>NC_052157.1:102192470-102533687 GCF_902713615.1 Scyliorhinus canicula | reverse complement strand
GCACCAGATGTTCGGGGAGTCCTGCGAACCACGCCCATATGTTCTGGGCATGCCCAGCACTGGAAGAATTCTGGAAGGGGGTGGCGGGGACGGTGTCGAGGGTGGTTGGATCCAGGGTCAAACCAGGGTGGGGACTCGCGATTTTTGGAGTTGCGGTAGAGCCGGAGTGCAGGAGGCGAAAGAGGCCGGTGTCCTGGCCTTTGCGTCCCTAGTAGCCCGTTGAAGGATTCTGTTACAATGGAAGGATGCAAGGCCCCCAAGTGTGGAGACCTGGATCAGTGACATGGCGGGATTTATAAAATTGGAAAAGGTCAAATTTGCCCTGAGAGGATCAATGCAAGGGTTCTATAAACGATGGCAGCCTTTTTTGGACTTCCTGGCTCAGAGATAGGTAACTGGGTCAATAGCAGCAGCAACCCCGGGGGGGGGGGGGGGGGGGTACATTATTGTAGTGTTTATTCTGTAACTTTATAGTGTGTTAATATGCGTTGTTGTTAAAATGCTGGGTTGTTCATGGGGATGGGGCGAATGTATACGATTGTTAATATTATTGTTATTTTCGGTATTTTACTAAGGTGCGTCAATGTTGTATAAAATCAAAATTTCTCAATAAAAATGATTTTTTTTTAAAAAATGTTGGAAAAGGTTATAAGAGATAGGGTTTATAATCATCTTGAAAAGAACAAGTTGATTAGCGATAGTCAACACGGTTTTGTGAAGGGTAGGTCATGCCTCACAAACCTTATTGAGTTTTTTGAGAAGGTGACCAAACAGGTGGATGAGGGTAAAGCGGTTGATGGGGTGTATATGGATTTCAGTAAGGCGTTTGATAAGGTTCCCCATGGTAGGCTATTGCAGAAAATAAGGAAGTATGGGATTGAAGGTGATTTAGCGGTTTGGATCAGTAATTGGCTAGCTGAAAGAAGACAGAGGGTGGTGGTTGATGGCAAATGTTCATCCTGGAGTTCAGTTACTAGTGGTGTACCGCAAGGATCTGTTTTGGGGCCACTGCTGTTTGTCATTTTTATAAATGACCTGGAAGAGGGTGTAGAAGGATGGGTTAGTAAATTTGCAGATGACACGAAGGACGGTGGAGTTGTGGATAGTGCTGAAGGATGTTATAGGATACAGAGGGACATAGATAAGCTGCAGAGCTGGGCTGAGAGGTGGCAGATAGAGTTTAATGCGGAAAAGTGTGAGGTGGTTCACTTTGGAAGGAGTACCAGGAATACAGAGTACTGGGCTAATGGCAAGATTCTTGGTAGTGTAGATGAACAGAGAGATCTCGGCATCCAGGTACATAAATCCCTGAAAGTTGCCACCCAGGTTAATAGGGCTGTTAAGAAGGCATATGGTGTGCTAGCCTTTATCAGTAGGGGGATTGAGCTTCGGAGCCACAAGGTCATGCTGCCGCTGTACATAACTCTGGTGCGGCCGCTCCTGGAGTACTGCGTGCAGTTCTGGTCACCACATTATAGGAAGGATGTGGAAGCTTTGGAAAGGGTTCAGAGGAGATTTACTAGGATGTTGCCTGGTATGGAGGGAAGGTCTTACGAGGAAAGGCTCAGGGACTTGAATTGTTTTTGTTAGAGAGGAGAAGGCTGAGAGGTGACTTAATAGAGACATATAAGATAGTCAGAGGGTTAGATAGGATGGACAGTGAGAGCCTCTTTTCTCGGATGGTGATGACCAACACGAGGGGACATAGCTTTAAATTGAGGGGTGGTAGATATAGGACAGATGTCAGAGGCAGTTTCTTTACTCAGAGAGTAGTAGGGGTGTGGAACGCCCTGCCTGCAACAGTAGTAGACTCGCCAACTTTAAGGGCATTTAAGTGGTCACTGGATAGACATATGGATGAAAATGGAATAGTGTAGGTCAGATAGGTTTCAGATGGTTTTACGGGTCGGCGCAACATCGAGGGCCGAAGGGCCCGTACTGCGCTGTAATGTTCTATGTTCTATGTTCTAAGGAGCTGGCCACCATGAAAGAGGCAATTAGAATTGAGATCCAGGTGGCGGTCAAGATGGCAGTGACAGATGCGATGGTCACCTAATAAAAAACAATCGACGGGTTGGTGAAGAAAGTGGAGGCGCAGGAAAGGACGATCCATGACCTGGAAAGAGCCTTGATGGAGCAGAGCGACAGGATTGTCATTCTGAAAGCAGAATGAAAAGGTTGGTGGCAGCCCAGGGGAGCTTAAAGGGGAAAATAATCGAGGACCAGGAGAACAGGTCCCGACGGCAGAATTTTCATACTGTGGGCCTGCCAGAAGGCATCGAGGGTCGAGACAACCTAGTCGGGAGAGACAGCTTCTCCAACCCCTCAGAAATCGACAGGGCACACAGGTCGCTCAAACTGAAGCTCAAGGTGGGGGAGCAGCCGAGAGCGATCATAGCAAAGCTGCTCCAATATCAGGACCGAGGGAGGATTCTGCCGTGGGCAAGACAGACACATGGGAAGGACACAAAATCCGTATCTACCAAGACATTGGGGCAGATCTGGTGAAACGAAGGGCCGAGTTCAGCCAGGCAAAGGCTGCACTATACAAATTTGACACGCTATTCCCAGCCAGGCTCTGGGTCACATACCAGAACAAAGAGCACTACTTCAATACCCAGGCAGAGGAAAACAAATAAGGGCAGGCCCATGGCCTAGACAAAGGGCAGGCGAGGCAACAATGAAGGCAGATTGGAGGAAGGTCGCTAAAGATACCGAGACTTATTGAACAGTTACCATGTTTGCGCTGGACTGTACTGCCTCGTTCTGATCAAAAAGACCAGGTTACAGGAGAGACCGAGGACAGGGAAATTCAGGTTCGGGTACAGGCGGAGAAAGCAGACAGTCAGAGGGCATAAGCTAGGGGCTAGACCAGCCCCAGGAGGGGAGCCACCATTCTAGCAAGGATGGTTAGCACGGGATGACAGACAGTAAGGGGGAACGGGGCACATCTCCCGGCATGGAGGGAGCACCTGGTCAGGGTGGGGGGGAGGATGGACAGGGATGGGGAATGCATGGGGCAGGGGGGGGGGGGGGAAAGGAACACATCGGAAATAGGACGGAAAAAAAAGAGTTGGTTCTCGAATTTACTTTGGTGGGCAGGGAGCAGGCCGAGGAAACAAGATGGCCCCAAGATGGCAAGCAGCCATTTTGGAGGGACCTGAAACAGAGGGAGACCCTGGAGTGCAGGGGCGCACTCACGTGTGTACACATAGTTGGCGGCCATTTTGGGTGCCCCCTGAACAAGGGAAAACCCCGGAGTGTAGAGACCCGACCTCATGGTGAGAACGATGACTGCAGCCATTTTGGACGGCCCAGTACGAAGTGGTCATTGGATCTTATCCCAGAAGGAGGATTCTCAGAGAGCTCAGTTCAGTCCCAGATTCATGTCGCATTACATTCGGCCCCCACCAACAAGCCTGGACTTGCAGAGGCCTACCGACTGAACTGGCTTGGGACAATTCACACCTCTTTAACCTGGAGTTACCTCTCTCTCTGCATCTTTGATGATTTGATTGCCTGCAGGTGCTCGCATTCCGGGGCATCTCTGACTGTGTCTATATAAACATTTCTGGAACAAGCCTTTCCATTCACCTGAAGAAGGAGCCGTGCTCCGAAAGCTCGTGTTTGAAACAAACCTGTTGGACTTTAACCTGGTGTTGTAAGACTTCTTACTGTCCCCAGTCCCAGACACAGAGACAAGGACCTATTCTCTCTCCTCCATGTATTCTCCAGAAAGGCTGTGAGTGCTGGGGTTCTGAAGCTGCAGAGAACCTGAATCAATGAATCTCTACAGTAAAACCATTCCAGGCTACAACCAAAGAGGAATTCTCCATCGGGCAATGCTGAAATCAGAAAAGGTGCTTAGACGGAGAATTAGTCGTGTAGCCAAAATTGTGGTGGGTGCCAGGCGCACGCCAGAATGTCATGATCTGGTGCCTCAACAACAGCATCAATGCATTCTAGTCCGCATGTACAGTAAAGGCCATTGGCATATTATTAGCGGGTCTGACCCGGTATTAGAACATAGAGCAGTACGGCACAGTACAGGCCCTTCAGCCCACGATGTTGTGCCGATCATTTATCCTAATCTAAGATCAACCTAACCTACACCCCTTCAATTTACTGATGTCCATGTGCCTGTCCAAGAGTCGCTTAAATGTCCCTAATGACTCAGACTCCACCACCTCTGCTGGCTGTGCATTCCACACACCCAATACTCTCTGTGTAAAGAACCTACCTCTGACATCTCCCATAAAGCTTCCTCCAATCACCTTAAAATTATATCCCCTCGTGACAGCCATTTCCACCCTGGGGAAAAGTCTCTGTCTATCCACTCTATCCATGCCTTTCATCACCTTGTACACCTCTATCAAGTCACCTCTCTGCCTTCTTCGCTCCAGTGAGAAAAGCCCCCCTAGCTCCCTCAATCTTTCTTCATAAGACATGCCCGCCAGTCCAGGCAGCATCCTGGTAAATCTCCTCTGTTCCCTCTCCAAAGCGTCCATATCCTTCCAAGAATGAGGTGACCAGAACTGGACACAATATTCCAAGTGTGGTCGAACTAGAGTTTTATAAAGCTGCAGCAAAACCTTGCAGCTCTAAATCTCAATCCCCCTGTTAATGCAAGCCAACACATCATACGCCTTTTTAACAACCCTATCAACCTGGATAGCAACTTTAAGGGATCTATGTACGTGGACACCAAGATCCCTCTGTTCCTCCACACTTTGAAGAATGCTGCCTTTAACCCTGCATTCAGCATTCAAATTCAACCTTCCAAAATGAATCACTTCACAATTATCAAGGTTGAACTCCATCTGCTACTTCTCAGCCCAGCTCTGCATCCTGTCGATGTCCTGTTGTAACCTTCAACGACCCTCAACACTATCTACAACTCCACCAACCTTCGTGTTGTCGGCAAACTTACTAATCCACCCTTCCACTTCCTCATCCAAGTCATTTATAAAAACCACAAAGAGCAGAGGTCCCAGAACAGATCCTTGCAGGACACCACTGTTCACCGACCTCCAGGCAGAATACTTTCCATCCACTATCATTCGCTGTCTTCTTTCGGCCAGCCAATTCTGTATCCAGACAGCCAGATTTCCCTGTATCCCATGCCCCCTAACTTTCTGAATGAGCCTACCATGATGAACCTTATCAAATGCCTTACTGAAATCCATATACACCACATCCACTGCCCGACCTTCATCAATGTGTCTCGTCACATCCTCAAAGAATTCAATGAGGCTTCTGAGGCATGCCTGTCCCTCACAAAGCCATGTTGACTACCTTTAATCAAACTATGTTTTTCTAAATAATCATAAACCCTATCTCTCAGAATCCTTTCCAATATTTTGCTCAACACAAAGGGGACTGATGGGTCTGTAATTCTCAGGTATTTCCCTATTCCCTTTCTTGAGCAGGGGAGCAACATTCCCCTCCCTCCAATCATCCGGTACTACTCCAGTGGAGAGTGAGGACGTAAAGATGATCACCAAGGCGCAGCAATCTCCTCCCTCGCTTCCCATAGTAACCTTGGGTATATCCCATCAGGCCCAGGGGACTTATCTGTCCTGATGCTTTTCAAAATTTCCAGCACATCCTCCTTCTTAATATCAACCTCTTTGATTCTATTAACCTGGTTCACACTGTTCTCATGGGCAACAAGGCCTCTCTCTCTCTAGTGAATACTGAAGCAAAGTATTCATTTAGGGCCTCCCCCACCTCTTCAGACTCCAGGCACAAGTTCCCTCCACTATCTCTGATCGGCCCTACTCTCACTCTGATCATCCTCTTATTTCTCATACAAGTGTAGAACGCCTTGGGGTTTTCCTGAATCCTTCCCGCCAGGGTTTTTTCATGCCCCCTTCTAGCTCTCCTCAGTCCATTTTTGAGTTCCAAAATTATTCTCCAGGAACTCCACATTGCTCCGCCTCCTCCAGAGTTTAAGAGCTGTCTGGATACCAATGTGGTGGCTGGGAGGGGAACTTACGCAATGGGGATGGATTGGATGGATACGTGTTTGTGATTTGTGGCTTACATACTACACAGCTTGAGCGAGAGCACAACGCAGCTGTTAGATCACGGGAGAGGCCAAAATTGAGAACCACGCTGGACGCCGATCGGTTTGTGATTTAACCGGCCTGCTCCTGTTGGTGAAATCAGGATCCTGCTGTAGCGTGGCAAAAGGCCAATCTCCATGCAATTAACAGGAAAGAACCCTATCTGACGGACAGTGTGTGCCGCAAGAGGTTCCGCCTCAACAATGAGACGGTGCAGCACCTGTGCCGTGTCCTCGCGGACTTGACACCAAATGAAGGAGGAGGATACCTGCTCCCGGTGGCCGTCAAGGTCACTGCAGCCCTGAAATTCTCGGCCTCAGGGTCATTTCAGGGCTTGAGTGGGGACTTGTGTGGCATCTCACAAGGTACAGCCCAGAAGTCCATCCGTGAGGTCAGGCAGCAGGATTCACCACCATCAACGGGGTGCCCAGGGCCAGGAGGTAATAGGTGGCACAAATGTCGCCCTGCGCTTACCAAGTCATCTGGGAGTGCCCTGTCATAATATACACCAGTACACCCACTGATGGACACACGCAGGGACCAATCAACATGTACAAACACCGCAGCCAATCACCAGTTAGAATACACATACTATAAAGGCAGAGGGCACCACGGTTCCCGCTCATTCTGGGTGCTGCCTCTGAGTGTAACAGGAACTCATCCAGCCCAGCACAGACTCACACCACGTGCTGAGAGAATCAACTGGTTCGGACAAGGCTTAGGTCTCTAGTTCAAGTTAGCATCATTTAGACCCACAGTCATCGTGTGTTAGTTAGTTAGAAGTAGTTAATAAAATTGAGTAGAACCTTCATCAGTGTTGGAAGCGTCTGTTCATCTCTCAAGTCCACACTAGCCAACACTTCATGCCCCACGCTAACGGGAAGGGGTTTCCACTCCCTGAACATACAGTTCACGTGTGACCCACCACAAACAGATTATGCACGTGTGTGCTAGCTGCCCAGGGAGTGCTCACAACAGCTACATTGTGGGGCAGTCAGACATCCCCAGCCTCTTCGTTGAGTCCTAGGATGGCTCTTGGTAGGTAAGGGGTACCCGCTGAGGAGCTGGTTAATGGTGTCAGTATGGAGGACGGTGACCGATGTGGAGACCCGATACAATGGCCACTCGGGCTGTCATTGAGCGGTGCATTGGATTCCTCAAGATTCTGTTCCGATGCCTGGATCGCTCCGGTGGTGCCCTGCAATACACTGCCCGGAGGGATGCCCGCTTTGTGGTGATCTGCTGTGCCCTCCACAACCCGGCACAGCAGCGGGGTGATGAGCTGGAGGTGGAGGAGGAGGGACATGTAGCCATCTCCGGGAAGGAGGACGAGGAGGCGGCGGACCAGGAGGGGCTGGAGGACGAGCTGGGGGAGGACCCACAGGACCAGCCAAAAATTGGAGGACAGGCAACAGCAACGAGGGTCTGGCACGTCCGGACGGCAAGGGAGACCCTCATCCTCACAAGCTTCACATAGAGCGGGCCTCGTCTACCATTGCACCCCCTCTACTTTCCCCTTCCACTCCCCCCTCCCCCCCACCCTGGTCACCCCCCCCCCCCCCCCCCCCCCCCCCACCACCCTGTTCCACCCTCTCAGGGTCTGTGTAACATCACTCTGGGTGATGGGACCGTGTCGGCGCTGCCAGCGGGTCACTGTTGAAGGCTGGGGGTGAGGGGGGGGGTTTGATAATAAACCACTGAGAGCTCAGAGCTGATGCTCTTCAAACCATTCCATAGTCTGACTCCTGCCTGTCTGCTGAGTGGTCGCTCACACCCAACTCCTACATGTGGTGCCTGGATGGGGAGGGGGGGGGGGGGGGGGGGGGGGGGGGGTGCTCGGTGGTGCAAGGGAATCCCGGACCTCCATGCCCGGGAAGGCTGGGGCAGGGATAGGGGTTTGGTGATGGGTCCAAATTGCAGATGGAAGAAAGTGCCGGAGGCATCACATTTCTTGGGTGTAACGTTTTTCTACTGCTGTACATATGTGTCCCCAGCTGCCAATAACTCCCATGGTGCCATTCCACCTTCCCCACTCCTCGCAACCCCTCCCCACCTCCCCATCCTCAGCCCCCCTCCCCCCCCCCCCTCCCTCCCCAGTGCTGTTTCAGTGATCCACGATCTGCTTAGCCTTCTGTGCCTCTACCACTGCAGGTGTGTCCCCAAGATGCACATCAGAGGTGGAAGACGCCTGCTGACTACCACGTCCCGTGGCCTTCAATGCCCCTACGGAGTGTCCTCTGGGGGCACTGGGGCTGAAGGGCAGATGCACTGCCATGCCACCCTGCTCCGGTAGCTGACTCCGAGACACACTGATGTCAGGGGGGTGGAACTCGGGGGAGTGGGTGTCCACCGTCACCACTCCATAGGGTGGTCTGGGTTGGCAGCCAGCGCCCCTTCCTCCCAGTTGGTGCCTACAGGGCCCTCGGGGCAACTCAGGACGGTGGGGCAGCTGGATTGAGCTCCGGCTGCCCCTGCGTCATCTGGCTCTGCCAGCCCTGGCAGCTCCCCAGTGTCTGCAGCATGGAGCTGCCACCCTCAGCAATGCTCCTCAGTAACTGGGACATTCTCTGGAGTTCCCCCGGCAATGCCCAGCTGTGACAGGGACACGTCCCCAGTGCCCGGCTCATGCTGCCATGGCAATCACTGACTGAGCCCCACCTTTGGGCTCATCCACACATTCTGCGACGTTGTGAACCAGGCTCTCCACTGCGGTCTCCACCCTAGCAGTGTTGGCCTCGCTGCCACGCATTGGCGGTGCTATTTCCTACACCCGTAGTCTCTGGAACACCTTCAATCGGCTATGGACCTGCTGGAGTTTCACTGACATCTCCCTCTGAATATCACGGCCACACCCTATCGTCTCCATCAGGTTCGGGTAACCCTGTACCAGAGGCTCAGCATCAGGCTGGGACCCAGGTGGGTCCTGGGATCCAGCAGACCTCCGACTGCTGTCTCACCTGGGCCTTCCTGACTCCACCTGATGTACATCAGCAACTGTGAGGTGCTCACCAGAATGTGCCCCAGAAGCCTGTCCACTACTGTCGCCACCAAGGTGTGTTTCTCTGCGGTGGTGCAGAGTGGGGATGACAGCTGTGCCGCGAATACGGTGGTCTCGCCGGAGCTCCCCTCCAAGATGTTCTCATGGGACGCAAGGGGGGGGGTACCACCCCGAATGGGCTGGCACTGTCAGATGGAGATACTGCAGGAGAATGGACATGTGGTCAGTGGGAGGAATGGGTCAGTCGATATGGCATTATCAACTCACGTGTGACAAGCCACCTGGGGGGGGAACTGGTGGATACTCTGTGCCGTACGCCAACCACTACACCGATGACATATCTGTCCTCGGCCACCCCCGTTACCTCCAGCGCCCGCTCCTTGTAGAGGGTGAGGACTCTGATGTCCGGCACTCTGCCACCCATCTGGGCCCTCTGCCATCTCACCACCACTCGTGAAGTCACACAGGATCAGAGGTGAGCTGGCAAGGTGGATACAGAACTGGCTAGGTCATAGAAGACAGAGGGTAGCAGTGGAACGGGCATTTCTGATTGGAGGGCTGTGACTAGTGGTGTTCCGCAGGGTTCAGTGCTGGGACCATTGCTATTTGTAGTATATATAAATATAAATATATAAATATATAAATAATAGAACAGTACAGCACAGAACAGGCCCTTTGGCCCTCGATGTTGTGCCGAGCATTATCTTTGTTCAGATCTGCCAGATGAAGATGATGGCACACCCGGCACTGCAGGGGTGTGGGGGAGGACACCGGCTCCCAATGCGTGGCTGGCTGCTGGGCAACAGGGGTTACCCGCTGCGGTCGTGGTTGATGACGTCAATACGGAGGCCACTGACCGACGGTCCACCCACGGGGCCTGCACTGGTCGCCCACCACTCCCACTCCCCCCGTACAGCACTGACCAGCCCACCCACATACACAGAAGACAGAGCACCGAGGCAGGTTTCAATGGTATTAACAAGTGTTTACTGTGGAGGGATATATACAGTCTGTCCCCTAGCCCCATAACTCAACTTTGCTCTACACACGTGCCAACTTAACTGCCGTCTAACTTTCTGGCCTTGCGGGCCCGAACACTATGCCTAGGTGGTTCCCCAGATGGTGCAGCAGGAGTGGAGGCGGACTTCTGTGACTCCTGCCCTGCCACAAGTGTCCCCGTTGGCGCACGTCTCATGGGGCGACCCAGCCTGGATGGGCCTCGGTACTCACCTGGACAGAATGCCCCAGGCGATGGACACTCTGACTCATGGCCAACACCGTCGATCCCACTGCCACCACCGCGGACGCCACCGGTGTCGGCCTGGGTGACACGCTTGACCGGCACCTCCCCCTGCTCCTGCACACAGATGGACTCCTCCACCTGCGCCTGCAGTGCTGGAAGCCGGCCGACATCCCCTCCTGTAGTCCCTGGGTCTCTGACTGCATCTGCACTGCGGCTGGGACTGGATGCTCCAGCAGCCCGGGACCCGTCTGAGCGGCAGCTGGTTGCTGGGGTCGGCCTGCCCTCTGACCGCCCGGCCCCTCGGCTGCTCCTACCTCCACCTCCTGTACCGGATGCGATGTGTGGTGTGCACCAGATAGTGTCGCAGGAGCCTCTTCATTAATGTGCCCAACCAAGGTGATAGCCTCGGCTGTCTCGTCAGTGCTCGGCTGTCTGGGGGACACGGGCTCTGGCACTGGCTGGGGGCGGGGGGGGGGGGGGGGGCTCCGGATGGACCCTCCCTATCTCTGGCAGGTTCTGTAAGATTAGACAGCGGGCTGGGGGGGGGCACGGGGGGGGGCAAGGGGGGGGGGGCGGGTTGGGGGGTTATGAGGGGGGTACGGGTGAAGGGGGTGAGGGAGGTGAGGGGGGTGTGGGCTGAGAGGGGTATGGGTTGAGGGGGATGTGGGTTGGGGGGTGAGGGGGGTAAGGGGGTGAGGAAGGTGAGGGGATTTGTGGGCTGAAAGGGGTGTGGTTTGAGGGGTTGCGGGTTGGAGGGTGAGGGGGGTAAGGGGGTGAGGGGGATGAGGGAGGTGTGGGCTGAGAGGGGTGAGTGTTGAGGGGGGTGAGTGTTGAGGGGGTGTGGGTTGGGGGGCTGAGGGGTGAGGGGGTGAGGGGGATGAGGGAGATGTGGGCTGAGAGGGGTGAGTGTTGAGGGTGGTGCGGGTTGGGGGGCTGAGGGGTGATTGAGGGAGGTGTGGGGAGGGGTTGTCCACACATGTGTCATGGGGATTTGCAACACGTTGGTGACCTCCCTGTCCTCCGGGCCGCTGACCACGTCCAGTGCCCTCTGCTTGGGCACGATGAGGAGCCGCAGGTCTGGTTGGGCACAGCCTTCTCCTGCCGGGGAGGGGGGGGGGGGGGGGGGGGGGGGGGTGGGGACGGACACGAGCACAAATAATGACGCTGTTAAGATGTTCCAACGCAAGCAGCCCAGGGATTGGATAGATGATGGCATCGGTGGCCAGGGCACCAGGCCATTGCGACTGGCATGGGTGCTGGCACGTCTGGCAGGGTGGGGGTTCTGCTGTCCCCCGGGAGGGCGGGGTGGGTTACATGTGTGTGTGTGGGGGCGGGTGGGGTTAGTGCCAGACTCCCAGTGCTGCCTACTCACCCTAGCCGCCCTGAGGAGGTCATGCAGTTTCTTCCGGCGTTGCTGGCCAGTCCGGACGACGTAGTCAACGGCGTTGACTGCCTCTACCACCAGCGCCCAGGCACGGCAAACGGCGGCTCCTGGGCCGCTGCTTTCCTTCCAGCCGTCTTGTTGACTGGGTTGTGTGTGTGGGGGGATGGATCGTTTAAGTGTAGCTGTGGCGTGTGAGCCTCATGTGCGCCAATCATGGACCCGGCGAATCCGGCGCCGTTTACCTTTGAACCGGTTGCATTCCATGTGGCGATGGTGCTAGCCCATTTAGTGTTGCTGAATCGGTGCAGCTGTTGCATCATCTCACGCCGGCATCAGTACTTAGTCTCAAAATCAGAGAATCCAGCCCCAGGTGTCTTTAATGTGTCATTTCAATTGGTGGCATAGCAGCACAGTGGTTAGCATAGTTGCTTCATTGCGCCAGGGACCCGGGTTCGATTCCCGGCTTCGGTCACTGTCTGTGCGGAGTCTGCACGTTCTCCCCGTGTCTGCGTGGGTTTCCTCCGGGTGCTCCGGTTTCCTCCCACAATCAAAGATGTGCAGGTTAGGTGGATTGGCCATGATAAATTGCTCCGTAGTGTTCAAGGTTAGTTGGGGTTAACAGGGTTAGGGGGATAGGGTGGATGTGAAATGAAAATGAAAATTACATATTGTCACGAGTAGGCTTCAATGAAGTTACTGTAAAAAGCCCCTAGTCGCCACATTCCGGCGCCTGTCCAGGGAGGCTGGTACGGGAATCGAACCGTGCTGCTGGCCTGCTTGGTCTGCTTTAAAAGCCAGCGATTAGCCCTGTGAGCTAAACCAGCCCCTTTGAGCTAAACCAGCCCCTGTGTGGGCTTAAGCAAGGTGCTCTTTCAAGGGCAGGTGCAGACTTGATGGGTCGAATGGCCTCCTTTTGCACTGTAAATTCTATGCTTCTATGATAGCTACAGCAAGTTGATAAATGCTGTGGTTATTCCCAATACCACAATTGTTAAGGTTTTCAGAAGTTGGTGTGCAATTTAGGTGTGCAATGTATTTGGTTGCCGGAAGTGTTGGTTTCAGATAATGGACCACAATTTACATCAGAGGAGTTTGAAACATTACTGACGAAGAATGAGGTCAAACACACTCTAATACCAGATCACTCAGCATGTCAAGAGGTCCCAGCAGGAATATTTGTTCAGTGACAACCAATGCGCTAATTCCCATGTCTCTCTTCAACACGGGCGTGACAATTCTCTGTTCTTTCGCAGAATAATCCCACAGCATACAACAGATTGCTCACCTTGTGACTTGGTGTTTAAACTGGCTCCTTGCATTTGCTTACGCCTGACAACAATAACAAAGTCAGGCAAAACAAAGATGTGTCACCATATTGATACACCAGGCACTGAAATTAGAGAGTTCAGTGTTAGTCATGGTGAAAAACCTCAAACCGCAGGACTGGAGAAATGCAAACGTGGTTCCATTGTTTAAAAAGGGATCAAAGGGAATGGCAAACAATCAGGTGTTGGTTTTACTTCGGTGGTTGGCAAATTATCAATCTAGGCAGATAGGATTAAGTGTCACATAGAAAGGCATAGACTAGTCAGGGACAGTCAACATTGATTTGTTATCGGAAAGTCTTGCCTCACAACTTTGAATTCTTTGAAGAAGTGACAAGAAGCGTTGATGAAGGTGGTGCAGTGGATCTTGTGGACGTTAATTTTTGCAGGGTGTTTGCCAAACTCCCACATGGTATATCGGTCAAGAAAATGAAAGCCCATGGGAGACAAGGCAATGTGGCAAACTGGATACAAAGTTGGCTGAGTAACAGGAAACAAAGGGTGATGGTCGATGGCTGCCCTTGCAAATGGAAAGTTGTTTCAAGTGGTGTTCCACAGGGCCCGGTGGCAGGACCCTTACTGTTTGTGTTAAACTGGAGCAGCCGGAGGGAACCCACGCAGGCACGGGGAGAATGTGTAAATTCCACACAGTCACCCAAGGCCAGAATTGAACCCAGGTCCCTGGAGCTGTACACCAACCACTGTGCCCCGTGCCACCTACACCTCTGTCAGCTCGCTCAAAGAGCTGTCCAGTTAGTCAGACTCCCAGCTCTTCCCCAGCATAGTGTTATGGGCCAGGGTATAGAGAACCCCAAAGTGTATCATGGAGTTCACCTGACACACAACTTTTAATAGATTGTGGTATGGGGAGATCACGGCCCACTCGACAGGTGTGGTACAGCAGAAATTGAAAAGTACTTTTTAAAGCAAAACAATGTTTATTCTCTGAACTCAAGTTAACCTTTTTAAAACATACAGTGAACATCCTAGCAACCATTAATTCAAATACAACCCCCAAAGAATACAACACTAAGTAATCCTTAATAAATTCCCAAACAACATCCAGAAGACAAAAGACCCTTTTAACACAGAGATCAGGTTTAAATTCTCTAATGAGAGCAGTTATGCCTTTGAAATCACCCAGTTGAACACTTTTTCGCTTATAGAGAGATCCATGCACATGTGCTGGCTTTCACTGCAGCTCTTCTCTCTGAAAACGAAACTAAAAACTAATTTTCTAGCAGCCTGCTCAAAAATGAAAGTAAAGCAGACAGACAGCCCAGCTCCACCCACTCTCTGACATCACTGATAAGCACTCATTTCTTAAAGGTACACCCACTACAGTTATTCTATATAAAACACCCATTTCTTAAAGGTACTCTCACATGACAATAGCAAGTAGTTATTTAATTCCCTTTCGAAAGTTACTGTTGAACCTGCATTCACCACTCTTTCAGACAGTGCGTTCCGGATCACAACCCTGAAAAGGTGCATTAATGAGGGTATAAGGTGGAGTGCTTAGTGCCTCAAGAAGTTGCAGCTGACACGTTTGTGAATGAATTGGGTAAGCAATTGCTGATTGTGGAAACGATGCCACTCACTGCCCTTCATCACCCAAAGTGAGGGGAAAGTCTTTTGCTGAGACATTGGGCCTGGGTGGGAGAAGTAGAACGTTGATATGACATCTATTAGATAAACGAGGCGGCTGATGTTAGAAAAAGCTGCCCGACTGGAGGTGAATTTGTGAATGATCTCAAGCCTGGTTATCGACCATCCCGCATCATTATTTACCTGACTACAACCCCGTCATCATTTTAAGACACCCACTCGATCTCCCTTGATCTTTCTCTGATCAAAGGAGATAACCCCCACCTTTTCACATCCTGTCAGTAAACTGAACTTCCTCAAACCTAGTACTATTCCAGAAAATCGACTCTGCACTTTCTCCAAGACCTTGGAATTCTTCCTAAGGTGTGATGCCCAGAACTGAGCACAGAACGGAGTGCTAACCAGTGATTTATGAAGGTTCAGCATAAGTACTTTGCTTTGATACTTGTGTTTATATGGGGAGATGAAACGGATGGAGCATAAATGCTGAGGAAAGATGACATGAGGTTGCTCCATTTTTGAGTCATCCTCTTTCCAAGATAAATGGAATTCAATTAAAGATATTTATCAAGGACAGGATGATAAATCTCTTAAATAATGGAAAGGTTTGTCAGAAGGGAGTCTGGCACTTCAGAGAAGTATCAGCATCATTGGACTACTCAGAACACCAGTCCTCTAACATGGAGATGAATGAATTGGCAGAGTTCTGAGCAATAGTTCCCACATAGATATATTTTCAGTACAGAGAACAACAAAACAGGTTGAGGTGTCTCAATGCCGAGAAAAATGTCCATTAAATTTGATAGGAGACATTGGTCTCCAGAAGCTGGCTTGTAATACAATTGCGGATAATTCCCTTCACCAAATCATCCTCTTTGCACTCTTTCCAGCCATTCTCTGACCCTGTCAGCATGGCTTAGTGATACCAATGTCACCCCTGAGTCACTCCAGGGCCTTGAGAAGATAATGGAACATAGAACAGTACAGCACAGAACAGGCCCTTCGGCCCTCGATGTTGTGCCGAGCAATGATCACCCTACTCAAACCCACGTATCCACCCTATACCCGTAACCCAACAACCCCCCCCCCTTAACCTTACTTTTTTAGGACACTACGGGCAATTTAACATGGCCAATCCACCTAACCCGCACATCTTTGGACTGTGGGAGGAAACCGGAGCACCCGGAGGAAACCCATGCACACACGGGGAGGACGTGCAGACTCCGCACAGACAGTGATACCAATGTCACCCCTGAGTCACTCCAGGGCCTTGAGAAGATAATCTCGGAACACAGGATTCAGAAACAGGAGGAGACCATTAAGCCTCTTGGGCCTGCTCCACCATTCGATAAGATCAAGGCTGATTCGGCCGTGGCCTGATTTCCTGTCTGCCCCCCTCAATCAACTCTCCCCCCAACCCCCTCACCATCCCGTCACCCTTGATTCCCTCTCCTATGAAACATCTGTCTGACTGAACATTGAACATTGAACATGTTCAGTGTCCCAGCCTCCACTGCTCTCTGGGCAGGAGAGTACCACAAGCTAACAACCCACTTAATCTCTGACTCAAAAGAAAGACCCCTTGGGCGGGATTCTCCATTGGCTGACGGCGGAATCGGGAAACCTGATTGGGCGGAGAATTGGTTCCGACGCCGAAATTGCGGCGGCCACTGATTTGACGCCAAATAGCAATGCTCCGTCACCTCAACAGAGTCATCAATGCGGTTCGGAACATACATACAGTAAACACCGCTTGCATGTCATTAGCGGGCCTGACCCGGTATTCTCCAGGGCCTCAGCGATTCTTCACTTCTGATGGGCCGAGTTCCCAACGGTGCGGTCACTTGTGCTTTTAAAATTCATGAAACCGGCGTCGTGGCTGATGAGGGAGAGAGAGAGAGAGAGGAGGTAGGACACAGAGAGGTGCAACTGTGGGCTGTCAAGCCGGCAGTGCCTGGGCTGGCTAGGGTGGCGTGTGGGGAGAGGGGATTGCTGGTGGGGCATCAGGCGGCCCTAAGCGCAATGCCTACTGTAGCCCCTACATGAGTGCCCAGCTGGGGCCGCGGAGCATACCATCAGCAGCTGATGGTACCCCTGGCATCAGTGACGGGCGCCAGGACCAGAACCCCCTCGGTGCCCGGCACCGACGAGGCCAGAAGTTCGGAGATGGGGGAGGGGTAGGGAAACATGTGGGGGCAGAGCCCGCAGTGCCAACCAGGGCCACCATGTAGCCCATTGGACCTGGTTAGGCACGGGGATATGCAGCATGCTAACATGTCGGCCTTTCACACCCTGCAGACAATGGATATTGGAATTCAACCAGCAACAGCAATGGTGGCCTTCCTGCTAGTCCCCGCAGCCCTGGGGAATGCCTTACGGCTGGCATTGCTCGAGGAGGAGGAAGCTGCAGCAGTGGAGCTTGCCCTAGAGGAACAGGTGGCAGTCTCCCAGGATGGATAGTCAGCTACCTACAGGCCGAGGAGGTGGAGGAGGTGCAAAGGAGGTGCACTTGAGGCCTCGTGCATACCGGCAGCGTCTGTCATTCGCGGACCTGCCGGACTGGGCATGCCGTCGATGACTTCGGCTGAGCAGGGAGACAGTGCGACATATCTGCCAGATCATGGCGCACCTGGCACTGCGGGAGTGTGGGGAAGGACACCCGCTCCCCGTGGCCTTTAAGATGACGGTCACCCTGAACGTTTATGCGATGGGGTCCTCTCAGATGCTGAGTTGGGACCTGTCTGGGATCTCACAGACCTCGGTGCACAGGTGCATCCGTGATGTCATGGAGACCCTATATTCCCGGTCGGCACAGTACATCCACTTCAATGTGGACTGAGCCCACCAGGGTGCCCTTCCAGCAGTGTTTGCCGCCATTGCCGACGTGTCACTGGGTCCAGGGGGTGATCGACGGGATGCATGTTCCCCTTTGATCACACGCTCTACACAAACTGAAAGGGGTTCCACTCAATGAATGTGCAGATGATATGTGACCATCAGCTGCACATCATCCATGTCTGCGCCTGTTACCTGGGCAGTGTGCACAACATCTTCATCCTGGCACACTCGACGATTCCTGACATGTTCGAGACGCCCCACCCCCCCCGCTGGGTGATTGGCTCATGGGTGACAGTGGTTATGCACTGCAGTCGTGCCTGATGATGCCTAACAAGAGGCCACAGACCAACGCAGAGATCTTCTACAATGACGCCCATGCAGCAACCAGAAGCATGATTGAGCGGCGCTTTGGCCTCCTGCAGATGCATTTCTGGTGCCTGGACCGCTCTGGAGGGGCCCGCCACTATGATGCTGAGAGGATCGCCCACATCATGGTGGCCTGCTGCTCCTGCACAACATCATGGAGCAGAGGGGCGACGTGCTGGAGGAGGAGAGAATAAACGCCAGGCCTCATCCAGCAAGGAGGATTTGGGGGAGGGTGGGCAGGACATGGGGCCCGGGCAGGCACGGGAGGCCACATGACGTGTGTGCCAGGGTCAACGCGCACAGGACGCCATGATCGGCCACAGTTCACCAACTAGGGTTGGGGGTGGGAAACTGGCCAGGGATACGGACACCGCATCCCAGAGGTCCTAGTCACTGGGCGACATAGCCTGGTCACAGGTGGACCATGCCAGGGCTCTCCAGAGCATGTCCTAGTCACTGGGCGACATAGCCTGGTCACAGGTGGACCATGCCAAGGCTCTCCAGAGCATGTCCCAGTCATTGTGGAGCATTGTCAAGAGTGTTGACACCATGCTGCAGTCATTGGGGAGCCGCCAGACCTGGCAGAGGCAGCTGACGCACTGGCAGCTGCCTTTCCATCCCAAGTTGACCCCCAAGGCCACCCGGGCACCATACGGAGCCATCATATGAAGCGGCTACGGCAGCTACCAGCTCCCCTAAGTTTCCCCCCCCCACCCCAACACCAAAACATCTTGGAATCACCCCGAGAAAGGGTGGCACGGTACAGTATGTGCCGCCGGCAAGTGGGCTGAGGTCCTCCAAGTTGGGAGTTCACTTTTCCCACCGACAGTGCACCCCGGCCACGGATTTCCAGCTGGATGGGGTGATTTGATTGGGAAATCCCATTGACGAGATGGGCGATAGAATCCCTCCACCAGTGAATGGTCTGCCGCCGAAAAACACGCGACTGGGGAATCGGAGGATTCCAACCCCTCATTACAGTTTGTGGGATCTTGCTGTGCTGAAATTGGCTGCTGTGCTTACATTACAGTAGCAATTAAAAACAAAAGCCACTCATTGGCCGTAGAGTACTTTCGAACATCCTGAACTTGGACATGGTGCTATATTAATGCAGGTTCATTCCCTCATGGGAATTTTCTTTTTGATTGCTGTCAACTCTCCCAACTTGAAATGATAGATAAATCAGGAGGGTAAGGTGGCACAGTGGTAGCACTGCTTCCTCACAGTGCCAGGGACTTGGGTTCAATTCCAGCCTTGGGTGACTGTGCGGAGTTTGCAGGTTCTCCCCGTGTGTGTGTGGGTTTCCTCCAGGTGCTCCGGTTTTTGCCCACAGTCCAAAGATGTGCAGGTTAGGTGGATTGGCCATGCTAAATTTCCCCTTTGTGTTTAAAAGGTTCGGTGAGTGTTACGTTCTGGTGCTTCGCCAGAAGGAATTAGTGCACTAGAGAACGTCTGGTATGTGACTAATTAAATGTTTATTGTTAAACAATAACATGGGTTAGATAACAATAAGAAAACTATCAAAATCTACTAACTATAAGTTACCACTATAAATTATCTAAAAGCTACTATAAATGCAACTATCCACTACACCGACTATCTCCAGACTTCCCGAGCCAACAGTGTTACGTGGTTGGTCTCTCCTGCCACCTGCTGGCTGGAGGTCGTGTCTGTTAATATTTACACGATAGCTTATGCATATCACCACATCCCTTTTCCTTTGGAAATACAGCACGGTAGCATGGTGGTTAGCACAATTGCTTCACAGCTCCAGGTTCGATTCCCGGCTTGGTTCACTGTCTGTGCAGAGCCTGCACATTCTCCCCGTGTGTGCATGGGTTTCCTTCGGGTGCTCCGGTTTCTTCCCACAGTCCAAAGATGTGCAGGTTAGGTGGATTGGCCATTGAAAGAGGTCCCTGCGCCGATTCTCTAAGTGCAGCTGGCCAAGTTCCCGCCGGCGTGGTTCTCTCATAGTTTCACCTGACAGGCACTTGGCATGGCGTCTGCGACCGCCCTGGTGGGGGGGGTGCGGGGGACCATTCACCAGGGAGGGCCTAACAAACGGCCAGGCTATCGATCCATGGGCGTACGCAATCTGGGGGTAGGCCTATCTTCTTCGTGCCAGTCCGCGGTGTAGGTCGGTCATGTCGCGCGGGACGGCCGACACAGGCCGTCGCCGTGCGCACGCGCAGACCCCCGACTGGACGTGCAGAGCCACGTATTGGAAGCTGGAACTGTGAGGAGCACTTCGTGGCCCTGTTTTCCCCCTCCTTGAAGAGGAAACGCTCTGGAATTTCTCCAGGTAAGTCTAGAGTGAATCGCACGCGTTCTTTTGTGGGTGCGGGCACATAGCCCCATTATTGGAGAATCCTGCCCCATATACATAATCGTGAAATTTGTCTTAGCCATTTATCAGACCTAAGCATTCTTTCTCGATCTGACCATCAGTCATTGACCTGGAAGCATAGGCAATTGGTAGCGAATTTTCATATAATAATAATCTTTATCAGTGTCACAAGTAGGCTTACATTAACACTGCAATGAAGTTTCTGCGAAAATCCCCTCGTCACCACACTCCTCCACCTTTTTGGGTACACGGAGGGAGAATTCAGAATGTCCAATCATTGTCTTGCTGCAATAACGCTGCTCCCAATGTATCTTTCAACACATCTGTTGATATTTTTGTCTTCCTCGTAGGGTCAGAAAATGTCAGCACTGGAGCTGTTGTCAATGCTTCCTGTAACATTCGCCACTCTCGCTCATGTCTGACAGACCATTGGGAAATAGTATCCTTTTTGATTATTTCCTGCAAGCATGTTGTTTTTGCTGATAAATTAGAATTAAATTTGCTTATGAAATTTACCATATCTAGCACCCTGAGGACTGCTGTTTTGTCTTTTGGATATGTCATGTTTAGTATCGCCTTTATCTTCTCCTGATCTGTTTGTATACCTCAAGCAGACAGTTTGTCTCCCAAGAATGTAATTTATTCAACACCAAATTGGCATTTGGCTTTATTTAACCTGAGACCCTGGGCTGGATTCTCCGTTTGGGAGATGAAGTCCCCACGCCGGCATGGAAACGATTATGAGTGAGAAGTCAGGAGCGACATGCCGCAAGCTAGATGCATCGCAGGGTTTTTGGCAGCTCAAGTTGGATGAGGAAGGACAAAGCTGTGCATCATTAATACTCATTCTGGCGATACTGTTTTCTCAGAATGCCATTTAGCATCTATTATCCACCCCCCCCCCCCCCCCACCCCACAGTGCCCCCAGCCCCCCTGTCCGCAGATCGGCCCTCCCCCAACTGTGGCGGTGCTGGACTGAGTCTGCAGCCGCCACGCTGTCTTCCCGATGGGTGAGTCCACACGTGTCCCACGCTGTCGGGAACTCGACTGGTCGGGGACGGAGCATCGCAGGGCGAGCGTCAGGCAGTGGCCTGAGGCCGTGGATATGGCATGCGGCGTACTCCTACAGTACGCTGCTTTTCAAGGGGCGGAGCATCGCAAATGACACGCCGCCCCCGATTTTGGCGTCATCGGGAATTATCCTCTCCGCCGCCGAACTCAAATTTGGCATCAGGGATCGGAGAATCCAGCCCCATATTTTTTGATGCTTCTCAGCACTTTGATAAGCCTTTTGTCGTGCTATTCTATTGTTGAATCCCAAACGCCGATATCGTCTACGTACACTCTGACGCCTGGAATTCCTTCTACGACGTGTCCTATTGCCCTATGGAACTTTTCAGATGCTAAATGGCATTCTGAGAAAACAGTATCGCCCAAATGAGTATTAATGATGCACAGCTTTGTCCTTCCTCATCCAACTAGAGCTGCCAAAAACCCTGCAATGCATCTAGCTTGCTAAAGCATATCGCTCCTGACTTCTCACTCATAATCTCTTCTCGTTTCGAAATTGGATAATGTTCCCGCTTTATATTTCGGTTGAGGTCTTTGGTTCTCAAGTTATTCTTTCGGTTCTTCACACACACCATGAAGTTCACCCAATCCGTTGGTTCTTCAATTCATTTTATCACCCCTGGATTTGTCATCCTCTCCAGTTCATTTTTCAGTTGCTCCTTTAATGGTGCCGGTACGCGCCTCGATGCTTGAATGACTGGTTGAGCATTCTCTGGATCGTTTAAATATTTCTGGAAATGCTTTAAAGATTGAATGCACTGATGTACTTTGCGTGGTTACTACACAGTCAGCACTGTCTGGTCTTTTTACCAATTCGGGAGCTTCAGAGGCTTCAACTCCCAGTAGTGATTCGCGCTCAGCCTGTAGCATGGAAATTTCACTTTAAACATCTTGTTTTTCACACTGACATCTACTCCTAGAGTGTTGATTCTTTTACTGTTATAACCTTCAAAAGTGTTGTTTTATTTAGGATGTGCGGTTTATCTTTCATTTCTTACTTAAAAGAAGAGCTCTCGCTCCTGTGTCGAGTTTAACATTGATTAATGTTTTATTAATCATTGGAGGAACTGTCCAGTTGTCACAATGAACAATTGTATTTGCATCACTATTACTGCAGATTTGCTTCAAAGACTTTTCAGCTTGCACCCCGTTATAATGCTTATCATCCCGAGATATAACATCAATAAAAAATGTGTCTTTGAGATTCATCTCTTCAACCACGTTAATTGATTTTTGTATGTAATAATAATCGCTTATTGTCACAAGTAGGCTTCAATGAAGTTACTGTGAAAAGCCCATAGTCAACACATTCTGGCGCCTGTTGAGGGAGGCCGGTACGGGAATTGAACCCGCTCTGCTGGTTTTGCTCTGCTTTACAAGCCATCTATTTAGCCCACTATTCTAAACCAGCCCCTGTCTGATTCTTTTATACAAAAAACATTGTTTTGCAAAGTGATTCTGGCCTTTGCATTTAGCACACACCTTTCCGAATGCTGGGCATTGCCTTTGCAAATGCTTATTGCCCCATCGTTTGCAGAAAATGGTGGTATCGGATACCTGTTTAAAATGACTGCAACTGATGTGACCATGTTTTGCCTGAGGGTGTGTAACTGCATTAAGGGAGTCGACTGCATCTCCGGGTTTTGCCCCAAAATTCTTTATGTTTAATGTGCTAAGATGCTGCGCTGCTATCTTGCTGGCAGGATGGAATTAGTGCGCTAGAGAACATCTAGTTTGTGACTAGTTAAATACTTATTGTTAAACAATAACATGGGTCAGGTAACAATGAGAAAACTATTAACTATAAGTTACTGCCATAAATTATCTAAGAGCTACTATCAATGCGACTATCCACGACAACAACTATCTCCAGACTCCCCAAGGTAACATTGTCATGTGTTTGTTCTCTATTGTCACTTGCTGGTTAGAGGTTATGTCTGTTAATATTTACATGATAGCTTATGCATATCATCACAGTGTGTTTATGGGAAAGTGTGGGTGCTCTTTCAGAGGATCGGTGCAGACTCGATGGGCCGAATGACGTCCTTCTGCACTGTGGGGATTCTAGTCTATGACTCAAGTCTCCAAGAAGTTTGCTTTCCAACCAGCATGCCTGTCATCAAAATGATTTAAGCTTACAGAAACACAACTTGTGTATACAATTTTGAGTGGAGAATCCAAATATTTTTTTAAAGGCTGACTTTAAAACAAAGAGCAAGGAGCTTAAGCAAATTGATTGAAGAAAGGTATTCAACAACGTGTCAGTGTAGGGCAAGGAAACTAGCTCAATGTACAGAATGTTGAGCGTACAGTATAAACACAGAGCCTGGATTAACAAGTCATTGATTCGCAAATGAATCAAAGGTAAACTTAGCAAGGAAGAAATGTCTGATACAGATGCTTAAGTGAAAAAAGAAGAGAGCTTGTTTGGAATAGAAACATAGAAAATAGAAGCAGGAGGAAACCATTCAGCCCTTCGAGCCTGCTGCTCCATTCATTGTGATCATGGCTGATTCCGTCTTCCCCTATATCCCTTGATCCCTTCAGCCCGAAGAGCTATATCGAATTCCTTCTTGAAATTACACAACATTTTGGCCTCAGCTATTTTCTGCTTCAGTGAATTTTCTGGGTGAAGGCATTTCTCCTCACCTCAGTCCTAAAAGATTTATTATCCCTTATCTTCAAACTATGACCCCTAGTTCTGGACTCCTCCACCATCGGAAACATTCTTTCTGAATCTACCCTGTTCTAATCCTGTTAGAATTTAGTAAATTTCTATGAGATCCCCTCTCTCTGTTCCAAATGCCAATGAATATAATCCTAATCAACTAAGTCTCTCCTCATATGACAGTCGTACCATCCCAGGAATCAGCCTGGTAAACATTCGCTGCGCTCCCTCCATAGCAAGAACATCCTTTCTCAGATAAGGACACCAAAACAGCACACAATACTCCAGGTGTGGCCTCACCAATGCCTTATACAATTGCAGTAAATTATCTCTATTCCTATACTCAAATATTGTCCAAGAATATAGAAGGAAGGTGGCGAAAGGCAAGAGGGGCATGTAGAAACAATTTGTTCTGTTCTCGCACAATATGAGGCCAGTCACAGAACACCTTGATGTTTCAAAGGAAGTGATACCTCTTTCTTGTCCATCAGAATCCTTAGTAGCCAGGAGAATGAGGAGAATGAGGGGCGTGATTCTCCGCACCCGCGAAAAATTGCAAAGTTGGCGTCAAAAACGGGCGCGTTTTATGACGGTCGGGAAGGGTCCATTTCCCGACGTATTCACGTCCGGGAAATGGGCTAGGAACGCGGCCGCGTCAATCACATGCGCGATGACGACGGAATGCGGCGACGATACGATCACGCCCACGTGATGCCGCCCGACGCCGTAAAAAGGCGCGGGCGAGCACAGAATCTGTAGGCCATGATGTCGGAGCCCAGGAGAGCTCCACCTCGTTTTGTTGAAGCAGATGTGGATACGCTGCTCGATGCTGTCGAGCAGAGGAGGGGCATCATCTGCCCACGGAGAGGGCATCGCCAACCTGCCAGCGCAGTACGCCAGGCCTGGCGTGAGGTGGGTGCTGCCGTCAGTGCTGTGGGGCAGACCCCTCGCTCAGCAGAGCAGTGCCGAAAAAAGCTTCACGACCTCACCAGGGCTGCCAGGGTAAGTGCCAAGAAGGTGCCCCCTGGTCACAACCATCCCTCCCCCTTAACTTAATCACCCACCTCCCCCCCTGGCACGGGGGGGTGGAGGGGGATTGGGGCAGAGTTAGTTGAGGGTGGTTCACAAAGTTGTCACAGACCCAGCGCTCTGGCCCCCGTGGAGAGATGCAATCGTCTTATGACAACTTGACCCCCAAACTGTGCCAGTATCTGAACGGACTGCTGATACCTGCCGTATTGTAATAATCTACCTATGCCCCCTCCCCCAACAGGACAAGACCGCTCACAACACCCGTGAGCGGCACCAGACTGGAGGGGGTTCGCCCAACCTGCACCCCCTCACCACCTTTGAGCAGAGGGCACTGGACCTTGTTGGGGGGTCTGGCACCCGGGATGTCGCGCTATGCGAGGTTGGCGGAGCTGCAACAAGTGAGACAACCCTCCTTGACAAACACCCACCCCTCCCCCATCCTCTGTCCCTTCACACACCCTGCCCACTGGGATACCTCCCCCATCCTCTGTCCCATCACACACCCTGCCCACTGTGATACCTCCCCCATCCTCTGTCCCTTCACACGCTGCCCACTGGGACCGTCCAGCGGCCTGCCGAGCAAATCTAAATAACCTGTCTTATTCTCTTCCCTAGGACGTGATGCCGAACGACCAGGGCCGTCTGGCTGCAGACGGACACAGGCATCTGCCCCCACCTCACCCGGGGCCGCACGACAGAGGGTGCCCGATCAGCGGGGAGTCCCATCCTCCCCAACCCAATCTGCGGATCAGGACGCCCAGAGGGTGGCGAGACCACAAGCCACGGAAATGGCCAGTGATAACCCTCCGGACTCTGAGCGGCCCCACACCATAGAGGAGGCGCTAAATTGCGACAACATCGGGCTTGCGGCACTGCTATCTCCCACACCATCCACCATCCCAGAGACACTCACCCCGGTTGGGCTATTTAGTGATGAGGCTCCTGTGTCACAGTCTGGTTCGCACATCACAGCTGAGCAGGTACAGCAGGTGGAGGTCGGAGCAACCAAGGGCCCGGACTCGCGGACCCACCCGCACAGCCGATGCCTCAAGAAACCCAGGGAAACAATGACGGGATGAGGGCTGTCTTCCAGACTCTGCAGACGCTGTTAGAGGAGTCGAACCGCGTCCACGAGCATGGAGTGGTGCCGCTCATGGCAGAGACCCAGGCCGACACCGCACGGGTGGCATCCGCGGTGGAGGCAATGGGTGAAACGGTTTCTGCGATGGGTCAGGTTCTGCAAGGCGTTGGGGTTAATGTGCACGCGTCATCCTCGGCCCTGGACAGGGTTGCCCTCTCACAGGCAGCAATGTGCCAGAGGCAAAACGACATTGCTGGTGCCCTGCAGGCCTTGGCCCAGTCTCACCAGGCCATGGCCCAGCCGCAGCAGTCAGTCGCCGAGAGCATCAACCGCCTGACACATGTGCTGGATGGCGTCGTGCACACACAGGTTGAGGTCGCACAGTCCCTGGCGGGAATGTCTAACTCCCTGGACTCCGTGTCTGCAAACCTTCGGATCCTGGTCGATACCGTTGCAGGCCTCCAGGACTGGCATCGCCAGGTGTCGGCGGCACGACGGGGCACCTCCCCGCTCGCACCTCTGTCCCAAAGTGAGGCCCGGGGGCCACCGGGCTCCCCGAGGGAGGAGGAGGTTTCGGGGCCCGTCCCATTAAGGCCATCACGGGACGTCCCGGAATTCTCGGCCTCCCCCCGTCCCAGCCCTGGTGCATCGGGTGGGCAGCAGGCAGAGCAGGGTGGCACAATGTCACCCGAGACGCCCGCAGAGCAGCCTGGCCCATCAAGGCCGGGTCGCCCCAGGAAACGCTTGGCCAAGGAGAAACGAGTCGAGGGGGGCGATTCGCAGCAGTCCTCCTCCACTCCTGCTGTATCATCTGGGGAATCACTTAGATGTAGTGGTGGGGCCCGTAAGGCAACTAAGATAGACACTGAGTAAGTTGGCACGGGTGAAGGGCACAGTTTAGTTGTAGGGGCTAGGGCACCTGTAAATAATTGTTAACATTAAACGCACTGTTCCACCTTACTTGTAATACCGTGTGATTGTTCCACAGCCTCAGGAATCGTGATGGTGACCGAGTGTCGCTGGGGTTGACGAGTGGTGAAACTTCGGTGCCGGGTTTGCAGTCCCTGCCTCTCCCCCCACCCCCTCCCACAGCTAGCCCACGCGGGCACGTGATAGAGTGTCCGTGACGATCTCAGCGGTCACCAAGGTGGATGGTTCAGCTATTGCCATGGGTCAGACTCTCTCTAACGATTCTGAGCTCACAGCTCTTCGCAGAGCAGGCTGTCATCATTCCACATGGCACTGATCAAACCCGCTGACACAGCCATCAATGTTGTGCCATACCGTCTGGACCCAGTGGTAAGGGTGATGTCTCAGTGAGCAGTGTACACTGAGAGGGGGTTGGGGGGGTGTTGTGGTGGTGGCAGTTGTGTGTTGACCCTCTGCACGACTAGCGATGCAGGTGGTGGTTTGGTGTTCATCGGGGACGTCACATGCGACGCGAGAACCGTGCTGCCACCAAGGCGTCGCGTGCCTGCCGTCCTCGCCGGGTCCGTCGTGCCGCCTCCTGGACATCACCAGCACCTGGCTCGTGTCTGCGTACTGCGCCTGCCACTCCGCCAGCCTCCTCCTCCTCCTCCTCCTCCTCCCTCTCCTCCTCCTCCTCCTCCTCCTCTGTGCTGGCACCACTGCCACTGGCTTCTCCCTCCGCCTCCTGCAGCAGGTCATCTCCCCTCTGCATCGCGATGTTGTGCAGCGCACAGCAGACCACAACAATGCGAGCGACCCTGTCGGCCTGGTACTGCAGGGCCCCTCCGGAGCGGTCCAGGCACCTGAATCTCATCTTCAGGAGGCCAAGGCAGCGCTCCACCACACCCCTGGTTGCTGCATGGGCCTCGTTGTATCGTGTTTCCGCATTGGTCTGAGGCCTCCGTATAGGCGTAATCAGCCAAGACCTCAGCAGATAACCCCTGTCGCCTAGCAACCAGCCCCTCAGCCGGGGTGGACGTCCCTCAAACATCGTAGGGATGAACGACTGCGCCAGTATGTAGGAGTCATGCACACTCCCTGGGAACCTTGCACAGACATTCATGATCCTCATGTGGGGGTCGCATACCACCTGGACATTCATGGAGTATGTCGCCCTTCTGTTTGTGAACACGTCCCTGTCCCCTGCAGGTGGGCGCATGGGGACGTGAACACAATCGATTGCCCCCTGCACCCTCGGTGTCCCGCCAACGCTGGCAAATCCACGAGCTCGTGAGTCTTGACTTGCTTGGTCCTCGGGAAAGGTGATGTAGCGGTCCGCGATGGCATAGAGGGCGTCGGCCACATCCCGGATGCACCTGTGCACCGATGACTGGGAGATCCCGGAGAGGTCCCCGCTCGGAGACTGGAAGGAGCCGGTAGCATAGAAGTTAAGACCGACCGTCACCTTGATGGCAACCGGGATCGCGTGTCCTCCCCCCGTTCCACGTGGGGCGAGGTGCGCCACGAGGTGACAGATATGTATCACGGTCCGCCTACGCAGCCGGAGTCTCCTCCTGCAGGTGATGTCCGTCATTGTTAGGAAAGAGACCCGGACACGGTACACCCTCGGCCTTGGTCGTCGCCTCTGGCGCCGTGGCTGCACCCTCACTCTCTCCTCTTCCTCCTCCTCCTCCTCCTCCTCCTCCTCACCATGCTGCTCGACGACTGGCAACTCCTCGGCCCTTCCCTCTGCTGCTGCAGCTGGCCCTGCATCCACTGCGGGTTGTGGCTGTGGATGCTGCTGCATCGCCAAATGCAGTGCAGCGGCCCCAACCACTGCGCAGAACATAGCCGTTCTGTTCACAGACATTGTGCTAACCTACAGAAGGGTGGTGGGGGCAGAGAAACGGGACATGTTAGACGGAGGTTAGTCGACAACTCGGCAGCCGCCAGCCACGGGATACCTGTGTGTCCCGGTGGCCTGGTCGCGCTGTTGACACGCGGGCAGCCTAACCCCTGGTCACTATCTGCATCCAACGGCCAGTAAACTATGTCCTCCTCACGGGTGCGTCAGTGGCCTGTGTCCGTAAGCCACAGGGCAAACAGCGGCCTTGTCCTTGTGACCCGCACGCCATGGCATGGTGGCAGACATTTTGTTACGGGGTTGGACGGCTCACTCGCTCACTCTCTACCTAACCCCCCCCCACTCCCACTCCCCCCCTCCATCTCCCCCTCCATCTCCCCCACTCCCCCCTCCGTCTCCCCCACTGTCCTCTCCGTCTCCCCCCTCCCCCACACCCCCCTCCGTCTCCCCCACTCCCCCTTCCGTCTCCCCCACTCCCCCCTCCATCTCCCCCACTCCCCCCCTCCATCTCCCCCCTTCCCCCTCCATCTTCCCCACTCCCCCCCTCCGTCTCCCCCACTGCCCTCTCCATCTCCCCCACTCCCCCCCTCCGTCTCCCCCACTCCCCCCCTCCGTCTCCCCCACTCCCCCCTCCATCTCCCCCACTCCCCCCCACTCTGGACCCCCCCTCCCGTTCTCAGGGATGCCTTCCCCGTTGTGGCCAGACTCGAGCGGTGCGCTGAGCGGTGCGCTAACCTCCTGGAAGCAGTCGTCAGCCAGCACGACTGGTTGACGAACTTAAAAAGCAGGTGTGTTTCACGCCGTGTAAACAGTGCGCGATTAAGTCGGGACTTCGGCCCATCTGGGCCGGTGAATAGCGGGGGGGGGGGTGCAATTAGTAGCGATTCTGGTCGTGTCGGGGGCGTAATAGAGGCGTTGGCGGGAATGGCGACTCGGAGATTTTGCGGGGTTCGGAGAATAGCGGGAGGGCATCGGACCAGCGTCGCCGTAAAAATTTGCGCCGCCCGCTATTCTCCGCCCCATCGTGAGTGCGGAGAATCGCGCCCGAGGTGTTCAATGGTGAAGGATACCTGGGAGGAATGAAGTGGGTCCATAACTTCCTCAGGATGATTCAGCCGGGTGAGATTGAAGGAGCACACTGCACCCCCGGCTCTAACGTCAAGGTGTAAATGAAACGGGAGGAGGAGGTCAAATTTCCTTTTTTACGGCACTGGCTGCTGTAAAGCGGGTGAGTTTAAATGTCCCATTAAATATTACAGACCAGGGAGAAGCTATGTGTGAGGTAAGTGAATGGGATATGGGGGTCTGGGTTAGACGTGGGGAAGGGATGTGTGGGTTGGACATCGAGGGGAGGGGCACGGTGGTGTTGGACATTGGCGTGTGAAGGAATTGGACGCTAGAGGTGTGGGGGGGGGTTGAACATTGGGGTCTTGAACATTGGGGTCTTGAATGCTGGGGGGTAGGGTAGAGTTAGTGGACAGGGTTTGAGTCAAGTCGTGGGGTATATATCAGGTTGCGGGTGAGGGTAACTCAGGTCGGCTTGGGTCTGGGGATCAGGTTGAGGGTAGATCGGTAATCCTGTGCGGGTGGGGGGTTGGGAGTGTGGAATGCTGCTGGGTTGGAGTGGTCGTGAAGGGGATCCCCTCGGGGGGGGGGGGGGGGGGGGGGGGGGGGGTTGTACCGTGTGGCGTTCAGTCAAAATATTTTAAATAGTTACTCTGAAGTTAGAAGTATATTTTTACTCATAACTCTCACAATAACTATGAATGTAAATCTGGCAGAACCATCATACGGCGGTAGAAAGGACGTTTGAGGACTCGTCTACTGAGGTAGTATGGGCCGAGGTTAGGAACAGGAGAGGAGAGGTCACCCTGTTGGGAGTTGTCTATAGACCTCCGAATAGTTCCAGAGATGTAGAGGAAAGGATTGCAAAGATGATTCTCGACAGGAGCGAGAGTAACAGGGTAGTTGTTATGGGGAACTTTAACTTTCCAAATATTGACTGGAAATACTATAGTTCGAGTACTATAGATGGGTCAGTTTTTGTGCAGTGTGTGCAGGAGGGTTTTCTGACACAGTATGTAGACAGGCCAACAAGGGGCGAGGCCACATTAGATTTGGTACTGGGTAATGAACTCGGCCAGATGTTAGATTTAGATGTAGGTGAGCACTTTGGTGATATAGAGAAATACAGCACAGAACAGGCCCTTCGGCCCACGATGTTGCGCCGAACTTTTGTCCTAGGTTAATCATAGAATTTTGGACAATTTTTCATGGCCAATCCACCCAACCTGCACATCTTTGGACTATGGGAGGAAACCGGAGTACCCGGAGGAAACCCACGCAGTCACGGGGAGGATGTGCAGACTCCACACAGACAGTGACCCAAGTCGAAATCGAACTTGGGACCCTGGAGCTGTGAAGCAATTGTGCTATCCACAAGTGATCACAATTCGGTTATGTTTACTTTAGCAATGGGCAGGGATAGGTATATACCGCAAGGCAAGAATTATAGCTGGGGGAAAGACAATTATGATGCTATTCGGCAAGATTTAGGATGGGGAAGGAAACTGCAGGGGATGGGTACAATAGAAATGTGGAGCTTTTTCAAGGAACAGCTACTGCGAGTCCTTGATAAGTATGTACCTGTCAGGCAGGGAGGAAGTTGTCGAGCAAGGGAACCATGGTTTACTAAGGAAGTTGAAGCACTTGTCAAGAGGAAGAAGAAGGCTTATGTTAGGATGAGACATGAAGGCTCAGTTAGGGCACTTGAGAGTTACAAGTTAGCCAGGAAGGACCTAAAGGGAGAGTTAAGAAGAGCGAGGAGAGGACACAAAAAGTCATTGGCGGATAGGATCAAGGAAAACCCTAAGGCTTTCTATAGGTATATCATGAACAAAAGAATGACTAGAGTAAGATTAGGGACAATCAAGGATAGTAGTGGAAAGTTGTGTGTGGAATCAGAGGAGATAGGGGATGCGTTAAATGGATATTTTTCGTCAGTGTTTTCACTGGAGAAAGACAATGTTGTCGAGGAGAATACTCAGGTTCAGTTGACCAGGCTAGATGGAATTGAGGTTCACAAGGAGGAGGTGTTAGCAATTTTGGAAAATGTAAAAATAGATAAGTCCCCTGGGCCAGATGGGATTTATCCTAGGATTCTCTGGGAAGCCAGGGAGGAGATTGCAGAGTCTTTGTCCTTGATCTTTATGTCGTCTTTGTCGACAGGAATAGTGCCGGAAGACTGGAGGATAGCAAATGTTGTCCCCTTGTTCAAGAAGGGGAGTAGAGACAACCCTGGTAATTATAGACCTGTGAGCCTTACTTCGGTTGTGGGTAAAATGTTGGAAAAGGTTATAAGAGATAGGGTTTATAATCATCTTGAAAAGAACAAGTTGATTAGCGATAGTCAACACGGTTTTGTGAAGGGTAGGTCATGCCTCACAAACCGTATTGAGTTTTTTGAGAAGGTGACCAAACAGGTGGATGAGGGTAAAGCGGTTGATGTGGTGTATGGATTTCAATAAGGCGTTTGATAAGGTTCCCCACGGTAGGCTATTGCAGAAAATAAGGAAGTATGGGATTGAAGGTGATTTAGCGGTTTGGATCAGTAATTGGCTAGCTGAAAGAAGACAGAGGGTGGTGGTTGGTGGCAAATGTTCATCCTGGAGTTCAGTTACTAGTGGTGTACCGCAAGGATCTGTTTTGGGGCCACTGCTGTTTGTCATTTTTATGAATGACCTGAAAGAGGGTGTAGAAGGATGGGTTAGTAAATTTGCAGGTGACACAAAGGTCGGTGGAGTTGTGGATAGTGCTGAAGGATGTTATAGGATACAGAGGGGCATAGATAAGCTGCAGAGCTGGGCTGAGAGGTGGCAGATGGAGTTTAATGCGGAAAAGTGTGAGGTGGTTCACTTTGGAAGGAGTAACAGGAATGCAGAATACTGGGCTAATGGCAAGATTCTTGGTAGTGTAGATGAACAGAGAGATCTCGGCATCCAGGTACATAAATCCCTGAAAGTTGCCACCAAAGTTAATAGGGCTGTTAAGAAGGCATATGGTGTGCTAGCCTTTATCAGTAGGGGGATTGAGTTTCGGAGCCACAAGGTCATGCTGCAGCTGTACATAACTCTGGTGTGGCCGCTCCTGGAGTACTGCGTGCAGTTCTGGTCACCACATTATAGGAAGGATGTGGAAGCTTTGGAAAGGGTTCAGAGGAGATTTACTAGGATGTTGCCTGGTATGGAGGAAAGGTCTTATGAGGAAAGGCTCAGGGACTTGAGGTTGTTTTCGTTAGAGAGGAGAAGGCTGAGAGGTGACTTAATAGAGACATATAAGATAGTCAGAGGGTTAGATAGGGTGGACAGTGAGAGTCTCTTTCCTCGGATGGTGATGACCAACACAAGGGGACATAGCTTTAAATTGAGGGGTGGTAGATATAGGACAGATGTCAGAGGCAGTTTCTTTACTCAGAGAGTAGTAGGGGTGTGGAACGCCCTGCCTGCAACAGTAGTAGACTCGCCAACTTTAAGGGCATTTAAGTGGTCACTGGATAGACATATGGATGAAAATGGAATAGTGTAGGTCAGATAGGCTTCAGATGGTTTCACAGGTCAGCGCAACATCGAGGGCCGAAGGGCCCGTACTGCGCTGTAATGTTTTATGTTCTATGATTTAAATCACTTCTGTCAGATGGTTCCCAGCTCAGCACAATTGTCCAGGGGAAGGTAGAGCTTTTGAGCAATTGCTGGGTAAGCCCTTACCTAAGACTTTCCGAGAGGGATTCCCCAGAGCACCTTTGGGCACCAGGAAGTTAAGGATGAAAAGAGTGAGGGGGATGGGGGTGAGGCAGGGGTGATGGATACATTGGAGGACATTTGAGAGCTGAGGGGCCATATGAACCTCTCCTGATCCACCTCACCCATTCTGGGTGGAATGGAGCCACTGATCAGTGAACGGTGGAATGGCCCTGTTGCATGAAGGGAGCTATCAAGAGGGGGGTGATATCGGCCAATGGGGAGAGATTGGTAATTGATTTGAAAAGCTCCAGCAGAGAAACAAGGGGATGAATTACTTATTCCTAAACTGGATACCTCTATAGTTCTCTGGATACACGTACTTTTTCATATGTATTGAAGTGCTATGGTGTTTGTAGTTGAGCCATAATGTAAGCTTGTGATGGAGAGGCCTGCTGGAGCAGATGGTCAGCAGAGCAGAGCTGTTATGTGGCAAATTGTGTCCCTAAACAAGTGGTTTCCTAGGCAACCAGATCGAAGGACAGGCTCACAATCATTAACACGATAGATCATAATATGATCGTTGCTAAATAAAAAGCAATAAATAGATCATATAACACCCCTCTCTCGTATATTGAGTCAATGTGCAATATAGGACATATGGGTAGTAGGAGCAACTTTAAACTGACGGCAAAGGTACAAATTACTGAGAGAGAATGAATGTTTAAAAACCTCCACTGAAGCAAATGATCCCACTTCTTGTGTAACTTTAGCATTTAATAGACCCAGAGGTGCATTGAATTCCAGTGCAGTATCTGATTATTCAGGGGGAGTTCTTGTGACTGCTCACAGTAACGTGGTGCAACTGGAGATCTTCCGCCTCAGTCACACAGAATTCCACCCCCTCAGTCCATCTCAAACATGCCCTGTGACTGATGAGAATGGGGAAATTTAAATAGGAAGAGGCAGCTGGATTCTCTGTCGGTGGGATGCTCCGTTTTGCCGACAGCGTCTTCACGCCCGCAGATTTCCCGACGCCGTGGGTGTTCCCACAATGGGGAGCCCCATTGTCCGACTGGCGGGATGGAGAATCCTGTTGCCAGCGAGGGGAGCGCAGCACCGGAAAACGGGTGCGACAGGACGGAGAATCCCGGCCAGGGTGTTTATCTACCTATTTTACAATTTTAACTCCCAGATTTTGAGAGGCCCTGTTGACAGGGGCGCGAGGACAGGAAAGGTGGAACAATCCCCATCAGTTTCTGAGGTTCCACGACCTCGGAACCTGTCAGAAGCTCTCTTCCTCCCCCTCCAACGCTCCCCCCACCCCTGATGATGGTTCTTAGACTCCAGAAATCATAAGAACAAAATGGACTTGGCAGAGGATTTGGCTCAACTTCAAATTTGTTTGCTTACTGAACTCACATAACTCCGGCCCAGTACAAACCCACAAAATCCCTACATTGCAGAAGGGGGCTGTAGAATCAACACAGAACGATCACGAGGAACGAAGGATGGGATGAAAAGAAATAACGGTTTATGAATGTGTACATATAACTGCTCCACTCCCCGAAAGGTCTCCTGCTCCACTCAGGGTGAGGTTTTTATACTCAATAGGCTCCCCTTGTTAAGGTTGAAAGCCCGCCCCATTACCGGGAAAGTTCGTACTCTATAGAGGTCACGGGGAACCGATGGTCTGCACCCGTGAAGGTCGTAACACTACACCCCTCCCCCCCAGTTCTGAGCGATGTTTCCATCTGCACACTGGCGTGAGAGGCCCCTTGTTCTCTTTGCCCGGGGCTGATGCTCAGAAGTCGTCTGTGCGGGATCCGGAGGTCTAAACCGGACAGGGGATTGGCATTTCCGTGTGGAGTGCCGGGGTTGAGCCGGTGCGGCCGGATCGGCATTGGAAACCGGGTGGCCGGCCTCTACCGGTGGCTGAATCTCCATGTCGGTGGTCCCCATTCGCCGTCTTGACATCCTGGGGTTCCGTGGCCGAAGGGGCCGGTGGCAGTGGCGGCAGTGGAGGAGGGGGGATACGTGGAAGCGGGGTGTCCGGGAGTGGGTCTGGCAGATCAGGGGCACAGTTACAGAGGGGGTTCACGTGCCTGTTCAAATCGCGGCCTTGTGCCCACACCTTGTATGAGGCCAGCCTGATCGGTCTGTGACAGTACCACAACTGGGATCCATATGGCATCGTCACCAAAGTTCTGGTCATGTGCTGAGGCATCCGGTGAGAAATTCCATAGCGGCGTATCCCTGGCCACGTCCGCCTCAGACCTGTCTTGGCCACGACGGACCTTTCCGTCAATGTCCAAGGGCACCAAACTCAACCAAGTACGGTGGCCCATTGGTAAACCTGTGGTCCGACCTCTAACAGACAATAACAGACAAGAAACCTGGCCAACCGTGTCTCCAAAGATCCCAAGATCTGCTTGGTCATGCCCCATTTAAATGTTTGGACCACCCGCTCGGCTAACCCATTTGAGGCCGGGTGGTACGGAGTGGTATGTATTTGGCGAATTCCTGTTATCTGAGAGTAGCACCTCGGGTATGCTGTGAGTGCTGAAAGTCTGACGAAGGAGTTTGACCACGGATTTCGTGGTGGTTGCTTGCATCGGTGCACTTCCAACCACTTGGAGTGGATGTCTACTTTGACAGGGAACATGGAACCCTGGAACGGTCCAGCGAAGTCTATGTGGAGGCGGGACCAGGGCCGGCCCGGCCAATCCCACAGGTGAAGGGGTGCAGCCGGTGGCAGCTTCTGGTGTTCCTGCCTTTCCACACATCGCTGGGCCAACTTCCTAATGTTGGCGTCTATTCTGGGCCACCAGATGTAGCTGCGGGCTGGCATCTTCATTTTGGAAACTTCTGGGTGTCCATTGCGGAGGTCATGTAGGATTGAGCTGGAACCACAACTCGTGTTCCCCAAAGGATAACGCCGCCCTTGATGCTCAGCTCCGGAATGTTGGTGGTGTAGGCCCTCAGGTCGTCCGGTAAAGCGCAGCGTTGGGCCCCATATTAGATAATGTGCCTGACACGGGACAGCTGCGGGTCAATCTGGGCCTGAAAGCAAGATGCTGTTGCGGGCAAAGAGTCCATGAAATGGAGGATGGCGCTGATAATTGGGGCAGGAGCAGGCACTGTGGCCTGATGAGGAGGGGGGGAAGCGGTTTAACGAATCTGCGTGGGGAATCTTCGTTTCTGAATAACGTTCCAGCATGCACTCTATGTGGCCAGCAGCAGGGCCCAGCGTTGGATCCTATAGCAACCTAGTAAGGCCTAGATTTAGGCCCGATTAAAATTGGGTATTTTAAATGAAAGAATTTACCTGATTAAATTGGATGTCCTAAATTAAAGAATTAGGCATTTTTAAATCATACTGCAGTCAAACCTCAGGCAGGCTGTTGGGATTCAGACTTGACCAAAGTCAAATATACAACCAACAGACAAGCTGCCAGAACATGTCTGGACCTGTCCCGTCAATCACCCATCAAGGAGATCATCACACCCTATTGATATGCACAGGTCTATTGTCAGTAGCTCAGAACGAGCCAGACTTTCCGTCACCCAGAATATCTATTGTTACCTTATATGGGAACAGTTTATGTGCACCCCACATCACCAGAGATGGGACACCAGGGGCAGGCTCAGGTGGCCTGCCAAACCATCATCAAACGGACCATTGGCTGCTGGCACCCCCTCCTGAGGCGTCATTGGCAGAAAGCCAGAGGAAATGGCAAAAGGGTGCGAAGGAAGGGAGATAAAAACAGGCACTCCTGACCTCTCGGAAGCAAGGACTCGGTGTGCGAGGTGACCTTTACCAGATCGGAGGAGTGAAGACTAGACCAGACCAAACCTTAACCAGACCAGAAGGAAGGAAGGAAGCACAGAAGAGACTGCCAGCGAGAACCACCTTGGTGAAGATGGGCCAGAGGAATTCCAGTGATCAGTTCCCTAGCCTACCAAGCCACCTTTCCGGGCAGTATACACTGATATTGGCTATCTCTAGTATTTTGTGGGCAGTATAAGGGTTAATTGTGTTAATAAATAGTGTTGAATTTTGAACTTGTAATTGTGGTTTGTTTCCTCATAAATAAAGACACGCTGGGTAAAACCTTTGAATAAGTAAGCTGGCCGAAGGTATATGAGGTTTTACAGGGGTTCGCAGCACTTGGCGCCGACGGCAGCTCTACTTGATCCTCGTCGCCAGTGTAGAATCTGCACAGAGTGCGAGGAACAGCCAGAGAGGGGCTGGCCCGGAGAGTTAAAAAGTAGGAAAAGTGAGAGCAGTTCACCATAAACAGAGTGGCAAAAACAAAGAGTGCCATCATAGGAAAGGGGTAAATTCATTGGCGTAAGTAACTACTAATTTGCATTACCTTATTCTAATTTACTATCAGTTAGAGGTAAAAAGGAGAAATATTTTACAGGTTAGAAAGACTAAGAACCAGCTGTAAATTTAAACTAAAGAACCAAATTAAAATCTTATTATATAAAATAGAGATGCAGGGCCAGGCGATGTGTTGTTCCTGCATGATGTTGGAGCTGGTGGACATCATGGTGGTTCCTAGTGAACACACTTGTATCAAGTATTTGTTGCTTGAGGAACTTCAGCTCAGAGTTGCTGAGCTGGAGTCTGAGCTTCGGACATTGTGACACATTAGGGAAGGGGAGAGTTACCTGGATGCTGTGTTTCAGGAGGCAGTCACACCCCTTAGATTAAGCATCAAAAACTTTGCAGTGCAGAAGGTGGCCATTTGGTGTATCGGGTCTGCACCGACCCTTGGAAAGAGCACCCTACTTAAGCCCACGCCTCCATCCCATCCCCATAACCTAGTAACCCCACCTAACCTTTTGGACACTAAGAGGCAATTCTGCACAGCTAATCCACCAAACATGCACATCTTTAGACTGTGTGAGTAAACCGGAGTTTCCGGAGGAAACCCACACAGACTCGTAAAAAAAGTGCAAACTCCACACGGTCACCCGAGGGCGGAATTGAACCCGGGTCCCTGGATTTGTGAGGCAGCAGTGCTGACCACTGTGCCACCATGGCACCCAACTAACTAACTTGAATTTGGCCAGTGGTCAGGGACAGGAGGGTGTGGCTGTGACTGAGGCAGGTAGAGGGATCCAGGAGGTAGGGTTGCAGGAGCCTCAGTCCTTGACCTTGTCCAACAGGTTTGAGATTCTTGCTCCCTGTGAGGACGAGAGCAGGGACTGTGGGTAGGATGAGCAAACTGACCACAGCACCATGATACAGGGAGCCATTCAAGTGGGGGAGAGAAAAGAAATGTAGTCCTAATGGAGGACAGTATAGTTAGGGGCATTGACACTGTTCTCTCTGACCAGGATCGAGCGTCCAAAGTCTGTGTTGCCTACCTGGTGCTGGTGTTCGGGATATCTCCTCTGGGCTGCAGAGGAAACTGAAGTGGAAGAGGTTGTGCGTAAAATCAGAAAATCAAAGTTAAAGAAGCTGAGATGCAGGTTAATGATCATAACTTTAAATGAGTTAAAGGGGCTGAGGGCTCAGGAGAAGTTAGTAAAGTTTCTGCCATACTATCCACTCATGTATATCATGAGATGCAGACAGGCAGTGATTGACACACAGGATAACCAATGAACACACACGACAGAACAACCAATCACCAGACAGGACACCACCACTATAAAGCCCACAGGGCATTAAGGCTCTCTCTCTCTCACAGGACACGGCCAGGGAGATAGTCACAGTGCACAGGCCAATGAACATCATCACCATGTGATAGAGAGCTAGTCTGGTCAAGCCAGTAGGAGGTTATCAGTTAGGTTAATAGAGTATCAACCCACAGCTGATTATGTACAGCAATCAACATGTTCAATAAAACAGTGTTGGACCATCTCCTGTGTAGGAAGCCTGTTTCTCGTTTCACTGCATCCAGTTTCAGTCGATGTTTGACCAGCACAGATCACACATTATGGTACCAGAGCACTTAATAGAGCAGAGAGTATAGAATGCAGCAGGAATCTAACGACAAGCAGAGCCAAAAGGGGGAAAACTATGAGAAGGGGGGTGGTCAATGCAGGACTGAGGGTGTTGTATCTAAATGCGCGCAGTATACGGAACAATGTAAATGAGCCTATTGCGCACATTGAAATTGGCCGGTACAAAGTTGTGGGCATCACAGAGACGTGGCTGCAAGGGGATCAGGGCTGGGATCTAAATATCCAAGGATATATGGCCTATGGAAAGGACAGGCAGATGGGCAAAGGGGGCGGTGTTGCATTGTTAGTAAGGAATGAAATGAAATCGATTACAAGAAGCGATATAGAGTCGGAAGGCGTAGAATCTGTGTGGGCAGAGTTGAGGAATTGCAAATGAAAAAAACCATGATGGGAGTTATGTACAGGTCCCCTCGCAGTAGTCAGTATGTGGGGCAGAAAATAAACCAGGAGATAAAAAAGCCTTATAAGAAAGGGAAATAACTATGGGGAACTTCAATATGCAGGTGGACTGGGAAAATGAGGTTGGTAGTTGATCCCAAGAAAATAAATTGTGGAATGTCTACGAGATGGTTTTGTTGGAGCAGCTTATGACAGAGCCTACCAGGGAACAGGCAATCCTGGATTTGGTGATGTGTAATGAGACAGGTTTGATTAAGGAACATAAGGTGATGGAACCCTGAGGGAGCAGTGACCACAATAGATAGAATTTACCCTGCAGTTTGATAGGGTGAAGCTGCAAACATCTAACGGTGTTACAATTAAATATGAGTCATAACAAAGACATGAGGGAGGAGCTGGCCAGAGTTGATTTGAAGGGGAGCCCAGCAGGGAAGACAGTGGATCAGCAATGGCAGGAGTTTTTGGTGGTTATTCGGGAAGCACAACAGAAATTCATCCCAAGGAGGAGGAAACATGCTCAGGGGAGAACGAGGCATCCATGGCTGACGAGGGATGTCAAGGACAGCATAAAAGAAAAAGAAAAAGCATACAACATGGCGAGGATTAGTGGGAAGCCAGAGGATTGAGAAGCCTTTAAAGGCAAGGGGCGTGATCCAATGGCCACGCTGTGCCTGAAAAGCAGCTCGCCGCAGCCCAGCATGGCCGATAAAAGTCGGGAGGCCATGCTCCCTGCATCTACGCGGCTTGCAACGCCTTGCGATATCCAATGCAATCTCGTGAGACATTGCGATGTAAACCCTGCCCATTGTGGGCGGCATCACCTTTTGGCAAATCTGCATATTAGAGCGAGGCAGTTAGTCTCACTTTAATGTGCAGGCTCCCAAGTAACCTGAGGTGTTGGTTTTTATCCCCTTTGCTTCGGAGACCTCGGGGAAGCACTGATCAGCACTGGTCCACACAAACAGGGACCAGATGGAATGACACTCGTGGAAGTCTCCCAGGGGATTGGAGGCCCCCAGCTGCAAACCATTTGGGCAGGGTGGTGCCCAGGCACTGCTGGTGCTACCTGGGCACATTGGCAGTGCCACCTGGGTGCCAGACTAGCACTAACAAGGTGTCCAGGTGGCACTGTCAGCTGGTGTGGGCACGGCCAGGTTGGCACTGCCAAGGTACCAAGCTGGGATTTTTGGCATGCGCGATCGGGCTAGGGGTGCCCTGTGTGGGTGTTGTGGGTGGGGCCAGGGATCGCTTTGGGAACTTAAAATTAGCATCCCAATCTCTCGCTATACTGAGGATTCCGGCGAGCGGAGCTCCTCGGTGTACAAAATGGGGCCGCGTATTCCCCACTGACGCCCCTTATGCAACGCGAGTTGCGTTGGATAGCCATGTGCTTCTCGGCTCTGCGAGCTCCGGGAAACATGTGGCTAAAGGGGCTCGCTATGGGATTTTGTCCCTAATTAGTTGAATTGCGCCCAAGCAGAGGACAATTAAAAAAGCAAGGAGAGGAGAGAACAAAAAACAAAGAAAAATTACAGCACAGGAACAGGCCCTTCAGCCTCCAAGCCTGCGCCGATCCAGATCCTCTATCTAAAACTGTCGCCTATTTTCTAAGGATCTGTATCCCTCCTCTCCCTGCCCATTCATGTATCTGTCTAGATGCATCTTAAATTACGCTATCGTACCTGCCTCTACCACCTCTGCCGGCAATGCGTTCCAGGCACCCACCACCCTCTGCATAAAGAACTTTCCCCGCATATCTCCCTGAAACGTTTCCCCTCTCACCTTGAACTCGTGACCCCGAGTAATTCAGTCCCCAACTCTGGGAAAAAGTTTCTTGCTATCCCCCCTGTCTATGCCTCTTATGATTTTGTCGACCTCAATGAGGTCCCCCCTCAACCTCCATCTTTCGAATGAAAATAATACTAATCTACTCAACCTCTCTTCATAGCTAACGCCCTCCATACCAGGCAACATCCTGGTGAACCTCCTTTGCACCTTCCCCTAAGAATCCACATCCTTTTGGTAATGTGGCGACCAGAACTGTACGCAGTATTCCAAATGTGGCCGAACTAAAGTCTTATACAACTGTAACATGACCTGCCAACTCTTGTACTCAATATCCCTTCCGATGCAGGAAAGCATGCCGTATGCCTTCTTGACCACTCTATCGACCTGCGCAGCCACCTTCAGGGTACAATGGACCTGAACACCCAGATCTCTCTGTACATCAATTTTCCCCAGGGCTTTTCCATTTACTGCATAGTTCGCTCTTGAATTGGATCTTCCAAAATGCATCACCTCGCATTTGCCCGGATTGAACTCCATCTGCCATTTCTCCGCCCAACTCGCCAATCTATCTATATTCTGCTGTATTCTCTGACAGTCCCCTTCACTATCTGCTACTCCACCAATCTTAGTGTCACCTGCAAACTTGCTAATCAGACTACCTATACCTTCCTCCAGATCATTTATGTATATCACAAACAACAGTGGTCCTGTGGAACATCACTGGTCACAGTTCTCCATTTTGAGAAATTCCCTTCCACCACTACTCTCTGTCTCCTGTTGCCCAGACAGTTATTTATCCATCTAGCTAGTACACGCTGGACCCCATGAGACTTCACTTTCTCCATCAGCCTACCATGGGGAAACTTTATCAAATGCTTTACTGAAGTCCATGTACAGCCCTTCCTTCATCAATCAACTTTGTCACTGCCTCAAAGAATTCTATTAAGTTGGTCAGACAAGACCTTCCCTGCACAAAACCATGTTGCCTATCACTGATAAGCCCATTTTCTTCTAAATGGGAATAGATCCTATCCCTCAGAATCTTCTCCAGCAGCTTCCCTACCCTGATGTCAGGCTCACCAGTCTATAATTACCTGGATTATTCCTGCTACCCTTCTTAAGCATTAGCAATTCTCCAGTCCTCCGGTACCCCACCCGTGTTCAAGGATGCTGCAAAGATATCTGTTAAGGCCCCAGCTATTTCCTCTCTCACTTCCCTCAGTAACCTGGGATAGATCCCATCCGGACCTGGGGACTTGTCCACCTCAATGTCTTTTAGAATACCCAAATCTTCCCCCTTCCGTATGACAACTTGACCGAGAGTATTTAAACATCCATCCCTAGCCTCAACATCCGTCTTGTCCCTCTCCTTTGTGAATACCCAAAACATCCTCCCTCCTTATGCCGACTTGACCTAGAGTAATCAAACATCTACCCCTAACCTCAACATCCGTCATGTCCCTCCCTCAGTGAATACCGATGCAAAGTACTCGTTAAGAATCTCACCCATTTTCTCTGACTCCACGCATAACTTTCCTCCTTTGTTCTTGAGTGGGCCAACCCTTTCTCTAGTTACCCTCTTGCCCCTTATACATAGATCATAGAATTTATAGTGCCGAAGGAGGCAATTTCGGCCCATCGAGTCTGCACCGGCTCTTCGAAAGAGCACCCTACCCAAGCCCACACACCCACCCTAACCCCATAACCCAGCGACCCCAACCAACAGTAAGGGCAATTTTGGACACTAAGGGCAATTTAGCATGGCCAATCCACCTAACCCGCACATCTTTGGACTGTGGGAGGAAACCGGAGCACCCGGAGGAAACCCACGCACACACGGGGAAAACGTGCAGACTCCGCACAGACAGTGACCCAAGCCAGGAATCGAACCTGGGACACTGGAGCTGTGAAGCAATTGTGTTAACCACTATGCTACCGTGCTGCCCAAAATGAATAAAAGGCGTTGGGATTTTCCTTAACCCTGTTTGTTAAAAATATTTCATGACCCCTTTTAGCCCTCTTGATTCCTCGTTTCAGATTGGTCCTACATTCCCGATATTCTTCCAAAGCTTCGTCTGTCTTCAGTCGCCGAGACCTTATGTATGCTTCCTTTTTCCTCTTAGCTAGTCTCACAATTTCACCTGTCATCCATGATTCCCTAATCTTGCCATTTCTATCTCTCATTTTCACAGGGACATGTCTGTCCTGCACTCTAATCAACCTCTCTTTAAAAGCCTCCCACATATCAAATGTGGATTTACTTTCAAATAGCTGCTCCCAATCCACATTCCCCAGCTCCTGCCAAATCTTGGTATAGTTGGCCTTCCCCAATTTAGCACTCTTCCTTTAGGACCATTCTCGGCTTTGTCCATGAGTATTCTAAAACTTACGGAATTGTGATCACTATTCCCAAAGTAATCCCCAACTGAAACTTCAACCACCTGGCCGGGCTCATTCCCCAACACCACGTCCAATATGGCCCCTTCCTAGTTGGACTATTTACATACTGCTCTAAAAAAATCTCCTGGATTCTCCTTACAAATTCTGCACCATCTAGACCTCTAAGTGTATCCCAGTCAATGTTGGGAAAATTAAAATCTCCTATCACCACCACCCTGTTGCTCCTACATCTTTCCATAATCTGTTTACATATTTGTACCTCTATCTCACGCTCGCTGTTGGGAGGTCTGTAGTACAGCCCTAACATTGTTACCGCACCCTTCCTATTTCTGAGCTCTGCCCATATCACCTCACTGCTCAAGTCCTCCATTGTGTCCTCCTTCAGCACAGCTGTGATATCCTCTGTGACCAGTAATGCAACTCCTCCACCCCTTTTACCTCCCTCTCTATCCCACCTGAAGCATCGATATCCTGGGATATTTAGTTGCCAATCATGCCCTTCTCTCAACCAAGTCTCTGTAATAGCAGTAACAACATACTCCCAGGTACTAATCCAAGCCCTAAATTCATCGGCCTTACATGGTAAAATAGGACTGAGTCAGCACGGCTTCGTCAAGGGGAGGTCATACCTGACAAATCTGTTAGAATTCTTTGAGGAGGTGACTTCTGGTGATGTGGATGTGCTGAGTGGACCCACTAAAGGTGGCTCTCCTCCGAAGAACTAGAAAATAGGCACTTCTGACCGAAATTAGCTCGCAGAAATTGGACAAAAACATCCCCTCACCCTCTGAGTATGGGGTTGAGTAAATTGTTTCATGAGACATATTTCAATTGTGTTCATCATTGAATATTTCTCTTTTTTCTTTTGTATCTGTTAATTAATGTTTGATCTATGTAGGTTTTAGTTTGTTTGTTACAGTAAAAGTTGAATCTTGTCCTTTGAAATCATGGAATAGAATCCCTACAGTGAAGAAGGAGGCCCATCAAGTCTGCACCAACCCTCTGAAAGAGTACTTTTCTAGTCCCACACCCTCGCTCTATTCCCGCACCCTCAACTAATCCCTGGACACTAAGGGGCAGTTTGTCATGGCCAATCCACCTAAACTGCACATCTTTGGAGTGTGGGAAGAAACCCGAGCACCCGGAGGAAACCCACGCACACACGGGGAGAACGTGAACACTCCACACAGGGACTCACCCAAAGCTGGAATTAAAGCAGGGTCCTGGCGCTGTGAGGCAGCAGTGCTAACCTGTGTGTCACCGTGCCGCACACCCTCAATGGCATGTCCCTCCACAGTGTTACTCTTCCTACCTCCAGTCCTCAAATACTGCGTCATTCCATCCACTCTACCGTCGGAGCTCGAAACTCTGGCCTGTTTTCTTTCATCCTCTGTCAGCCCCCTTCTACCCATCTCCCTACTTTTGAACGTCCGTAAACTTTACCCTCCTTCCTGTGCTCCGGTTGATCTTTTTCTTGGTTGGCACGGGGCATCCAAATGTTATCCAATCACTTTTCAACATTATTGGGCTGGATTTTGCTGCCTGAGGGGATAGGGCACTGAGGTGCTGGCAGACCCTGGGGAAGCAGCAGTGCTGCTTTAATGCTGGCTGCTGAATCTTTACCATGCAGTTGTCATCACTGAGATCCACTGCGATCTGCCAGTGCTGCCATTATGAACATGTGTTTATTGGAGAGCAGATGTTCTTGTGTTCAGTCTAAGGCTGCAGAGAAGACTGGAGTTATAACCTCCGTGGGTCTAACAGGATGGGAATGATTAACTATAATAATAATCTTTATTGTCAGAAGTAGGCTTACATTAACACTGCAATGAAGTTACTGTGAAAAGCCCCTAGTCGCCACATTTCGGCGCCCGTTCGGGTACACAGAGGGAGAATTCAGAATGTCCAATTCACCCAACAACACATCTTTCGGGACTTGTGGGAGGAAACCGGAGCACCCGGAGGAAACCCACGCAGACACGGGGAGAACGTGCAGACTCCCCACAGACAGTGACCCAGCGGGGAATCGAACCTGGGACCCTGGCGTTGTGAAGCAATAGTGCTAACCACTGTGCTACTATGCTGGCTCTGTATAAATAGTGTCGGCCAGTAAGGCGCCGACTAGTAAAAACCCAGAAGGGAGCTAACTGGAGCTATGTATAATAGAAGTTGGAAACTGAGATTTATTTCCTACAAACTTGGTGTGGACTCTTCGTGGCTTTTTAAAAACTGGATAATCAATACAATTCCTCTATTTGAACCATGGGCTGAGCCTTTGAGGCGCTGAGGTGATCAGTCAGAGATTTTGTGCAAGCATGGTCAAGATTTCATTGTAACATAGCTCGGTTATGGACAATAGTCACATCTCAGGTACATTCTTCCAACCCTTCCATCGTGTTATTGAGTACAGCAAGAGGGAAGAATAAAGTTAGTGCCGTCAATCTTCGGAGCTAAAGGGTGAGTATATGATAACAAGGATGCAGAAGCTTTACTGTTTGAAGATTTGCTTTCATTTCAGTACTAATATTATTGATTAAATATGGAAATAAAGACAGGGTAGACCAACTTTGAATCAGTATATTGTTAATGGTGTTTGACAAAATGAATTGACCTTGTGAAGAGGACATGTCCCTCGGCTGTGGGATGATGGATAAATTGGTGTGTTCAGCGAAACAGCTGATGGGGAATCAGCCATTTTACAGTGAAGAAGGAGGCCATTCAGCCCATCTGGTCTGCACCGGCCCTTGGAAAGGATACCCGATTTAAGTCCACGCCTCCACCCTATCCCCATAACCCAGTAACCCCACCTACCCTTTTTGGACACTAAGGGGCAATTTAGCGTGGGCAATCCACCTAACCTGCACATCTTTGGACTGTGGGAGGGAACCAGCGCACCCGGATACACATGGAGAAAGTGCAAACTCCAGACAGACAGACACCTGAGGCCGGAATTGAGCCCTGGACCCTGGAGCTGTGAGGCCGCAGTGCTAACCACTCTGCCACCATGCCGCCACCTTGTTCCATTGTCTTTGACTTGTTATCATCTGTTCAGCCAAACTCAATGACAGTCTGGTTACACTGCTGGACGTTTCATACAAACCCAGGCAGCAATGAACGATCCACTGTAAATGGGACAGGCTGTGAACCAGGGCATTCTCATTCAGTAATTCATGCCTAACTTTGATTATCTTAAGTCCTCTACAATGTAAACAGAGATCAGCAGACTGTGAACTCACTTAGTACAATATGATGACATGTTACTAAAAGCATGCACTCACTTTCAAGTCTAATTTAAACTGATAAATCTTTGACATGATTTTGTTCACCGTCCACTTCAGTAAAGTGCTCCTTGGCAGCATTGAACAAAGACAGAGTCCTCTGGAATAGAAAGAAAGGATGTTGGAAAAACTCAGCAAATTATAGGCACCAGCTCCGCAGATAAAAGCGAGTTCTTCAGGTTAATGACTGATCTGATGACAAAAAAACAAAGGGCTGGAGTCTCGGTCGCCTGCCACCAGTAGCGGAGTTCCCGATGTGGCGGAGAATCATAAAAACGGGATGGCGGCCCAATGCTCCAGTTTCCGGCTGGGAGTGGGATTTGCTTCCTATTAATGGGCCAGGCACCGGGGCCTGGATTCTCCGATCCCTGACGCCGAAATCGCGTTCAGCGACAGGGCGGAGAATTCTCGATACGCTGAAATCAGGAGAGGCGCCGCTTTCGCGATGCTCCGACCCCTGAAAAGCCATATCCACCGCCTCGGAACGTTGCCCGAGACCCGCCCCGCGATGCTCCATCCCCGATCAGCTGAGTTCCCGACTGCATGGGATGCCCGTGGTCTCACCCATCGGGAACAAAGCCTGGCGGCTGCCGAACCAGTCCAATGCCGCCACAGTCGGGGGAGGGCCAATCCGCAGCCAGGGGTGGACATATTCAGGGCTGGGGGATACTGTTGGGGGTGGTCCAGGGCGCGCCAGGTCAGCTGAATAGGGGGGACTATTTTGAAGGCCTCGTCCGCAAGCAGCATCCGCCATGAAGCACAGCGCGGCCACTGCACTGTGTCTCTGTGCATGCATAGCCACAGACCCAGCAACTCTCCAGGCTGTATTGGCAACTATCGGAGGGAGCTCCACGCTGCCTGTCTGATAGCACCCCCCGGAACAGAGAATCGGTGCCCATTTTGCGCCAGTTTTCCTGTTTAGAGAGCCCACCACCAGAGACCCATTGCAGAGAAACCAACCAGACACCCCCCCCCGATAAGAGAGACCTCCATCAGAGCCACCTCAATTATAGAGAGCTCCCATTGCAGTGACCCCTGCCTGGGAGCGAGAGAGCAGTCCAGAGAGACAGTGAAATAAATCTATTCATTAAAATTCACCCATGCAAATATCTTGCAGACTGTCTCAGGGTGATTTCTCGATCATGTCGAGATAGCAAGCATTCAATACATCATCACTGTGAATGGTCTCACAGCAAATGCATACTAATGGAATGGTAAACCTTATAGTTCCTGTACCCCTCTCCTCATTGACACGGAGAGACCACAGTGACACATATGTATAGTCAATTGTGCCTTGAATCATTGGGAGTCTCAGAGGCCACTGAAAGTAATCAGACACCATGGCCGGGATTCTCCAATCCTGCGGCCAAGTTCTGATGCCAGCGTGAAAAGTGGCGCGAGCCACTCCCATGTCAAGGGGCCTCAACGGGCAGCTACCCATCCCTTCCTAGGGGGCTACCACAATGCTGGACTGGTCTCCACAGCTCCGGCACCCGAAAGCCTGTGGGCCACGGGCGGCGTGAATTTGCGCATGCGCGTGGGTTCCCGTTTCCACGCTGGCCCCTGGGCAATATGGCGGAGCCCTACAGGGGCCTGGCGGAGAGGAACATAGGCCCCCACAGAACCAGCCCGCCCGCTGATCGGTAGGCACCGATCACGGGCCAGGCCACCGTGGAGGCCCCCCTCCCAGATCGGATCCCCCTGCCCCCCGCCACCAGGATGGCCCCCGCAGACAGAACTGCGAGGTCCTGCCAGGTGGGACCATACGGAACCCATGCCAGCAGGACTCGGCACGTCGAGGCCCGGAGAATCGCCGGTGGTGGGGGGGCTGCTTTCAATGGCCCCAGACAGGCACGGCAGTGATCCCACGGGTGCCCGAAATGGCACCGGAGAATCGGCGAGCCGGCGTCGGGGCGGCGTGGTGGATTTCTCGTGCCCCCCCACCCAGGGATTTTCCGACCCGGCGTGGGGTAGGAGAATCCCGGCTAATGTTTGTACTTCAAAGAAAGCAGATCTGTAAATTCCTAGAAAGAGAAAGAGAAAGAGAAAGAGATGGGTTTAAACCCCCTCAGATCTTTGATCTGCAAGTCTTTCAGATCTATATGAAATTGTTTTTACTGGGCTGTGATTGGCAGCTTGCACACAGCCAACTGATTAGATTGTTTAATCTCATTTACATTGACGCTTGAGTAGATTTCAAGTAGCCAACTGTGAAACTAAATGATTATAAACATCTAGCTTTGATTGACAGCTCTTGGACCACATCAAAAGCAGCACGGTAGCACAAATAGATAGCACCGTGTCTTCACAGCGCCAGGGTCCCAGGTTCGATTCCCTGCTGGGTCACTGTCTGTGCGGAGTCTGCACGTTCTCCCCGTAGCTGCGTGGGTTTCCTCTGGGTGCTCCGGTTTCCTCCAACAGTCCAAAGACGTGCAGGTTAGGTGGATTGGCCATGAGTAATTGCCCTTAGTGACCAAAAAAGTTAGGAGGGGTTATTGGGTGACGGGGATAGGGTGGAAGTGAGGGCTTAAGTGGGTCGGTGTAGACTTAATGGGCCGAATGGCCTCCTTCTGCACTGTATGCTCTATGTTACCAAGCTAAAAAGCAGTTAAGTGTTTTCTGCAGAGGAAAAATAGAAGTGAGAGCACTTAACTGGCTTTGATGTGGTCAAAGTTCTCTGAGCCAATAGGTGTATTGCACAGGTGAATTTGAAAGCAGTGATTTTTTTCACTGTCTCTTTCCAGCTTCCAGGCAGTCTCTGGTGGGAGGCACTGTAATGTTGGGGTCTCTGGTGGGGTCTTAACTTCTGGGGGATCTCTGGTAGGAGTCTCTGTAATGGGTGGATATCTGTGGTGGTCTCTCTTATTGGGCGTCTCTGGTGCAGGTCTCAGTATTGGGGTTTTCCGGCGCGGGTCTCAGTAATGGGGGCCTCTGTTAGGGGTCTCTCCTATGAGGGATCTCTTGTGGGGACTCTCTTGTGAAGCAATCTCTGGTGGGGATCTCTGTAATGAGGTTCTCTGGTGGGGTGAATGGTGAAGGGTCAAGTCTCCCCCGTACTGTGGCGGGAGATGTGACCCAGAAAATCCCGTGGTGGGAGGACAGAATTGCAATGTGAGCGGTGGGGGGGGGGGGGGGGGGGGGGGGGGGGGGGTCCAGCCACTGGACCTCATTATTCGCCTGTTCGCTCAAAATGGCAGCCTGATAGCGGGTTTCACAACAGTATCCCTTGAAATCCATGCCTTGCATAAACTTGCAAGTGAGGGTAATGGATGTACAATGAAAGCTGAGCCCCCAGCTGCGGGAAATCTGGAGCAGCAGATCACCAGGCAATGGTTCCCCTGCCTGGATTGTTTGGTGGGTGGGGGTTTTGGCAACAATACTGAACTCCAGGTTACTGGTGTTCAGCCGTATTCTACACGATCATCCCACCATCAGGCTACAGATCCCGGCACCAGGTACTCGGGAATACTTTTTGAGAAAGAGCAGGTAGGTAGGAGGAGGAGGCAAGGAAGAGACAGGGAGGAGGAGGCAGGGAGGAGGTAGGGAGGAGGAGGCAGGGAGAAGGTAAGGAGCAGGAGGCTGCGAGAAGGTAGGGAGGAGGAGGCAGGAAGGAGGCAGGGAGGAGACAGGTAGAAGGCAGAGAGGAGGCGGCAGGGAGAAGGAGGCAGGGAGGTTGTGGATGGGAGGCAGGGAGTGTGGTGATGTGCATCACTGTAGATACACAAGGGGTTAATGTAAATACACATAAAGTAGCTAGACACTAGAGGGAGCACCAGAGACCTGACACACAGACAGTCAACCAAAAGGTCAGTAAGATCGAACACGCCCAATGGACATTCATGACACACACAGAGGTGACACTACTACAGGGGGCATTACACCAACCCAGATATAAAGGACACAGCACACATGATCTTCCTCTTTCTAGTGGAGACACTCAGTGAGTACAGACACAGAGTTGGTTGAACCTCACACCCCCACGTGGATTGTAGCAGACTGGTTCGTCAGTCTGAGTAGCTATAGCAGGATTAACAGGAAAGTCGAATCCAAGTAGGAGAATTGTTAACAGTTTAAATAAATGTTTTAAAGTTATCTCCAAGTCTGAACCTTCCTTTGTCAGAGTGCACATCAAGGAAGCAGCTTATGCTACGTCAAGAGCATAACAAAACAGGGGGGAGGCAGGAAAGAGGGCGCAGGGAGGAGGAGGCAGGGAGGTGGGATGGTGGAGGCAGGCAGGAGGCAGGGAGGAGGAGACAGGGAGGAGGAAGATAGGAAGTAGGGAGGAGGCGGCAGGGAGGCGGAGGCAGGCAAGAGGCAGGGAGGAGGGAGGAGACAGTGAGGAGGCAGTGAGGAGGTAGTGAGGAAGAGGCAGGGAGGAGGCAGGGAAAAGGGAAGAGGCAGATAGGACGCAGGGAGGAAGCAGATAGGAGGGAGGTAGGAGGCAGAGAGAAGGGAGGAGGCTGGGGGGAGGCAGGGAGAAGGGAGGAGACAGATCGGAGGCAGGGCGGAGGCAGATCGGAGGCAGATCGGAGGCAGGGCAGAGGCAGGGCGGAGGCAGGGAGGAGGCAGATCGGAGGCAGGGCAGAGGCAGGCGGAGGCAGGGCGGAGGCAGATCGGAGGCAGGGCAGAGGCAGGGCGGAGTCTGGGAGGAGGCAGGGAGAAGGGAGGAGGCAGATCGGAGGCAGATCGGAGGCAGGGCAGAGGCAGGGCGGAGGCAGGGCGGAGGCAGATCGGAGGCAGGGCGGAGGCAGGGCGGAGGCAGATCGGAGGAAGGGCGGAGGCAGGGTGGAGGCAGATCGGAGGCAGGGCGGAGGCAGATAGGAGGCAGGGCGGAGGCAGGGCGGAGGCAGGGCGGAGGCAGATCGGAGGCAGGGCGGAGGCAGATAGGAGGCAGGGCGGAGGCAGGGCGGAGGCAGATCGGAGGAAGGGCGGAGGCAGGGCAGAGGCAGGGTGGAGGCAGATCGGACGCAGGGCCGAGGCAGATTGGAGGCAGATCGGAGGCAGATCAGAGGCAGGGCGGAGGAAGGGCGGAGGAAGCAGGGAGTGTTATATTACCACGATTGGTAATATGTTGTATTCTTTGTCTTTTCTTCCAGAATGATCCGATGTAGTATTGACAAAGAATGTACCAATCAAAAGATTGAAACAAAACTAATTTATTATTACACTACTAATTAAATGAAGTTTGAACTCTCTATTGAGCTACAGATGATACTGTCGTACAGTATTCAATATTCTATCTAGTCACTAACTACCCAATGATCTAACCTCGTGTTATCTTTAATTAACATTCACTCTGCTCGAAGCCTCCCCTTATGCTTTTACCATGCTTCTTCCAGCATTCCCTGAGAGGCTGTCTGAAATACAGAGAATTAGTAACAACCTTGAGTGTTTCATTTACACAGAGATGTAAGTATTAAACCTTCACTAACCTGACTACATACACATCATTACAGGGAGGAGGCAGGGAGGGAGGAGGGAGGGAGGAGGAGGCAGGGAGGAGGCAGGTGAGAGGCAGGTGAGAGGTAGAGAGGAGGCAGGGAGGAGGCAGGGAGGAGGCTCCTCCCTTCTCCCTGCCTCCTCCCAGCCTCCTCCCTTCTCCCTGCCTCCTCCCAGCCTCCTCCCTTCCCCCTGCCCGCAGGTGAGAGGCAGGCAAGAGGCACGTAGGAGGCAGGGAGGAGGCAGGCTGGACGCACGTAGAAGGCAGGGAGGAGACAGGGAGGAGGCAGGGAGGGAGAAGGTAGGGAGGAGGAAGCAGGGAGGAGGCAGGGAGGAGGCATGGTGGAGGCAAGTGGGAGGCAGATACGAGCTAGAAGGAGGCAGGGAGGAGGAAGCAGGGAGGAAGCAGGATGTGCCAGCAGCATGGCAGGGGAATGCAGCTGATGTTCACACGTGAAAATGCCAATGGCCTGGCCCAATGTCCTCGAGTAAACCTAGCCCAGCTTTGGTCTGCACCTCAGTATGGACAGCAGCAGCCTTAGCAGCCTGACTGAGGGGTAAGAGCATCCTACCCAGCCCCTCAGCTTATCCCCCTATCCCTGTAACCCCACTTAACCGGCACATCTTTGGTCACTAAGGGCAATTAAGCACGGCCAACCCATCTAACCTGCACATCTTTGGACTGTGGGAGGAAACCGGAGCACCCGGAGGAAACCCACACAGGCATGGGGAGAACGTGCAAACTCGGACATTCAATTTTCACAGAATCAACTCAAAGTGATTCTTTGCACGTAAGGGTTTACTCTTGTCCTCTTTTTCCCACTCTGGTAACTTGAAAACTTATAACTGTCTTTCAGAGTGAGGTTTCCTTTTGCCAGGGAGTCTCTCTCAAGCCAAAGTTAGGTGAATCATCCAACCCCGTTTAAAATGTTTAAATTTAGAGTTCCCAATTATTTTTTAAAATTAGGGGCAATTTGGCATGGCCAAACCACCTACCCTGCACATCTTTGTGTTGTGGGGGGTGAGACCCATGCAGACATGGGGAGAATGTGCAAACTCCACATGGACAGTGACCCAGGGCCGGGATCGAACCCGGGTCCTCGGTGCCGTGAGGCTGCAGTGCTAACCACTGCACCACCATGCCACCCCCTCCAATTCCTCATGAAGTTGAACTTTTTCACTTGAGCCCGAGCGCCCATCTGCATTCCTGCATGGGGAACTATAAAGTTTTTTGGTTCATGTCAGGGGAGGCTTGACTGCGGGGTGGTAGACCAGCCAGACTAGGGATTGTCTTGAATGAGCCCTGGAACATGTTGTGATTCAGAGAGAAACAAGCACTTACTGACCTGGTCCGAGAGGTCTATGACCTGGGCTCCTGGGCTTGTGCTAACCTCACAAGCCTTGACCTGGGGACTGAGGGGTCTTGACCATAATGGGGCTGGCCGCAGCTTGCCTGAATGTCCGGTCGCTCTCTCATGTTCCGTTCCCTTCCCCTCACTATGGCTGACCACTGGAGGCACAACCCGAGAGGGCCAGGCACTTCCCACTCCTGAGGTAACTGATCTGCACATTCCCTCCAGTAGGGATGGCCCAGAGTTTAGGAATCCAGGTTTATGCAGCAGTATTTAACCTGTATTTAACTAGAAATGTGCTGGTGATTGTCAAATTGGCTCAGAAAGCACATGTATCACAGGATAATTGATGCTTCAGGTTATCTCTGTCATCTTTATTGCTCTTTAAAGAGCATCATGTTCCCCTTCTCCCATCACGAACTGTCCTTGTTTGACAATAAAATGCCAAAGAGAAGAGTACACAAGAGTAACAACGGCAGCAGGAACAGCAAATTGGTTCAATAACTCTATTGTGTAACCTACAACTTTGGATTGAACTATTGAACCTTTGAAAAATCTTCCTGACAACCTTCAGGCAATGATATTTCGGGATACAGATGTAAGTACTTTGAGATATGGCATATGGTAAGTGTAAAGTGGTTGGGCTAAATAGGGTGACTTGGGACCAATACGGCACGGGTGAAGTGAGCGGGACTTTGGCACCCCGACTTTCGATTTCGGAGTCAGGCTGGATGCCAGGTCCCACAACTGAGGGCATTGCCTGGGGTGGGCACTAGATACCCATCAGCAGAGGGCTTCATCCAGGAAGGTGCCAGGTGTTGCTCGTTATGCTTTCCTTAATTTGCTCTGTTTTAATTACCTTTGCTCAAGAGTCGCCAGGTAGCTTTCTGATACCACCACAAGGTTCAAAACCGAATACTGATCAATGACTCGATACACCAGTTTGAAATCAATGCACATTTATTTACACACACAGTCAATTATTACTCATGCACAAACTCTACTCACTAAACTACAACTATGTACTACTAAAAGCCTATACTTAGCTTCGGGCGCCCACTCAGTCAGAGGAACAATGGCTGCTGTCCGGTTCTGATACTGCTGGCTTCAAACTGGTATAGAATAGTAGCTAGGAGCGTCTATCTCGTAGCGTGCGTTGACCTTAGACTTACTTGGCTGGTGCTTGGCGGGCCTCTCGTCGCTGAGAGCCAAAGGCCAAGGTGAAGGTGAAGAAGAAGAGAGCGCTCTGACCTTGGGGACTCTTCTTTATACCTCAAAGGGTTTCGAGCCCTTCTGGGCGGACCCTGGACTTGGCCCCAATTAATAGGACCATGTCCCAATCGTTTGTATTGATTTTCTCCAATAAAGGGGTGGTTGCTTGATCGCTGGGTGGGCCCTAGGTAACCGTTGGCCTACCTTTGTTTTAGTCTCCACTGGCGCCAGGGAGTCTGCTCTGGTACTGATTGCTTAAATGTTTCTCTTTTGTCCCCGGAGATAGCTCATTACTATGTTAATGGCTTGTAGTATCAGTTCTGTCTGGGAGCTGCAAGTTCCAATCCACAGGCAAACCTTGCACCTGCTTGTTTTCCTAGTACTGTCCAATTTTCCCAGCACTCTTTGCGAATGTCCATTTTGGAATCGGGACGTGGCCACCCCAGGTGGCTACACTGGCTGGGGAATCAGTCAGTCCTAGGCTCCCCTTTTGGAAGCAGAGGGGACGGCCTTGTCAGGGGGTGTAGGTGAAAATATTAACAAATAGACCTTTGAGTAAGTAAAGAGCAATTCATTAATTTTCAGAGCTCTGGGAAAAAAGGCCTTTGAGCCCCACAGTCTGTGCAGCCCCTTTTCTCGCCTGAGCTGAGGTCGCACTGGGTTAATGTACAGAAGGAAAGCGGAATTAGTTTGCATTCACATTTACATATACCCAATCAATTCTGTTTGCGTCACAATTCATAACATCCATCTTCAATTCCATAAATGGCTACAAGTTAGCTCCTATAGCCTCAAATTGGCAGTTTGCCTTACCCGATCAGTTCATTACAGGCCTAAACATCCCTTCATTTTGTGGCGCCCTTTGCTTTAAGGGGGTTTGGATGCTGGCATGCAGGCTTCAATCACTTCCTGTGTCCTCCTTGCTAAGCTTGTGACCAAATCACTGTTGAGGGTGTTCTCGTCCTTACTGGGAGCTGGGAAGTGGGTGGGAGGAGGTGAATACAGAGGGTCAGCACTGGGGGCATCTGTGGTGTTAGTGGGTGGGTCCCATGAGAGGCCAGATTGAAAGGGCAGAGTGGGGTTCTCAGGAAAGGGTTGTTTCCCAGGGGTGGCACAGTGGTTAGCACTGCTGCCTCAGAGTGCCAGGGACCCAGGTTCAATATGAGTCCTAGGTGACTGTGTGGTGTTTGCACTTTCTTCCCGTGTCTGTGTAAGTTTCCTTCGGGTGCTCCGGTTCCTCCATAGTCCAAAGGATGTGAGGTTAGGTGGATTGGCCATGCTAAATTGCCCCTTAGTGTCCAGGGATGTGTAGGCGAGGTGTGGTTACGGGGATAGGACGAGGGCGTGGGCCTAGGTAGGGTGCTCTTTCAGAGGGTCGATGCAGACTCAATGGGCCGAGTGGCCTCCTTCTTCACTGTAGGGGTTCTATGGTACTACGTTTTTTTTGGCATCCCTGCCTTATGAGGAGTGGAGACCTTTTCACTTGTGCCAGGATACCCTGGGCTAGCACACGGTCAATTCTAGCCCCAGTTAGCCTGGAGCCATAACACAGGTGAAATTAGATTTCATTGAAAATACCCTAGGGTCTTTAATTGAGCCCAATAAACTGGGTTTTTAACTTTAGCACAAGTAAACTTCTATTATGTACCTATTATAATTAAATGGACAGACAATGTAACTGATTATTAAAGCAAAGAGTGGGGATTAATGGGTGTTTCTCTGATTGACAATTAGTAGCTAGTGGTGTCCCTCAGGGATCAGTGTTGGGCCCACAATTGTTCACAATTTACTTGATTTGGAGTTGGGGACCAAGGGCAATGTGTCCAAGTTTGCAGACGACACTAAGATGAGTGGTAAAGCAAAAAGTGCAGAGGATACTGGAAGTCTGCAGAGGGATTTGGATAGGTTAAGTGAATGGTCTAGGATCAGGCAGATGGAATGCAATGTTGACAAATGTGAGGTTACACATTTTGGTAGGAATAACAGCAAAAGGGATTATTATCTAAATTATAAAATATTAAAACATGCTGCTGTGCAGAGAGACCTGGGTGTGCTGGTGCATGAGTCGCAAAAAGTTGGTTTACAGGTGATTACGAAGGTGAAGGAAGGTCCTTCATTGCTAGAGGGATGGAGTTTAAGACTAGGGAGGTTATGCTGCAATTGTGTAAGGTGTTAGTGAGGAATTTAGAACGATGCGGAGAGATCTAATAGAAACATTTAAAATTATGAAGGGAATAGATAGGATAGAGGTGGGGAAGTTGTTTCCATTGGCAGGGGAAAGCAGAACTAGGGGGCATGGCCTCAAAATAAGGGGAAGTAGATTTAGGACTGAGTTTAGGAGGAACTTCTTCACCCAAAGGGTTGTGAATCTATGGAATCCCCTGCCCAGTGAAGCAGTTGAGGCTCCTTCATTAAATGTTTTCAAGATAAAGATAGATTGTTTTTTGAAGCATAAAGGGATTAAGGGTTATGGTGTTCGGGCCGGAGAGTGGAGCTGAATCCTCAAAAGAGCAGCCATGATCTCGTTGAATGGCGGAGCAGGTTCGAGGGGCCAGATGGCCTACTCTTGCTCCTAGTTCTTATGTTCTTATTTTGATATGTATGTCCCTGTCAGGCAGGGAAGAGATGGTCGAGTGAGGGAACCACGGTTGACAAGAGAGGTTGAATGTCTTGTTAAAAGGAAAAAGGATACTTATGTAAGGTTGAAGAAACAAGGTTCAGACAGGGCGCTGGAGGGATATAAGATAGCCAGGAGGGAACTGAAGAAAGGGATTCGGAGAGCTAAGAGAAGACATGAAAAATCTTTGGTGGGGAGGATCACGGAAAACGCCACGGCATTTTACACATATGTGAGAAATATGAGAATGACTAGAGCGAGGGTAGGTCCGATCGAGGACAGTAGCGGGAGATTGTGTATTGAGTCTGAAGAGATAGGAGAGGTCTTGAACAAGTACTTTTCTTCAGTATTTACGAAGATTACGGCCATATTGTTGGAGAGGACAGTGTGAAACAGATTGGTAAGCTCGAGGAGATACTTGTTAGGAAGGAAGATGTGTTGGACATTTAAAAAAACTTGAGGATAGACAAGTCCCCTGGGACTGACGGGATATATCCAAGGATTCTGTGGGAAACAAGAAATGAAATTGCAGAGCCGTTGGCAATGATCTTTTCATCCTCACTGTCAACAGGGGTGGTATCAGGGGATTTGAGAGTGGCGAATGTTGTGCCCTGTTCAAAAAAGGGAATTGGGATAACCCTGGGAATTACAGGCCAGTTAGTCTTACTTCGGTGGTAGGCAAAGTAATGGAAAGGGTACTGAGGGATCGAATTTTTGAGCATCTGGAAAGACACTGCTTGATTAGGGATAGTCAGCACGGATTTGTGAGGGGTAGGTCTTGCCTCACAAGTCTTATTGAACTTTTTGAGAAGATGACCAAGTACATGGTTGAAGGTAAAGCAGTGGATGTAGTGTACATGGATTTTAGTAAGGCATTTGATAAGGTTCCCCATGGTAGGCTTATGCAGAAAGTAAGGTAGCAAGGGATAGTGGAGAATTTGGCCAGTTGGATAACCAGCTGGCTAACCGATAGAAGTCAGAGAGTGGTGGTGGATTGCAAATATTCATCCTAGAGCCCAGTTATCAGTGGCGTACCGCAGGGATCAGTTCTGGGTCCTCCGCTGTTTGTGATTTTCATTGATGACTTGAATGAGGGAGTTAAAGGGTGGGTCAGTAAATTTTCAGACAATACGAAGATTGGTGGAGTTGTGGATAGTGAGGAGGGCTGTTGTCGGCTACAAAAAGACATAGATAGGAGTTTAAGAGTTTAACCCTGAAAAGTGTGAGGTTGTACATTTTGGAAGGCCAAATATGAATGCGGAATACAGGGTTAACGGTAGGGTTCTTGGCAATGTGGAGGAGCAGAGAGATCTTGTGGTCAATGCTCATAGATCGTTGAAAGTTGCCACTCAAGTGGATAGAGCTGTGAAGAAGGCCTATGGTGTGCTAGCGTTCATTAGCAGAGGGTTTGAATTTAAGAGCCGTGAGGTGATGATGCAGCTGTACAAAACCTTGGTAAGGTCACATTTGGAGTACTGTGTGCAGTTCTGGTCACCTCATTTTAGGAAGGAAGTGGAAGCTTTGGAAAAGGAAAAGGATGTTGCCTGGAATGGAGATTAGGTCTTGCGAGGAAAGATTGAGGGTGCTAGGCCTTTTCTCATTAGAACGGAGAAGGATGAGGAGAGACTTGATAGAGGTTTATAAGATGATCAGGGGAATAGATAGAGTAGACAGTCACAGACTTTTTCAACGGCTAGAACAAACCATTGCAAGGGGACATACATTTAAGGTGAATGGCAGAAGATATTGGGGGGATGTCAGTGGTAGGTTCTTTACCCAGAGAGTGATGGGGGCATGGAATGCACTGCCTGTGGAAGTAGTTGAGTAGGAAACATTAGGGACCTTCAAGCGGCTATTGAATAGGTACATGGATTACAATAGAATGATGGGGTGTGGATTAATTTGTTCTTAATCTAGAACAAAAGTTTGGCACAACATAGTGGGCCAAAGGGCCTGTTCTGTGCTGTATTTTCTATGTTCTATCTGCAGGCGCAATTGGAGGAGTCCATCTGCATCCAGGAGAAGGGAGTGATGCCGGTCATGGCTGCCTCCCAGGCCGACACCAGATGGGTGGCGTCCGCGGTGGAGGCAATGGGGGCAACGGTTTCGGCCAGGGTCAGGTTATGCACGGCATGGGGCTTGATGTGCACGCGTCATCCGTGGCCCAGGAGAGGGCTGCCCTCTCACAAGTAGCCATGTGCCAGAGCCAACTGGACATTGCTGCCGCGCTCCGGTGTCTGGCCCAGTCTCAGCAGGCCATTGCTGACAGCATCGGCTGCCTTGTGCACGTGCTGGATAGTGCCGTACAATCACAACGGGAGGTTGCACAGTCCCTGACAGGGATGTCGCATTCCCTGAGCTCCGTCGCTGCAAACGTTCAGACCCTGGTCGATGCCGCAGCTGCCCATGAGGACTGGCAGCGCCAGGTGTCGGTGGTGCCACGGCGCTTGTCTCCGCTCGTACCACTGTCCCATAGTGAGGCCCGGAGGCCAACGGGCTCCCTGAGGGAGGAGGACGTTCTGAGGCCCGTCCCGGTAACTCCAGCAAGACAGGGTGGCACAATGCCCGCCGAGCAGCCTGGCCCATCGAAGCCGGGCTGCCCCAGGAAACGCGTGCCGACGGTGAGCCACGTCGCTGGGCAGGAGTCTCAGCAGTCCGTCTCCACTCCTGTACCGTCTGGGGAAACACCAAGACCAAGACGAAGTAAGGCAAAGAAGTTAGACACATAGTAAGTTGGCACAGGTGCAGGGCACAGCTTAGTTGTAGGGGCTAGGGCACTTGGCTGTGACTGTCACAAATAAAGTCACTGTTACACCAAACCTAGATGCCTCTGTGCTATGTCCGGTGCCTGAGGGGTCGTGAGGGGGGCCGAGTGGCGCTGGGGTCGAAGTTCGCTACAACGGTGATGCCGGGTGTGTGTTCCCTCCCTCCCCCAAACTCCGTCGTCCTCGGTACACCAACGGCAGCTGCCCCACATGGCCATGTGATGGAGTGTCCGTGATGCATACAGGCACCACCCAGGTGGAGGGTTTAGCTATGGCCATGAGTCAGACATTGCCTAACGATCCAGAGCTCACAGCTCATCACACATCACTCAACATAGCACTGATCACACCCGCTTACACAAGCAACTGTGTGATACCATCCCATTGTGCCGCAGGTGTAAGGTACTGTGAAAGTGGTGGTGTGGGTGCTAGGGTTGTCAGATGGTGTGAAAGGTGGGGGGTTGCTGGGTGGTGCAGTTGTGCGCGATCCGTGGTGCAAGTGCCTTGCTCAGCGATGCCCACCCTAGTTCGTGAAACGTGCGGCGATCAACGCCTCGCGTGCTCGCTCTCCAAGCCGGTGGCGTCGTGCAGCCTCCCGGCCATATGCAGCCCCCAAGGTCGTGTCTGTGTCCCACCCCTCCCCATCCTCCTCCTCCTCCTCAAATGCAGACACGTCGGCATCATCGGGCTCCCCCTGTGCCCCGCCCCCCAAGAGATCATCCCTCTGCTGGGCAATTTTGTGCAGCACACAGCAGACAACAAATATGCGGCCAACCCTCTCTTGGAATGGTACTGCAGGGCACCTCCAGAGCGGTCCAGGCACCTGAATCGCATCTTCAAGAGGCCGAAGCACCTCTCCACAACACCCCTGGTCGCTGCATGGGCCTCATTGTAGCAGGTCTCCGCGTTGGCCTGTGGCCTCTGTGTCGGCATCATCAGCCACAACCGCAACGGGTAACCCCTGTCGCCCAGCAACCAGCCCCTCAGCCAGGGATGGGGGAGGGGGGTGTGCCTCGAACATTGCGGGGATGTACGATTGTGGCAGTATAAAGGCATCATGCACACTGCCGGGGTACTGGGCGCACACGTGCATGATCGTCATGCGATGGTCGCAGACCACCTGAATGTTCATAGAGTAGGTGCCCTTTCTGTTCCTGTAAACTTCCCTGTTCTCCGAGGGTGGGCGCACGGCGACGTGCACCCCATCAATCGCACCCTGGACCATCAGTATCCCAGCCAGGGTGGCAAATTCAGGTGCCCGGGCATCCTGGTGTGCACGGTCCTCCGGAAACTGTATGTACCTGCCGCCAATGGCATACAGGGCGTCGGTCACAGCTCAGATGCACCGGGGAACTGATGCCTGTGAGATCTCGGATAGGTCTCCGCTTGGCGCCTGAAACAAACCCGTCACGAAGAAATTGAGGGCTATCGTCACCTTTGTGTTGATATGCATCACTGTAGATACACAAGGGGTTAATGTAGATACACTACAACTAAGTAAACACTAGAGGTAGCACCATAGACATCATGACACACAGACATTCAACCAATAGGTCAGTGAGATAGGACATTGTCTTGTTATGCTCTTGGCGTAGCATAAGCGGCTTCCTTGATGTGCACTCTGACAAAGGAAGGTTCAGATGTGGAGATAACTTCAACACGTTTATTGAACTATTTACAATTCTCCTACTCGGGTTCGCCACTACTGTTAATCCTTCTATAGCTACTCAGACTGACAAACCAGTCTGCTACAATCCACGTGGTGGGTGTGATGTTAAATCAACCCTGTGTCTGTACTCACTGAGGGTCTCCACTGGAAAGAGGAAGATCATGTGTGCTGTGTCCTTATATATGGGTTGGTGTAATGTCCCCCTGTGGTAGTGTCACCTCTGTGTGTATCGTGAATGCCCATTGGTCGTGTCTTATCTTATTGACCTATTGGTTGAGTGTCTGTTTGTCATGTCTCTGGTGCTCCCTCTAGTGTCTAGCTAGTCTATGTGTACTTACATTAACCCCTTGTGTATCTACAGTGATGCATATCACCACAGACATGACCAATGGGCAGTCAAGACACCCAGAGGTGACACTGTCACAAAGGGGCAACCCATATAAAAGGACAGGGCACATATGCTCTTTCTCTTTCCATAGGCGATACTCAGAAAGACAGGGGCAGATCAGGAAGCATCACACCCACCGCATGGATTAGAGGTGACTGGTTAGTTAGATTGAGTTACTATAGTAAGATCAGTAGGAGAGCCGAACTCAAGTAGGAGAATTGTTAACTGTTCAAAATTCAGGGAAATCATTCAATATGGATTCTCCTGAGAGATGAGGGCATGTTGCGGCATTGTCTGTACTATAGATTCGTCGGTTTAGATGTAGCTCCTCACACACCTCAACTCCAATTAAAGACTCACGGTTGGCCACCGCCACAGAAAATTTCAGCCTCTACATTTTGTTTTTGACATCAACATCAAGCTCACATGTTGAAATGAAATGAAATGAAAATCGCTTATTGTCACGAGTAGGCTTCAAATGAAGTTACTGTGAAAAGCCTCTAGTCGCCACATTCCGGCACCTGTTCAGGGGAGGCCGGTACGAGAATTGAACCAATGCTGCTGGCCTGCCTTGGTCTGCTTTAAAAGCCAGCGATTTAGCCCTGTGCTACGACGAGATTTCGTTACCATTATAATCTCTTAATAATACGGTTCTGGTAACTATTTTTGGTTGAATTTGCAGCTTTTTTACATCAGACAGGTTGATGAGGTTGGCCTTCGTACTAGTGTCGAGCTTGACTGTTATCACTGTGCCATTTATTGGCACTGTCCATTTATCCTTATGATTATCTGCCTTTAATTCACTATTGCTGCAGATTGGAACAAATTGGAACATATTTGGTCTGGCCTGAGTCTCCTTGTCTTTGCTGGAGATGTCTACAAAGAATGTGTCCTCTAGCACACCTCATCAATAGCACTGCTACTCTTTGTTCAGGCCATTTCCTGCCATTACAGATGGCACAAGTTTTTCCGTAAGCAGGGCATTGCCGTGGCATATGCCGTTTGCCTCATCGCGGACACAAAATGGAGGATCGGGTTGGCCGCTCAAAATGGCCACCCTCACTGGGAGCACGTTTTTTATTCAGCTGCGTCACCACACTAATGGCATCTGCCGCCCCTTCTGCCTTCTTGGCAAAATTACGGAGATTCAACATGTCGAGCAGCTTTGCAGCAAGCTCACTAGCGTGCCATATTTGAATCGCACTTTCAAGGTGCAGGTTTCCCGCAGAAGCCGGAATATTTGGGGATTTTTATCATGTTTGAAGGCACTATGTAAATGCAAGTTGTTTTTGGAAGAGACAAGAGGCTGAATTCAGAAATAATCTTCTGATGTTTGAAGCTTTTTCCTGCAAACAAAATCTGGGTTCCTGACTCAAAAATTCAACTTGAACATTGCTGAAAAGCAACAAATGTTTTGTTGCTGAAAGTTTTCATCTCACACTCATTTAGACAAACGCAAGAATGTCAAATTTGAAACTATTACAACAATTTATACTGCAGGAGAAAAGGGTGTAAGTCAACTTTGATTAACCAAAGCGATTCCATAGAGAAAACAACACGGGTCTGTGGGCTCTCCCATGATGTTGCCTGGGATGGAAGATTTAAGTTATGAAGAGACGCCGAATAGGCTTGGGTTGTTTTCTCTGGAGCAGTGAAGATAAAGAGGCGACCTGATCGAGGTGGAGGAGATTATGGGGGGCATGGATAAGGTGGATAGACAGCAGCTGTTTACCTTAGTTGAAGGGTCAGTTACGAGGGGACACAAGTTCAAGGTGAGGGGCGGGAGGTTCCGGAGGGATTTGAGGAAAAACGTTTTTATCCAGAGGGTGGTGATGGTCTGCAATGCACTGCTTGAGAAGGTGGTAGAGGCTGTGTAGTGACATTACACTGTCATGATATGCAGGCACACACACACATAGTGATATACAGGCAAGCAGCTAATGGACACAGAGAACAGGACATGACCAATAAGCAGGCAGGACACTCAGGGGTGGGATCTGACTATAAAGGACACTCCGCCTCTTTCCACTGATGAACATCTAGAGAGTCAGTCAAGGGTGTTGTTACAATCTCACACCTCCACCACGTGGCTAAGAGCTAGTCTGGTTCAGTCAGACGGAGTAACCACACTTAGGTTAGCAGAGAGTAAAACTCACAGAGAACTGTGCTAACTGTGCTATTAGTTCAATAAACCTGATTGAACTAACTTCAAGGTCTGGAGTATCTTTCTGATCTAAACTGCATCCAGTTGCAGCCAGTGTTAGACCAGTGTACCTAACACGACATACACAACGTAATATAACAGCGGGTTGCCTCACATCCTTTAAAAAGTACCTGGATAAGCAGTTGGCATGGCATAACATTCAAGGCTATGGGCCACATGCTGGCAAATGGAATTAGGTAGGCATCTCAGGTGTTTTCCTGGTGTCGGTGCAAACTCGATGGGCCAAAGGACCTCTTTGGCGCGGTATTATCCTGTGATTTTGTAATTCAAAAGAAGGTTGCAAGATTTGAACATATTCTTTTCTTTGCAGAGAACGAGTCCCTGTGAATGAATACATGTTTTTTTCTGAGCAAAGTAATAATCCTTATGAGAGCAGAGAGCAAATTTTCAGTCCCTTATACAGTAAATAGTGGTGAAGGACGGATCAAAACTTGCAATCGAACATTAAGTACATCACTGTACATGTGTCAGATGTGTTTGTTGCTTCAGAAGTGATGTGAAGCATTCACTGCTGTGGGAAGAGAACGGTGCTATCAATTATCACAGTCTGATAACCTGATGCTGCGTAAATGCAGACTGCTGGGATTTTCGACAAATCTTATGATACTTAGCTGATCTAGAAAACACTTAGAACTTGAATTTCCCCATTGTGATTTACATCCTTTAAAAAGGCTGTGTATCTGTTTATAGAAGGGGGGCGCGATTCTCCGCCCCCCACGCCGGGTGGGAGAATAGCGGGAGGGCCGGGCGAATCACGCCATGCCACCCTGGCACCCCCTGCGATTCTCCCCCCCACCAAAAATGGCGTGTCGCGTTTTGCGACAGGCCTTTCGGAAATCGCCGCTCGCCGTTTCTAACGGCGACCGGCGATTCTCCGGCCCAGATGGGCCGAGCGCCCAGGAGCTTTCCGAGTATGAAGGCGCTGGAGGAGAAATTTGGGTTGGCAAGGGGAAACAAATTCAGGTATCTGCAGGTGCGGGACTCCCTACGTAAACAGGAGTCAACCTTCCCGCTCCTACCGCTAAGGGGGATTCAGGACAGGGTAGTTTCCAGAGGGTGGGTAGGAAAAGGGAGCATCTCGGAAATGTACAAGGAACTTATGGGGTCAGAGGAGACGCAGACCGAGGAGCTGAAGAGCAAGTGGGAGGAGGAGCTGGGAGGAGAGATAGAGGATAGTCTATGGGCGGTCGCATTGAGTAGAGTCAACACGTCCACAACATGTGCCAGGCTCAGCCTGATACAATTCAAGGTCGTTCACGAGGCTCACATGACAGTGACCCGGATGAGCAGATTATTTGGGGTGGAAGACAGGTGCGGGAGGACCAGAGAACCATGTCCACATGTTCTGGGCATGCCTGAAGCTTAGGGGATTTTGGCAGGGATTTGCAGATGTCATGTCCACGGTGTTAAAAACAAGGGTGGCGCTGAGTCCTGAGGTGGCGATTTTCGGAGTGTCGGAAGATCCGGGAATCCAGGAGGCGAAAGAGGCAGACGTTCTGGCCTTTGCTCCCCTGGTAGCCCAGAGACGGATACCATTAGCTTGCAGGGACTCAATGCCCCCGAAGTCGGAAACCTGGCTATCAGACATGGCTAGCTTTCTTTGTTTGGAGAAAATCAAGTCGCTTTGAGCGGGTCTCTGTTAGGGTTCGCCCGGAGATGGCAACCATTCGTCGACTCCTTCGTGGAAAATTAATCGTCAGCAGAAGTGGGGGGCGGGGGGGGGGGGGGGGGTGAGTGGGGTTAGTTTAGCTTGGAGTAGGAGGTTAATAAAGGTGGGACCTGTAAGGGAGGGAGACAGCTTTTGCACTATGTTTATAGTTTCATGTAAATTGTTTATTGTGTTGTTATTATACCAAAAAATACCTCAATAAAATGTTTTTTGAAAAAGAAAAGCTGTACATCGTTCTGTGGTCTGTGTAGGATGATGCACGGGAGCTTTCCCAGTGCATCTATTACCATATGCATTGGTGTCGACATTTGTGTAAAATATGTGTAAACATTAGACCAATCAGGAAACTTCGGGATCCGGTTCGATTCCAGTCTCAGGTGAGATAAAGAAATGGCAGAGAAGCAGCCAAAAGGCTCAAAAATAGAATTTATTAAATGCTAACACAGTATCCAAACTGAAACAGCAGGTGGCAGTGCAGAGTGCGCAGATGGCTGTGAATGAAGGAAAGCTATGAGAGGTGACACAAAGGAAGTAAAATGTGTAAAAAAATAGATGAAGCTGTTCCACAGGAATATGCTCGCATCCAAGCTGAACTGGAAGATTTAAAGTGCAAGATTCAAACTGAGTTAACGAGACGATGCGCTGAAACCCAGAGTGAGCTGGCAAGAGGGCAACAAGCAAATAAACAATTGAAGGAACAGTTGATTACCTTTGAAGATGAAATGCAAAAGGAATGTGTAACCATTCAGCAACATGAAGACATGACAACTGCCTTAAACAGTAGAAGAAACTCAAGAAGATTGTGGAATTACAGGAGAACTCGAGATGACATAAGCGATCTTTGCAAAGATCTGTTGAAAGACCTTCGCGCATCTGGAAAATCAGAGTCGATTTGTTCTGCTGGAAAATTGTGGAAAGAAGCAAATTAAAGTTAACGTCACTCAGTACAAACAAATGAACCAATTGGCAGGTGTTATGGGAGTGGCGTTTTCAGAACCCCAAAATGTATCATGGAGTTCAACCAACCCCCACTTTAATGTATTGTTGCTTTTGAAGCACACGGCTTGTTCTCCAGGTGTGGTACTACAATTATGGACATGTGGGTTTAACGTGTAAACACAAAACAATGTTTATTCCATGAATTCAACTTAACCTTCTTAAATAAACATTGGATCCCTTAACACCCCTTACATAAAATAATACGATGATGTGGAGATGCCGGCGTTGGACTGGGGTGAGCACAGTAAGAAGTCTTACAACACCAGGTTAAAGTCCAACAGGTTTGTTTCAAACACGAGCTTTCGGAGCACGGCTCCTTCTTCAGGTGAATGGAAAGGCTTGTTCCAGAAATGTTTATATAGACACAGTCAGAGATGCCCCGGAATGCGAGCACCTGCAGGCAATCAAATCATCAAAGATGCAGAGAGAGAGGTAACTCCAGGTTAAAGAGGTGTGAATTGTCCCAAGCCAGTTCAGTCGGTAGGCCTCTGCAAGTCCAGGCTTGTTGGTGGGGGCCGAATGTAATGCGACATGAATCCCAGATCCCGGTTGAGTCCGCATTCATGCGTGCGGAACTTAGCTATAAGTTTTTGCTCAGCAATTTTGCGTTGTCGCGTCTCCTGAAGGCCTCCTTGTAGAATGCTGACCCGGAGATCAGAGGCTGAATGTCCTTGACTGCTGAAGTGTTCCCCAACTGGAAGGGAACAGTCCTGCCTGTTGATAGTCGCACATATAAACGGGCATCGTGCGACTATCAACAGGCAGGACTGTTCCCTTCCAGTTGGGGAACACTTCAGCAGTCAAGGACATTCAGCCTCTGATCTCCGGGTCAGCATTCTACAAGGAGGCCTTCAGGAGACGCGACAACGCAAAATTGCTGAGCAAAAACTTATAGCAAAGTTCCGCACGCATGAATGCGGACTCAACCGGGATCTGGGATTCATGTCGCATTACATTCGGCCCCCACCAACAAGCCTGGACTTGCAGAGGCCTACCGACTGAACTGGCTTGGGACAATTCACACCTCTTTAACCTGGAGTTACCTCTCTCTCTGCATCTTTGATGATTTGATTGCCTGCAGGTGCTCGCATTCCGGGGCATCTCTGACTGTGTCTATATAAACATTTCTGGAACAAGCCTTTCCATTCACCTGAAGAAGGAGCCGTGCTCCGAAAGCTCGTGTTTGAACAAACCTGTTGGACTTTAACCTGGTGTTGTAAGACTTCTTACCATAAAATAATACAACACTAAATAATTCCTCAAAATGGTCCTTCAAACCTCCAAAAGACTTAACACCTTTAAACAGAAACGCATCAGGTTAAGGACATTACTATTCTGAGTCTAAATCACCCAAATGATTCAGAGATATTCTTTCCTGGCAAAGATCACAGCAGATCCAGCTCACTGCAAAAACAGACACACCCAAGCTCTTTTCCTCAAAACTGGCTTTCTCCTTTCAAACAGTTCACAGCAAACCAGCCAAGCACTTTTCAGCTGATTTCTGAAACTCAAACTAAAAGCAGAAAAAGCAGAAGTGATGTCAGCTCAGCTCCCCCCCTCTGACATCACTTCAGTAACATAGAACATAGAACAGTACAGCACAGAACAGGCCCTTCGGCCCTCGATGTTGTGCCGAGCAATGATCACCCTACTCAAACCCACGTATCCACCCTATACCCGTAACCCAACAATCCCCCCATTAACCTTACACTACGGGCAATTTAGCATGGCCAATCCACCTAACCCGCACATCTTTGGACTGTGGGAGGAAACCGGAGCACCCGGAGGAAACCCACGCACACATGGGGAGGACGTGCAGACTCCACACAGACAGTGACCCAGCCGGGAATCGAACCTGGGACCCTGGAGCTGTGAAACATTTATGCTAACCACCATGCTACCGTGCTGCTCCATTTCTTAAAGGTACATTGCTTAAACATCTATTTCTTAAAGGTACTCTCACATGACACAGGGGATACTCAGCAATGTTCTGCATTCTAGGAGGAAATGATAATTACAAGAAACAGACTAAAGAGTTGAAGAAGCAGTTGAATGAGAAAGCAGGGACATGGAAAGGTAAAGCTATTGAACTTTCCAGACTGCAGACCAAGAAAAAAGCAACAGAAATGAAATCAAAATATGTAAACGCGACCCTGAAGCGCAAGGATAAAGAAGTAAAAGCACTGAATATCTGACACACAATAAGAACCATTGAACTGAGTGAACAGATTCACAAAGTAGGTTTCTCTTTCCGAGGGCCAATGCAGACTCGGAGGGCTGAATAGCCTCTTTCTGCATTGTAAATTCTACGATTCTATGATCTCATCATTGAGACTTCTAAAGAACCCATATTAAAACACTAAAATGAACAGAGGATAGTTGGTGCAGGCACTTGTCCCAATGGGAGGGATAAAAGGCCACTACCAGATCCTAGATCTTGTCCCTTGACACTGAGGCTGTACTTGATGTTTGCCATGGACTACATCACTTTCTACACATGTGGCCTGTAGCAGTGCTAAATGGGCTGTCAGGAAGGTGTTGGGGAATTAAGTCCTCGTAGTCTCCTGCTGCCATTTGTACATGGTCAGTTGAAGCCCTGGTGTGGGGGTGGTGGGGATGAAGGTAGCAGTAGACATCACCCTGGAACTCATCCTCAATTCCTTCAATTTCTACCACTGATCCGTCTTGTAATTGGGCGGGTCAGCGATCCCGTTTCCCCAGCTCCCACATGTGCTGTCCTATCGGAGATCAGCTACAAATATATTTAATAACTTGCTTACTGTCCACAAGATCTTTTGTCACATGGTTATTCCAACTTTTTCCGATGGTGATTTTTTATATCTGCATCTGGAATGGAAACTTCCTACTGTTAAGGGCAAGCTAATGTTAAATGCCAGGGTATTCCAAATCCCAGAAGAGAAACTTAGAACGCCTGCTCTCAATTGTATTTTGCAATTTGGTATGACGTGAGGAAAGGTGTAAAGAACGGTGAACGATGGGAGGCGGTGGAGTGGGCACTGAGGGGAGACAACTCAGGTGATACCTCCACAGTGTGGTAGGGGCGGAGACCCCCGGATGACTGTCTGGGGGGATGGTGACGTGGGGGTCCCCAGTGATTGTAGGGGGCCGAGAGTGCGGGAGCCACCATTGGTTGTCCTGTTGCGGGGGGAGCCCCCGATGATTGTCCGGGGGGAGGGGGGAGCCCCAATGATTGTCTGGAGGAGGGGGGGAGCACCCCCATAACTCCATGATGTGGGAATGGGGCCATTCCATTCCAGTTCTGATGGGTGGCCTGATCTCAATGGAGCCGGGTGCCATCACGATCGGCCCCACCAGCATCCCCCCCCCCCCCCCCCCCCCCCCCGGGAATGACAGCACCCACTCATTTTTTTTTTAAAGAAGCTTAAGATCTGGAGAGAAAACTGGGGTTGGATTCTCCGACCCGCCGCACCAGATTTGTGGTTCAGCACGCCGGCGGGATGCTCCGTTACACCGGCTGGTCAATGGGGTTTCCTATTGGGGGCAGCCCCACGACGTCGGGAAATCCCCGGGCTGCCGGCAAAGCGGAGCACCCCGCCGGCGGAGAATCCAGCTCCTGGTTTGTGCAGCCGGAGAGTGACAACGCCAGTCTTCTTATTTGAACGAAGTTTCTCAGAAACCACGCTTATTTAACTTTAGTACATGCTCAACATTTAAAACTTGGTGTGAAATTCAACCGTATCTTTTCTTTACCATCTTTAGTTTAATTTTTAACACTCTAACTTCCATCGTTACCAACCTGCCTTCGGTAAACATTTGTTTATGGTGTTGCTCGGCTAATCAGCATATCAAAAAGCTTAGTTCCATCACTCAGCTAACCTGTATTTCTACAATTTCCATTTTAAAATCGTTTGTTTGCTTTAAATATACAACCACTCAACACATTATTGGATTCCTTGGGCTGGATCCTCCTTTCCTGAGGCTGAGTTTTGACGCTGGCACAGGATTCGTGGAGTTCCACAATAGCAAAACTGGCGCCGCACCTGTACCGATTCCGTTAAGGGACTGGCACCGGCGCCACGTGGAACACAATCGATTCCAATGAGAAACAGCGCAGGATTCACCAGATTCACAATTGACATTCAGGAGGCTGACAAGCTGCAGCCGCATATACACACTTCACTCCCCACACACACCATCCCAGCCAACAAGATGACAGCAAGGAGAGCGGCACCATGATTTACGGACACTCAGCTGGATGCCCTCCTGGACATGATGGAGGAGAGGCGGGTGACCCAGTACACTGGCCTGGGATGGAGGCTGCCACCCGCCGCCATTAGCCGTGCCTGGATGCAGGTGGCAGAGGTGGTGAGTGCCATGGGTAACACCGTCAGAACCGACCAGCAATGCCGTAAAATACTGCACAACCTCCTCAGGGCGGCCAGAGTGAGTAGGCAGCATTGAGCCCCTGGCACCAACCCCCCATACCACACACCCGTAACACAACACCCCCCCCCCCTGCAACTGGAGGCCAGCCAAACCCCATCCTGCACAATGTGCTGGAAGCCATGCTGACCGCCACTGAGGCCACCAGCTATCCACCCCGTGGGCTGCATGCGCAGACAGTATTACACTGTCATTTTCCGTTTGCACCCCTAACCCCCCCCCAACCAGTAGAAGGCCGCTCATAACCGTTGGGAGCGGGAGAAAACTGGAGGGGAACGGCTGGACCTGCAGCCCCTCACCGTGGCAGGCAGAGGACGGCCCGGAAGAAAGAGAGGACACCCAGGGTGGAGATCGGCCAAGGGCAAGGAAGTGAGACCCCACTTGGCTGTGGTTCCCCGTTACATGTGTGTCAGCACACTGCCCCCACACCACCCTCACCCTCAGCATCACCCCCGCCCTCACCCCACACCCTCACCCCCACACCACCCTCATCGCCACCCTCTCCCTCACTCACACCCTCACCCCAACACCACCCTCACACTCAAACCCACCCGCACCCCCACACCACCCACACCCCCACCACCCCCCCGGCCCGCAGTCTAATCATGGGGCAGCACGGTAGCATGGTGGTTAGCATAAATGCTTCACAGCTCCAGGGTCCCAGGTTCGATTCCCGGCTGGGTCACTGTCTGTGTGGAGTCTGCACATCCTCCCCGTGTGTGCGTGGGTTTCCTCCGGGTGCTCCGGTTTCCTCCCACAGTCCAAAGATGTGCGGGTTAGGTGGATTGGCCATGCTAAATTGTCCGTAGTGTCCTAAAAAAAAAGTAAGGTTAGAGGGGGGGGTGTTGTTGGGTTACGGGTATAGGGTGGATACATGGGTTTGAGTAGGGTGATCATTGCTCGGCACAACATCGAGGGCCGAAGGGCCTGTTCTGTGCTGTACTGTTCTATGTTCTATGTGTCTTGTTTTGTGCCTTGCAGGACCTGCTGGTGATGGGGTGGGTCCATTTGGTGACCCCCGTCCCCAGCCAGTGCAACAGCCGGATCCCGAGTGCCGAGCAATGATGAGGAGAGCAGCGTAGATGCGAGCCATGGACCTGAGACTGGAGGTACGGGTCCAAGGATGACACTGATTTTCCGTCACAACATCCTCCACCTTCCCACAGACACTCACCTCGGTTGGGCCCTTCAGTGAAGAAGCTCCTGGGATACCCTCTGGTGCTCACCACACAGCTGATCCGGAACAGCAGGTGGAGGTAGGAACTTCTGAGGGTGCGAACGGTCGGAGGGCGGGCCGTCCCCGGGAACTAGCGGCTGACCAGACGGTTTTGGACTTCTGGATTGCGCAGAAGCAGTCACAGACCCAGGGACTACTTGAGGACATATCGGCAAGAATCCAGCACCTGCAGGCGCAAGTGGAGGAGTCCAACTGCTTGCAGGAGCAGGAGGTGGTGCCGACCACGCATGTCACCCAGGCCAATACCACATGGATAGCGTCCATGGTAGAGGCATGTGCAAGAGCCACCTGGAATATATAGCGGCGATTCTAAATGTGGCCCAGTCACAGCGAGAGATGGCGCAGTCATTGGCTGAAGTGACACAGACCCAGACGGCGATGGTCCACTCCTTGTGCTCCCTGGACGCCGGCATGCTGACCCTGGTTGAGGCCAGAGCGTGCCTTAAGGACAGCATGGTAACACAGTTGTTAGCACAGTGGCTTCACAGTTCCAGGGTCCCAGGTTCGATTCCCGGCTTGGGTCACTGTCTGTGCAGAGTCTGCACGTTCTCCCCATGTCTGCATGAGTTTCCTCTGGGTGCTCCGGTTTCCTCCCACAGTCAAAAGATGTGCACGTTAGGTGGATTGGCCATAATAAATTGCCCTTAGTGTCCAAAAAGGTTAGGTGGGGTTACTGGGTAGAGGATAGGGTGGAGGTGTAGGCTTAAGTGGGGTGCTTTTTCGAAGGGTCGGTGCAGACTCGATGGGCCGAATGGCCTCCTTCTGCGCTGTAAATTCTATGATTCTATGACGCAGTGATGTCCATGTGGAGTTTGCACATTCTCCCCGTGTCTGCGTGGGTCTCACCCCCACAACCCAAAGATGTGCAGGGTAGGTGGATTGGCCACGTTCAATTGCCCCTTAATTGGGGAAAAAAATAATTGGGTACTCTAAATTTATTTTAAAAAGGACTGGCAGCAGTAGGTGGCGGGTGATCCTCAGAGGATAGCTCCGCTTGCACTACCATCCTATGGAGTAGCCCCGGGACCATCGGGAATTCCGAGGGAGGAGGAGGTGATGGGGCCAGTGCCGGTGGCTCCTGCAAGGGAGGTGCCGGAACACCGCGGCACCACAGACCAACCTCCTCCTGTTCCTGGTGCACCAGGAGGACAACGGGCAGAACAGGGTGAGACCGTACCACCTGGGACACCCGAGCAGGGTCCATCCAGTCCCAGTCGCCCCAGAAGACGGCCACCCACGTGGCCCAGGATGCAGGACTGGAATCACAGTGGGCCGCCTTCATTCCTGATGTACCATTTGGGGATCCACCTAGACGTAATGTTAGGACCCTTAAGGCCAGAAAGTTAGACACCAGTTAAGTTGGCACAGGTGCAGGGTGGAGATTCCAAGATTTTGACCCAGCGACAATGAAGGAATGGCCAATATATTCCCAAGCCAGGATGGTGAGTGGCTTGGAGGGGAACTTGCAAGTGGTCATGTTCCCATTGCAGAGATGGATAATAATAATCTTTATTGGCGTCACAAGTAGGCTTACATTAACACTGCAATGAAGTTACTGTGAAAAGCTCCTAGTTGCCACACTCCGGTGCCTGTTCAGGTACACTGAGGGAGAATTCAGAATGACAAATTCACCGAACAGCACATCTTTTAGGACTTGTGGGAGGAAACCGGGGCGCCTGGAGGAAACCCACGCAGATTCGGGGAGAATGTGCAGACTCCTCACAGTCAGTGACCCAAGCAGGAATCGAACCCCGGACCGTGGCGCTGTGAAGCCACTGTGCTAACCACTGTACTACCAGGCCGCCATTCAGCGGACTTTAACTTGAGTTCGCTGAATCGTGCCAATATCTCTGCTTCATCAACCTTCTAACTTGCCATGTTTCACTATTTACCTATAAATCATTCAATATCCTCTGATTTTGCAAGCGCTGTTGAAGGAACCCTGGTGAATTTGGTCAAAGTTGTAGGTTTTATGGAGTATGTTAAAAGGGAATCAAGTGGAGAGGTTGAGGGAGGGGATTCCAGAGCTTACAGCCAAGGCAGCTGAGAGCACACTCACCAATTGTAGACCGATTAATATCAGAGTTACACACGAGACCAGGATTAGAGAAGTGCAAGTATCTCATGAAGTTGTGGGACGGGCTGGGGTTACAGAGATAGGAAGGCTAGGGCCATGGAGTGATTTGAAAACAGCGTTGGCAATTTTAAAATCGAGGTGTTGCATAACTGGGAACTCAATGTAGGGCAGTGAGCACATGGGCGATGGGTGAATTGGGCTGGCTAATGCAGCAGAGTTGGATGACCTCCAGTTTACAGAGGGTAGAGTGTGGGAGCCCAGTGTGGAGTGTGTTGGAATAGTCAAGTCTGGAGGTAACATGGCATGAACGCGGGTTTCAGTAGCTGCTGAGTTGGGACAGGGATGAAATTGGGCATTGTGACAGAGGTTCCCGTACCAGCCTCCCCGGACAGGCGCCGGAATGTGGCGACTAGGGGCTTTTCACAGTAACTTCATTGAAGCCTACTCGTGACAATAAGCGATTTTCATTTTTCATTTCATTTCATTTTCAGGTGGTAACAGGTGACCTTAGTGTTGGTGCAAATACAGAGTCAGAATCTCACCATGTGTCAATAAGGCACCGGGGTTGTGAAAAGTCTGGTTCAGTCTGAGACAGTTGCCCAGGAGAGAGTTTCTGGCAGGAACTGAAAGCATTAGATAGAGGAAATGTCTGCTCATCCAGTGCTGGATATCAGACGAAAAGCAGTTTGATGTTTTTGGAGTAGGGGGAAGTGTAGTTATTTCTGGTAAGTTAGAAAATGTGGGAGGGTGAATTCTCAGCAGACCCAGCCGATTGTTATTGGTGGCGAGCTGTCGCTGACAGCGGGATTCACCATTCCGCCGCTGGCCAATGGAATTTCCCATTATAGCCACCCCGCACTGCTGGGAAACCCGGTTGATACTGGGAGGTTTATTTTGGCAAACAAAACAGGTATACCGTTTTGGATACTGTTGGGGGAGATGACTCACCAGGGGAAGGCAGTAGTAGCCAGGCCAGCGCCGGCCCTAGGGTTGCTGGCGCCCCGGGCAAGCTGAACTTCAGCGCCCTTGGGGGGGGGGGGGGGGGTGGCCGAGGCGGGGGGAAGGGGCCGAGGCGGGGGGGGGGGGCCGAGGCGGGGGGGCGGGGCCGAGGCGGGGGGGGGTGCCAAGGCGGGGGGGGCGAGGTGGGGGGGGGCGGGGCCAAGGCGGGGGGTGGGGCTGAGGCAGGGGGGCGGGGCGCCGGGGGGGGGGCCGAGACGGCGGGGCGGGGCTGAGGTGAGGGGGGGGGCCGAGGCAAAGGGGGGCGGGGCCGAGGCGAGGGGGGGCGGGGCCGAGGCAGGGGGGGCGGACGGAGCGGGGGCCGCCCTGGGGAGGGCGGCCACCGCGCATGCGCTGGTTGGCACCAGCCCAACTGCGCATGCGCGGGACCCGAGTCTCTGGCGCCCCCGAACACATGGAGTTGCCGGTACCTTGGGCCGGCCCTGAGCCAGGCTCATGGCACCGTGGCTGGCGCTGCTGCAGGGAAGGGTGGGAAAAAGACTGGCAGGGCTATAGTCATAGGGGATTCAATTGTAAGGGGAGTAGACAGGCGTTTCTGTGGTCAAAAACGAGACTCCCGAATGGTATGTTGCCTCCCGGGTGCTCGGGTCAGGGATGTCTCCGATCAGCTGCAGGACATACTAAAGGGGGAGGGTGAACAGCCAGTTGTCATGGTGCATATAGGCACCAACGATATAGGTAAAAAAAAGGATGAGGTCCTACAATCAGAATTTAGGGAGTTAGGAGGTAAGTTACAAAGTAGGACCTCAAAAGGTAGTAATCTCAGGATTGCTACCAGTGCCACAGGACAGTCAGAGTAAAAATCCAAGAATAGTCAGTATGAATACGTGGCTTGAGAGATGGTGCAGGAGGGAGGGGTTCAGATTCTTGGGACATTGGAACCAATTCTGGGGATCATTACAAACCGGATGGTCTACACCTGGGTAGGACTGGAACCAATGTCCTCGGGGGTATTTTGCTAACACTGTTGAGAAGGTTTTACACTAATGTGGCAGGGGGATGGGAACCAGATTAGGGAGTTAGAGGTCAGTAAAGAAGGAGCAACTAAAGCCGATAAGGTACAAGCTAATAAACCCCATGTGACTAAGGGGAAGAGTCGCCAGGGATGAGATGATGAACGCAAAGGGACAGGTGGTCTGTCGTGCATTTGTTTTAATGCGGGAACTGTAGCAGGTAAGGCAGATGAATTTAGGGCTTGGATTAGTACCTGGGAATATGATGTTATTGGTATTACTGAGACTTGGTTGAGGGAAGGGCAGGACTGGCAACTGAATATCCCAGGGTATAGATGCTTCAGGAGGGATAGAGAGGGAGGTAGAAGGGGTGGAGGAGTTGCATTACTCGTCAGAGATGATATCACAGCTGTGATTAAGGAGGGCACGATGGAGGATTCGAGCACTGAGGCAATATGGGTGGAGCTAAGAAATAGGAAGGCTGCAATAACATTGTTGGGACTTTACTACAGGCCTCCCAAAAGTGAGCATGAAGTAGAGGTACAAATATGCACACAGATTATAGAAAAATGTAGGAGCAATAGGGTGGTTGTGATGGGAGATTTTAACTTCCCCAACATTGAATGGGATTCGTGTAGTGTTGGAGGCGTAGATGGAGCAGAGTTTGTAAGGAGCTCTCAGACGAGTTTTTTAGAGCCATATATAAATAGCCCAACTCGGGAAGGGGCCATACTGGACCTGGTATTAGGGAATGATCCCAGCCAGGTGGTTGATGTTTCAGTCGGTGATTACTTTGGGAATAGCGATCACAATTCCGTAAGTTTTAAAATACTCATGGACAAGGACAAGAGGGGTCCGAAAGGAAGAGTACTAAATTGGGGAAAGGCAGAGTATAACAAAATTCGGCAGGAGCTAGGGAATGTGGATTGGGAGCAGCTGTTTAAGGGCAAATCCACATTTGAAATGTGGAAGTCTTTTAAGGAAAGGTTGATTAGAGTGCAGGACAGACATGTTCCTGTGAAAATGAAAGATAGAAATGGCAAGATTAGGGAACCATGGATGACGGGTGAAATTATGAGACTAGCTAAGATGAAAAAAGAAGCATACATAGGATCGAGGCAACTCAAAACTGATGAAGCTTTGGAGGAATATCGGGAAAGTAGGACAAATCTCAAACGCGCAATAAAGAGGGCTAAAAGGGGTCATGAAATATCTTTGGCTAACAGGGTTAAGGAAAATCCCAAAGCATTTTATTTGTATGTAAGGAGCAAGTGGGTAACTAGAGACAGGATTGGCCCACTTAAAGACAAAAGAGGGAATTTATGCGTGGACTCAGAGGAAATGGGTGAGATTCTTAATGAGTACTTTGCATCGGTATTCACAAAGGAGAGGGACAAGATGGATGTTGAGGCTAGGGATGGATGTTTAAATACTCTCGGTCAAGTTGTCATACGGAAAGGGGAAGTTTTGGGTATTCTAAAAGACATTAAGGTGGACAAGTCCCCAGGACCGGATGGTTACTGAGGGAAGCGAGGGTCGAAATAGCTGGGGCCTTAACAGATATCCTTGCAGCATCCTTGAGCACGGGTGAGGTCCCGGAGGACTGGAGAATTGCTAATGTTGTCCCTTTGTTTAAGAAGGGTAGCAGGGAAAATTCAGGGAATTACAGACCTGTGAGCTTGACGTCAGTGGTAGGCAAACTGTTGGAGAAGATACTGAGGGATAGGATCTATTCACATCTGGAAGAAAATAGACTTATCAGTGATAGGCAGCATGGTTTTGTGCAGGGAAGATCATGTCTTACAAACCTAATAGAATTCTTTGAGGAAGTGACAAAGCTCATTGATGAGGGAAGGACTGTAGATGTCATATACATGGACTTTAGTAAGACGTTTGATAAGGTTTCCCAGGGAAGGTTGATGGCAAAAGTGAAGTCGTATGGGGTTCAGGGTGTACTAGCTAGATGGATAAAGAACTGGCTGGGCAACAGGAGACAGAGAGTAGTGGTGGAAGGGAGTGTCTCAAAATGGAGAAGGGTGACTAGTGGTGTTCCACAGGGATCCGTGCTCGGACCACTGTTGTTTGTGATCTACATAAATGACCTGTAGGAAAGTATAGGTGGTCTGATTAGCAAGTTTGCAAATGGTACTAAGATTGGTGGAGTTGCAGATAGCGAGGAGGACTGTCAGAGAATACAACAAAATATAGATAGATTGGAGAGTTGGGCAGAGAAATGGCAGATGGAGTTCAATCCAGGCAAATGCGAGGTGATGCATTTTGGAAGATCAAATTCAAGAGCGGACTATATGGTCAATGGAAGGGTCTTGGGGAAAATTGATGTGCAGAGAGATCTGGGAGTTCAGGTCCATTGTACCCTGAAGGTGGCAACGCAGGTTGATCGAGTGGTCAAGAAGGCATACAGCATGCTTGCCTTCATCGGACGGGGTATTGAGTACAAGAGTTGGCAGGTCATGTTACAGTTGTTTAGGACTTTTGTTCGGCCACATTTGGAATACTGCGTGCAGTTCTAGTCGCCACATTACCAGAAGGATGTGGATGCTTTGGAGAGGGTGCAGAAGAGGTTCACCAGGATGTTGCCTGGTATGGAGGGTGATAGCTATGAAGAAAGGCTGAGTAGATTAGGATTGTTTTCGTTGGAAAGACGGAGATTGAGGGGGTACCTGATTGAGGTATACAAAATTATGAGAGGTATGGACAGGTTGGATAGCAACAAGCTTTTTCCAAGAGTGGGGGTGTCAGTTACAAGGGGTCACGATTTCAAGGTGAGAGGGGGAAAGTTTAAGGGAGATGTGCGTGGAAAGTTTTTTACGCAGAGGGTGGTGGGTGCCTGGAACGCTTTACCAGCGGAGATGGTAGAGGCGGGCACGATAGCATCATTTAAGAGGCATCTAGACAGGTATATGAATGGGCAGCAACAGAGGGAAGTAGACCTTGGAAAATAGGAGACAGATTTAGATAAAGGATCTGGATCGGCGCAGGCTGGGAGGGCCGAAGGGCCTGTTCCTGTGCTGTAATTTTCTTTGTTCTTTGTTAAAGGCCGCAATGCGGCATACAGCACCTAAATCCCAGCCGTGACTACTGATCTGCCCGGTCCCTATCTGGGCCGGCTTTTAAGTATAAGATTCACGAGCCCCAGCTGCTAGGCCTCTGCCCCTCAGCGGGGGAGCTCGTATTCCACGAGCCCCACATGGAAATCAATTCCTTTCTGTGGAAGGTAGTGAGTAATGGAGCATTATGTGCCAACGGGAGAATTGGAACTGTGGGTTGGAAGGAACTTGGGATTATCAGGAACTCCCTGCCTCCAGTCACACATTCCTGCCCTCACCAAACTCACTTCTGCTTCAATTCCTCACAATTCCCCCTCCCATCACCTTGCTACCAACTCCTTTCTCCCACCATCACCGTTACCTCTTCCCTTTCGAACAAACTGTTGATGAACCATTTCCCCGTTTTCCTTTCTGATCTTTGACAAAGAGTCACCGGACTCGAAACGTTAGCTCTTTTCTCTCCCTACAGATGCTGCCAGACTTGCTGAGATTTTCCAGCATTTTCCCTTTCGTTCCCTTTCTGATCTCCTCATTAACCCTCTTTCCATATTGAAATCCTAACCAGGATAGTGAGAGTTCAGGAGCTACTTTACACACACCTGTTATTCCAAACTGTTTCGGTTCCTACCGATTATTAAGAAAAAAATAATTTTGCTTGCTTTCAAAATACAACTAACTCTTTTCAAAGAAACAAAATGAGAGAATTTTAGAACTAGCACCAAGAGAGGCCATTGAGTATGTCCTTCCTGTGCCTGTGTTGGCACTTTACAAGATCTGTACACTGACTCCCAAGCCCCTACACTTCTCACATAGCTTTTTCCCTTTAAGTGATTCTCCAATTCCCTTTTAAATTGAACGTGCTTCCATCAGCTTTTCACGAAGAACCTTCCAGATGGAACATGCACTGTGTAAAAATGTATTTCCTTATGCTGATCCTCCTTCATTTGCCAATCATCTTCATTCTGCGTCTGCTGGAAACAGTTTCTACTTATTTACTCTATCAAAACCATAAATTACTTTTAACACCTCTATCCAGTGGGTGGCATGGTAGCACAGTGCTTCACAGGGCCAGGATTCCAGGTTCGATTCCCGCTTAGGTCACTGTCTGTGCGGAGTCTGCACGTTCTCCCCGTGTCTGCGTGGGTTTCCTCCGGGTGCTCCGGTTTCCTCCCACAAGTCCTGAAAGTCGTGCTTGTTAGGTAATTTGGACATTCTGAATTCTCCCTCAGTGTACCAAACAGGTGCTGGAATGTAGCATCTGGGGGCTTTTCACAGTAACTTCATTGCAGTGTTAATGTAAGCCTACTTGTGACAATAAAGATTATTGCACAATCTTCTCATAACCTTCCCTCCCCAAAACACCTCCATTCCTCAGTCGCCCTGGCACCCGTCAAGCCCCATTACCCAATCTCTCTCACTCCCTCAACTCCAATTCCCCTTTTCTCCCCCTCTCCCCGAGTCCCCATTCCTCCAGTCTCTCCCTCTCCCCCCAAGCTCCCATTGTGCAGTCTCCCCCTCTCTCCCCTAAGCCTCTATTCCCCAGTCTCTTGCTCTTTTCCTGAGCCCTCATTTTTCAGACTCTTCCTCTCTTTCCTAGCCTTCATTCCCCAATCTCGCCCTCTCTTCCCGAACCCCCAGATGCTAATCGCTCCCTCTCTCCCTGAGCCCTCATTCCCCAATTTCTCCCTGGGAATGGGGGCTAGGGGACAGACTGGAAAATGGGGGCTCATGGAAAGAGCGAGGGACTGGGGAACAGAGGCTTAGGGAGAGGCGGAGAGACTGCAGGATCAGGGATTGGGAGCAGAGGCAACAATAGAGGAATCGGAGCTTGAGAGAGAAGGGGAGTCTGGGGAATAGGGCTCAGGGAAAAAGGGAGAGACTGCACAATTGGGACATGGAGAAAGAGGGGGAGGCTTGGGCAAGGGGGCTTGGAGAGAGAGAGAGCAACTGGGGAATGGGGACTTGGAGACACAGAGCAACTGGGGAATTAGGGTTCGGAGGAGAGAGGGAGGGACTGGAAGATGGGAACTCAAGATGAGAGAAATTGGTCAATGGGGGTTCGGGGAGAGAAGGAGAGAGTGGAGAATGTGCGCTGAGGGAGAGGGGATGAGTTTGGGGAATGGGGGATGTTATATTACGTGATTGTAATACATTGTTACTCTTTGCTTCACTCCCAGAATGGTCTGATGGTTGGATTTCAATGAAACTATCAGTCATCAATTTAAAGCAAATAACATTTAATGAATAACAAATATAAATACTCATGTGCTCGTTCACTTCACAGACCTATAGAACATAGAACATAGACACTACAGTGCAGTACGGGCCCTTCGGCCCTCGATGTTGCACCGACCTGTGAAACCATCTGAAGCCTATCTGACCTACACTATTCCATTTTCATCCATATGTCTATCCAGTGACCACTTAAATGCCCTTAAAGTTGGCGAGTCTACTACTATTGCAGGCAGGGCGGTCCACACCCCTACTACTCTCTGAGTAAAGAAACTGCCTCTGACATCTGTCCTATATCTATCACCCCTCAATTTAAAGCTATGTCCCCTCGTGTGGTCATCACCATCTGAGGAAAAAGACTCTCACTGTCCACCCTATCTAACCCTCTGACTATCTTATATCTCTATTAAGTCACCTCTCAGCCTTCTCCTCTCTAATGAAAACAACCTCAATTCCCTGAGCCTTTCCTTGTAAGACCTTCCCTCCATACCAGTCAACATCCTAGTAAATCTCCTCTGAACCCTTTCCAAAGCTTCCACATCCTTCCTATAATGTGGTGACCAGAACTGCACGCGGTACTCCAGGTGTGGCCGCACCAGAGTTATGTACAGCTGCAGCATGACCTTGTAGTTCCGAAACTCAATCCCCCTGCTTATAAAGGCTAGCACAAAATATGCCTTCTTAACAGCCCTATTAACCTGGGTGGCAACTTTCAGGGATTTATGTACCTGGATGCCGAGATCTCTCTGTTCATCTACACTACCAAGAATCTTGCCATTAGCCCAGTACTCTGCATTCCTGTTACTCCTTCCAAAGTGAACCACCTCACACTTTTCCGCATTAAACTCCATCTGCCACCTCTCAGCCCAGCTCTGCAGCTTATCTATTTCCCTCTGTATCCTATAACATCCTTCAGCACTATCCACAACTCCACCGACCTTCGTGTCATCTGCAAATTTACTAACCCATCCTTCTACACCCTCTTCCAGGTCATTTATAAAAATGACAAACAGCAGTGGCCCCAAAACAGATCCTTACGGTACACCACTAGTAACTGAACTCCAGGATGAACATTTTCCATCAACCACCACCCTCTGTCTTCTTTCAGCTAGCCAATTACTGATCCAAACCGCTAAATCAACCTGAATCCCATGCCTCTGTATTTTCTACAATAGCCTACCGTGGGGAACCTTATCAAACGTTTTACTGAAATCCATATACACCACATCAACTGCTTTACCCTCATCCACCTGTTTGGTCACCTTCTCAAAGAACTCAATAAGGTTTGTGAAGCACGACCTACCTTTCACAGGTATAACTGATGATAAAGTAAATCAGAAGAAGTATTAATTATATTTAACTACACGTGCTAACTATGCTATATAAGAAGGCAAATGGAATTTTGTCCTTCATTGCTAGAGGGATGGAGTTTAAGACTGGGGAGGTTATGTTGCAATTGTATAAGGTGTTAGTGAGGCCACACCTGGAGCATTGTGTTCAGTTTTGGTCTCCTTACTTGAGGCACTGGAGGGTGTGCAGAGGAGATTCACTAGGTTAATCCCGGAGCTGAAGAGGTTGGATTATGAGGAGAGGTTGAGTAGACTGGGACTGTACTCGTTGGAATTTAGAAGGATGAGGGGGGATCTTATAGAAACATTTTAAATTATGAAGGGAATAGATAGGATAGATGCAGACAGGTTGTTTCCACTGGGGGTGAAAGCAGAACTAGGGGCATAGCCTCAAAATAAGGGGAAGTAGATTTAGGACTGGGTTTAGGAGGAACTTCTTCACCCAAAGGGTTGTGAATCTATGGAATTCCTTGCCCAGTGAAGCAGTTGAGGCTCCTTCATTACTGTTTTTAAGGTAAAGATAGATAGTTTTTTGAAGGAAGAATAAGGTAAGGGTTAGGTGTTGGGCCGGAAAGTGGAGCTGGGTCCACAAAAGATCAGCCATGATCTCATTGAATGGCGGAGCAGGCTCGAGGGGCCAGATGGCCTACTCCTGCTCCTAGTTCTTATGTTCTTATGTTCTTATATGTCTCCAACACTCTGCTGTCTAGTCACTCGTGGTTCAAAGAGAGGGAAGATCCTTTGAGTTCAGTTTATATACCCGAATCTAGTGCTGCCATCTAGTGGTTGTCTAACACTATGATGCAGTTGTTAACCCATTACATACCAGCAGATATACAGATCACTACATCCCCCTTTTTAAAACATATTTTCTGCTCATCAAAGGAAAATGTATAACTATATAACAATTAATTATGAGAGGTATATCAGTACAAAACATAAACGAGTAATGTCTATACATAATAATTCAATGTATTACAAGTTCAGTCTGTTTGGTTTCGTTCATCGTCTTGTCGATCTTCTGAGTTGACGAGGTGGTGATGATGAAGTTTTCACTGGCTTGTGCATGTCATCAGTATTTCTGGTGTGCATCTAAATAGTGTCATGAAAAACTGATACAGTCAAATTTAAATCAGGAATAATTTGGTGTTTTGGTCAAATTATTTGCAATGCCTATTTCTGCGTAGAATCGTACCTTCCGCTGATTTCGCTATGTAGGAGTATGGAGCTGCTTGCCTTATGGGTTGTTGCTGGAGCAGACCAATCTCATCTGAAATTTTTATTCTTCCAACGTCATCTGGAGTGAGTGGTTCCAGTTGAGATGCATGCCTGTTGCAATATGACTGTTGACATGAACGTTGCTTTTATATCTTCTTTAACCACCACTGGCAAGTGATCTGGATCCTACAGTGAATGGATGGTAAAGCAGTTTTCTGAGTTCCTGATTCATCAACATTTGAGCCGCTGAAAGACCAGTAGACAGTGGTTGTTACTCTATAGGATAACAACACAGGTAGATATCAGAACACCGAATTCACCCAGCTTGCTGATTAACTGCTTGGCAATGTGAACACCCTTCTCTACCTTACCATTGGACTGAGGGTAGTGAGGACTGGATGTCACATGCATCAAGTTGTACTTCTTGAGAACTCGGTTCATTCAAAACTGTCAAAACATGGCCCCATTGTCCGACATGAAGGTATGCCTTGAAAACGTTTCCTGGCGTGCTTTAAGTAACTGATTTTGAAGTTAAATCCAGAGTTTCATTACCTCTGGATAATTAGAATAGTAATCAATAATTAAACATAGTCACGACAGCCAAGCGAGTGAAATTGGTCAATTTCTAATTGGCCCAAGGAGATGTAACTAATTTGTGTTGTTGCAGAGTCTCCTTGCATTGCGCAGGTCGGTGTTTTTGACAAGTTTCACAGGAGATAACCATGTCAGTTATGTCTCTATTTATTCCCAGCCAATAGGCTGCCTGTGTTGCCCGTCTTTTACACTTCTCGATCCCGAGGTATACCTCATGAATCTGATCAAACAACATACAACAAAGACATAGTGGAATTACTATTCGGTCGAGTCTCAAGAGCAGTCCATCTACAATCGTTAAATCTGACTGAATGTTTCTGTACTGAGGATCTCGCCCTTTCGGTCACCCATGTTGAAATGATGAATGACTCTTTGTAGTGTAGCATTCTTTTCAGTTTCAGTTCTGATTAAATTTAATTTCTGATCTGATGCACGTAGGTTTTCTGCACAGAGTTGCGCCTGAGCTTCGGCATCACGTATGAATTCAAATGGTGGACTGACAGACATGATGGAGCGTGATGGAGTATCCGCAATAATTAAATCTTTCCCTGGTGTGTACATTAGGTTAAAATCATACCGTCGTAGTTTCATCATGATTCTTTGAAGTCTTGTCGTCACGTCATTGAGATCCTTGTCGATAATGTGCACCAACTGCCTGTGATCCATCTCAACTGTGAATGTGGGAAGCCCATAGACACAAACATGGAATTTGAGTATTCCTGCCAATGTACCCAGACATTCCGTCTCAATTTGGACGTATCTGCATTCCTTCGCTGTCATTGATCTTGAAACATATGCTGCAGGAACCCAATATGAATTGTCGTCTCTCTGTAAGAGTATTGCGCCTATCCCACCCTGACTTGCATCAGTGGATATTTTGGTTGCTCTTTTAGGATCAAAGAAAGGTAGTATTGGTGCAGTCATGAGTTGGAGTTTCAAATCTTGTCGCTCTTTCTGATGGCCCTCTGTCCATTCAAAAGGTGTAGACTTCTTTATTAAGTGTCTTAAAGCTGTTGTTCTTGTTGACAAGTTGCAGACAAACTTGCCTAGAAAGTAAACAAAGCCTAAAAACCTGAGTACAGCCTTTTTGTCCTCTGGTATTTTCATGTTCTGAATAGCTGCAATTTTTTCATCATCAGGTTGTACTCCATGCTGAGAAATGGTATCTCCTAAACATTTAAGTGATGACATTCCAAAAGTGCATTTAGATTGATTGAGTTTGAGGCCATATTTGTAGATATGAATATGCGCTGAAACACTTGCTTTAGTCGCTCAATATGCTCTTCTCTGGTTGTACACCAAATTATGATGTCATCAACGTATACCCTCACACCTTCTATTCCTTCCATCATTTGTTCCATGATCCTGTGGAATATCTCAGATGCCGATATGATACCGGAAGGCATACGGTTTAAACAAAATCTTCCAAAGGGCGTGTTAAATGTGTAGAGTTGTCTGCTCGAGTCGTCAAGTGGCATTTGCCAAAATCCCTGTGATGCGTCTAACTTCGTAAAGGTGCGTGCATTTGTCATCTCACTGGTGATCTCCTCGCTTCTTGATATGGGGTAGTGTCCCCTCCTTCTGTTCTTATTGAGACCCTTGGAATCAATGCAGATGCGAAGATCACCAGACATTTTTTTTAATGCAAACCAATGAACTGACCCAGTCAGTCGGTTTTAGTGACTCGTGTGATTATCACTTGGTTTTGAAGTCGGTCTAGTTCTTGTTTCAATCTTTCTCGTAAAGGAGCAGGAATCTTCCAAGGTGGATGAACCACTGGCTTGGCATCCTTCCTCAGTAGAATTTTATACTGGAATGGTAGTCAATCCATGCCTCTGAAAACATCAGGATATTGATTCAAGATGCATTGGATATCACCATCCAATATAGGTGTAGATGTAGTCGCTGTATAGATATGCTACACAAGATGCAATTCTTTACATGCTTGCGCACCTAGACGTGAGGATTTTGCATTGTTGACAATCTCAAATCTTAAGATTTTGTCAATTTGTTTATTGGAAACTTTTAAATGGCATGACCCCGTTGAATAAACCATGTTACTGTTATAGTCCTTCAGTCTGCAGACAGTCAGAAGTATCTCAGGTTCAGCTTCAAGCTTGTTGAGATCCAGCCTTGAGAGCAGGTTAGCTGAAACACCAGTGTCAAGTTTAAACAAAATTGGGCAGATGTTAACTTGTACGACTGTGTTCCATTCATTATTAGAATTTATTGAATTGATTTGTTGAGGATTATTTATTGCTTCATTGGATTCCTCACACTTTTGTATGATGCCAATATTCTCCAGTGAGTAATTGTCAGTATCGGATGAAAAATTCTCTTCTTCTTTGTTTTCTTTTGATTTGACACTATGAACATTAATCTGCCTGTAGTTTTGTTCAGCAGGTTTAAATGGGAGTGAAGATCTGCATCGTGCCGCAAAATGATTACGTTTGCCACAGTTAGAGCATTGTTTTCCATGTGCTGGACATTTCTTCTTTAAGTGGGCGGTTCCACATCTAGAATACGTCATGACATTGACATCGTGATGCACGAATTACATCTTTGTGCATGCGCAGATCGGCTTTCGTCCGTCTTGCATTTTTTTTACAAAGTGCGCATGTACAGAGTTCAAGTGAGCATGCGCAAGATAGCTGTCATCTGAAACGTGCTTCTTCATCAACAGTGACACCGTTTTTACACACTCAATCTTGTGGTGCATTTTTGCGCCTTTTTCACGGATGTAATACTCTTGGTACTGATTCTTATTTTGCTGATGTACTAGGCATTTTTAAATCGCTATTTCTAACATTAAATCTTGTTATCTCAAAAGCCTTTCTCTGAGGTGCTAATCATTTATCCCAAATACAATCTGGTCATGAATTAAAGAATCATGTAGTGCTGAGAAGTTACAGGATTGAGCCAGAAGTTTTAAGTGTGTCACAAAGGTAGGATACGATTCCCCTGTTTTTTGCAGTCTCTTGTGGAAAATGAAACGTTCAAACGTCTCATTTGTTTGGATCTTGCAGTGGTTCTCGAATTTACTTAGAATTACATCATATTTAGCTTTGTCCTGACCTACTGAAAGGAGTTGTATATTTCGATTGCATGCTGTCCTGCCAATATTAAGAGCAATGCAATTTTTCTAGCATCAGTTGTGGTAGTTAAATCTGTAGCTTCCAATTGTATATAAAATTGTTGTATGAACAGTTTCCAATTAGTGTTCAAATTACCAGTAATCTTGAGGTGATATGCAGTTTGTGCGTGGTCCATCGAGGTGTTTGTCTTTGAAAAATTTGTTTGCTGCGATGCTTCTCCAGTCGAATACCTGCTATGGTTTTCTTCTGTTTCTAATCTAACTGAATCACTCTAGCTAGTTTTCTGAAGCCAAAACTGGTACCATGTTATATTACATGATCGCAATCCATTGTTACTCTTTGCTTTACTCCCAGAATGGTCTGATGGTTGGATTTCAAAGAAACTATCAGTCTTCAATTTAAAACAAACTATATTTAATGAATAATGAATGTAAATACTAATGAGTTTGTTCACTCTACAGAACTGTAACCGATGATAAAGTAAATCTGAAGAAGTATTAATTATGTTTAACTAAACATGCCAACTATGCTATATCACTCTAACACTCTGCTGTCTAGCCATTCCTGGTTCGAAGAGAGGGAAGATCCTCTGAGTTCAGTTTATATACCTGAATCTAGTGTTGCCATCTAGTGGTTGTCAGATCACGACAAGGGAAATGATAGCGAGGGAGAACCTGGGGGAGAGTGGAAAATGGGGGCTTGCAGACAATAGAGAGAGACTGGGTAGGGTGTCTTGGGGAGAGAGTGGCGAATAGGGGCAAGGGAGAGAGAGAAAATTCAAGAACAGGGGCTTGTGAGAGAGGAAGAGAGATTGGGGAATGGGGGCTCAGTGAGAGAGAAAAAGTGGGAATGGGGGCTTGGGTAGAGAGGGAGAGACTGGGGCACGAGGGCTCAGGGAATAGGGTGAGTTTGGGGTATGGGGATCAGGGAAAGAGGGAGTGACTGAGGGAGACCGTGGATGAAGGTTTGGGGAGAGAGAGTGGGGGATGGGTCTAAGGAGAGAGGGAGAAACTGCGGAATGGGGGCTTGGGCTAGAGGGAGAGATTGGTGATATCAAGCTCGCATTTCGCAGTCGCTCCCTCACTTCCTGACCCTCCATTCCCCAATCTCTCCCATTCTCCAGGCCCCATTCCCCAGCTTCTCCCTGTCTCCTCAAACCCCATCCCCACTTTTTCTCTCTCCCTGAGGCCTCATTCCCAAATCTCACATTCTGTCCCCAAGTCCCAATACTCCAGTTTCTCTCTTTCAGCCCGCCCTTATACCCCACTCTCTCTCCAGACCTCCTTTCCCAGTCTCCCCCTGTACACTGCATGCCCCCATACACAAGTCTCCCCCTCTCTCTCGGAGTCCCCATTCCCCAGTCTCTCGTGTTAAAGTTACAAACCCGATGACTGCAGTTTATTGGGCTCAACCAAGGAGCTCAGGTATTTTAAATAAAATCTTACTTCACCTGTGTTCCGATTCTGGGTCAATAGGGCTGGAATTGGCCGTGCACTAGCCCAGGGTGCCGTGACACTGAGAACCAGCCCATATTGAACTCCATGGGAATGACCGAGACTTGACTCTATTTAAAATGAATGAAGTCTGACCACTTTTAGAATTATGATACCAGGCTACCAGTTAGTTTTTGTTTTGCACAGTGCTTCACACAGTGTTTGTTGTTCAAGTGTAGGCACTGAGGCAGAACACTTAAATAGCTGATCCCACAGGATGTTGGGGGCAATTTTCAGAAATGTTCAATTCTGGGAAATGTCTGGATATTTACTGGAGGATCGGGAATCTCACGTGCAAGGCTCAGGGAAAGTCAGCAAGTGCTGCAAATACTACAGCTTTCCTAACCCCAGCGCGTGACTAAACATAAACAGCCGTTATACTTTTGGAGTCTAGTTCCTGTCGCAATACAGGAAGCATAGCTGTAGATTTCCGCAATATTATAACCTGCCTGCTTACCACTGGCTGGGTTCCATCTGATCTCTTACGGTCATCTGAAAGGGCAGATTGGTTTAAAATCTCATCAGAACAATGACACCTCTGACAGTGCAGCACTCCCTCAGTATTGCACTGGTGTGCCAACCTGGATTATGTCTCTTACACTACAAACCACAGCCTTCTGAGACAGGGTTAAGTGCATTATTACCATGGCGATAGCCATGGTTGGGTTTCAGGGCACCAGGGAGGTGAGACGTTGATGCTGTGACTGTTTGGACATGGGGAGAATACTGACAACAAAAAAAAATCTTGCATTTATATAGCCTTTAGTGTATTAAAAAAATCCCAAGGCCTTTACAGGAGCATTATGGGACAAACCTTGACACTGAGTCAAGTAATGAAGTATTAGGTCAGATGACCGAAAGCTTGGTCAAAGAGTTGGATTTAAGGAACAATTTGAGAAGGAAAGAGAGTAGTTTGAGTGAAGGCAAGCATCCAGCAGAGGGCAGCAGAGCAGAGCTACTGATTGGCTGTTCCGGGGAGATTTGCAGACGTGCAGTGCGGTCAGCCTAATTTGAAGGTGGTTTGTGAAGGGGCTGTTGTCAAGTGAGTATTGTGATTGGTAAGTAAAATCTTTATTCCTTTCACTTATTAATTATTTGATACTATATTTGTAATCAGTTAAGGTAAAGGGTAAAAATGGCAGGAGATCCCAGACCCGTGTTATGCTCCTCGTGCTCAATGTGGGAGTTCAGGGACGCGGCCGATGCCCCTGACTTCTTCATGTGCGGGAGGTGTGTCCAGCTGCAGCTCCTGTTAGACCGCATGACGGCTCTGGAGCTGCGGATGGATTCACTTTGGAGCATCCGCGATGCTGAGGAGGTTGTGGATAGCATGTTCAGTGAGTTGGTCACACCGCAGATTAGGATTGGTGAGGGAGACAGGGAATGGGTGACCAAAAGGCAGAGAAAGAGTAGGAAGGCAGTGCAGGTGTACCCTGCGGTCATCTCCCTCCAAAACAGGTATACCGTTTTGGATACTGTTGGGGGAGATGACTCACCAGGGGAAGGCAGTAGTAGCCAGGCTCATGGCACCGTGGCTGGCTCTGCTGCACAGAAGGGCAGGAAAAAGACTGGCAGGGCTATAGTCATAGGGGATTCAATTGTAAGGGGAGTAGACAGGCGTTTCTGTGGTCGAAAACGAGACTCCCGAATGGTATGTTGCCTCCCGGGTGCTCGGGTCAGGGATGTCTCCGATCGGCTGCAGGACATACTGAAGGGGGAGGGTGAACAGCCAGTTGTCGTGGTGCATATAGGCACCAACGAAATAGGTGAAAAAAGGGATGAGGTCCTACAATCAGAATTTAGAGAGTTAGGAGCCAAGTTAAAAAGTAGGAACTCAAAGGTAGTAATCTCAGGATTGCTACCAGTGCCACGGGACAGTCAGAGTAGAAATTCAAGAATAGTCAGAATGAATACGTGGCTTGAGAGATGGTGCAGGAGGGAGGGGTTCAGATTTTTGGGACATTGGAACCGGTTCTGGGGACGGTGGGACCATTACAAACCGGATGGTCTACACCTGGGCAGGACTGGAACCAATGTCCTATGGGGTGCTTTTGCTAACACCTTTGGGGAGGTTTTAAACTAATGTGGCAGGGGGATGAGAACCAGATTAGGAAGTTAGAGGTCAGTAAAGAAGCAGCAAATAAAGCCAGTAAGGTACGAGACAATAAACTCCACGTGACTAAGGGGAAGAGTAGACAGGGAAGAGATGATGAACGCAAAGGTGGTCTGAGGTGCATTTGTTTTAATGCGAGAAGTGTAGCAGGTAAGGCAGATGAACTTAGGGCTTGGATCAGTACCTGGGAATATGATGTTATTGGTATTACTGAGACTTGGTTGAGGGAAGGGCAGGACTGGCAACTGAATATCCCAGGGAAAGATGTTTCAGGAGGGATAGAGAGGGAGGTAGAACGGGTGGAGGAATTGCATTACTCGTCAGAGATGCTATCACAGCTGTGATTAAGGAGGGCACGATGGAGGATTCGAGCACTGAGGCAATATGGGTGGAGCTAAGAAATAGGAAGGCTGCAATAACATTGTTGGGACTTTACTACAGGCCTCCCAAAAGTGAGCATGAAGTAGAGGTACAAATATGCACACAGATTATAGAAAAATGTAGGAGCAATAGGGTGGGTGTGATGGGAGATTTTAACTTCCCCAACATTGAATGGGATTCGTGTAGTGTTGAGGCGTAGATGGAGCAGAGTTTGTAAGGAGCTCCAGACGAGTTTTTTAGAGCCATAGTATAAATAGCCCAACTCGGGAAGGGGCATACTGGACCTGGTATTAGGAATGATTCCCGGCCAGGTGGTTGATGTTTCAGTCGGTGATTACTTTGGGAATAGCGATCACAATTCCGTAAGTTTTAGAATACTCATGGACAAGGACAAGCGTGGTCCGAAAGGAAGAGTACTAAATTGGGGAAAGGCAGAGTATACAAATTCGGCGGAGCTAGGGAATGTGGATTGGGAGCAGCTGATTAAGGGTAAATCCACATTTGAAATGTGGAAGTCTTTTAAGGAAAGGTTGATTAGAGTGCAGGACTGACATGTTCTGTGTGAAAATGAAAGATAGAAATGGCAAGATTAGGGAACCATGGATGAACGGGTGGAAATTGCGAGACTAGCTAGATGAAATGAAAAAGGAAGCATACATAGGATCGAGGCAACTCAAAACTGATGAAGCTTTGGAGGAATATCGGGAAAGTAGGACGAATCTCAAACGCGCAATAAAGAGGGCTAAAAGGGGTCATGAAATATCTTTGGCTAACAGGGTTAAGGAAAATCCCAAAGCATTTTATTCGTATGTAAGGAGCAAGAGGGTAACTAGAGGAAGGATAGGCTCACTTAAAGACAAAAGAGGGAATTTATGCATGGACTCAAAGGAAATGGGTGAGATTCTTAATGAGTACTTTGCATCGGTATTCACAAAGGAGAGGGACAAGACGCAGCATGGGTTCGTAAAAGGCAGGTCGTGCCTAACTAATTTAGTGGAATTTTTTGAGGACATTACCAGTGCAGTAGATAACGGGGAGCCGATGGATGTGGTATATCTTGGATTTCCAGAAAGCCTTTGACAAGGTGCCACACAAAAGGTTGTTGCATAAGGATAAAGATGCATGGCATTAAGGGTAAAGTAGTAGCATGGATAGAGGTATTGGTTAATTAATAGAAAGCAAAGAGTTGGGATAAATGGGTGTTTCTCTGGTTGGCAATCAGTAGCTAGTGGTGTCCCCTCAGGGATCTGTGTTGGGCCCACAATTGTTCACAATTTACATTGATGATTTGGAGTTGGGGACCAAGGCAATGTGTCCAAGTTTGCAGATGACACTAAGATGAGTGGTAAAGCGAAAAGTTGCAGAGATACTGGAAGTCTGCAGAGGGATTTGGATAGGTTAAGTGAATGGGCTCGGGTCTGGCAGATGGAATACAATGTTGACAATGTGAGGTTATCCATTTTGGTAGGAATAACAGCAAACGGGATTATTATTTAAACGATAAAATATTAAAGCATGCCTGCTGTTCAGAGAGACTTGGGTGTGCTAGTGCATGAGTCCCAGAAGGTTGGTTTACAAGTGCACAGGTGATTAAGAAGGCAAATGGAATTTTGTCCTTCATTGCTAGAGGGATGGAGATTAGACTAGGGAGGTTATGTTGCAATTGTATAAGGTGTTAGTGCGGCCACACCTGGAGTATTGTGTTCAGTTTTGGTCTCCTTACTGAGAAAGGATGTACTGGGCGCTGGAGGGTGTGCAGAGGAGATTCACTAGGTTAATCCCAGAGCTGAAGGGGTTGGATTATGAGGAGATGTTGAGTAGACTGGACTGTATTTGGTTGAATTTAGAAGGATGAGGGGGGGATCTTATAGAAACATTGTAAAATTATGAAGGGAATAGATAGGATAGATGCGGGCAGGTTGTTTCCACTGGCGGGTGACAGCAGAACTAGGGGGCATAGCCTCAAAATAAGGGGAAGTAGATTTAGGACTGAGTTTAGGAGGAACTTCTTCACCCAAAGGGTGTTGAATCTATGGAATCCTTGCCCAGTGAAGCAGTTGAGGCTCCTTCATTACATGTTTTTAAGGTAAAGATAGATAGTTTTTTGAAGAATAAAGGATTAAGGGTTATGGTGTTCGGGCCGGAAAGTGGAGCTGAGTCCACAAAAGATCAGCCATGATCTAATTGAATGGCGGAGCAGGCTCGAGGGGCCAGATGGCCTACTCCTGCTCCTAGTTCTTATTGAGGCTAGGGATGGATGTTTAAATACTCTCGGTCAAGTTGTCATACGGAAGGGGGAAGTTTTGGGTATTCTAAAAGACATTAAGGTGGACAAGTCCCCAGGACCGGATGGGATCTATCCCAGGTTACTGAGGGAAGCGAGAGTCGAAATAGCTGGGGCCTTAACAGATATCTTTGCAGCATCCTTGAGCACGGGTGAGGTCCCGGAGGACTTCAGAATTGCTAATGTTGTCCCTTTGTTTAAGAAGGGTAGTAGGGATAATCCAGGGAATTACGACCTGTGAGCTTGACGTCAGTGGTATGGCAAACGTTTGGAGAAGATACTGCGGGATAGGATCTATTCACATCTGGAAAGAAAATAGTCTTATCAGTGATAGGCAGCATGGTTTGTGCAGGGAAGGTCATATCTTACAAACCTAATAGTATTCTTTGAGGAAGTGACAAAGTTAATTGATGAGGGAAGGGCTGTAGATGTCATATACATGGACTTTAGTAAGGCGTTTGATAGGGTTTCCCGTGGCAGGTTGATGGAAAAAGTGAAGTCATATGGGGTTCAGGGTGTACTAGCCAGATGGATAATGAACTGGCTGGGCAACAGGAGACAGAGAGTAGTGGTGGAAGGGAGTGTCTCAAAATGGAGAAGGTGACTAGTGGTGTTCCACAGGGATCCGTGCTCGGACCATTGTTGTTTGTGATCTACATAAATGACCTGGAGGAAGGTATAGGTGGTCTGATTAGCAAGTTTGCAGATGATACTAAGATTGGTGGAGTGCAGATAGCGAGGAGGACTGTCAGAGAATACAACAAAATATAGATAGATTGGAGAGTTGGGCAGAGAAATGGCAGATGGAGTTCAATCCAGGCAAATGCGAGGTGAATCATTTTGGAAGATCAAATTCAAGAGCGGACTATATGGTCAATGGAAGGGTCTTGGGGAAAATTGATGTGCAGAGAGATCTGGGAGTTCAGGTCCATTGTACCCTGAAGGTGGCAACGCAGGTTGATCGAGTGGTCAAGAAGGCATACAGCATGCTTGCCTTCATCGGACGGGGTATTGAGTACAAGAGTTGGCAGGTCATGTTACAGTTGTATAGGACTTTTGTTCGGCCACATTTTGAATACTGCGTGCAGTTCTAGTCGCCACATTACCAGAAGGATGTGGATGCCTTGGAGAGGGTGCAGAGGAGGTTCACCAGGATGTTGCCTCGTATGGATGGTGCAAGCTATGAAGAAAGGTTGAGTAGATTAGGATTGTTTTCATTGGAAAGACGGAGGTTGAGGGGGGACATGATTGAGGTCTACAAAATTATAAGAGGTATGGACACCCTGCTTTTTCCAAGATTGCGGGTGTCAGTTACAAGGGGTCACGATTTCAAGGTGATAGGTGAAAAGTTTAAGGGAGATGTGCGTGGAACGTTTTTTACGCAGAGGGTGGTGGGTGCCTGGAACGCTTTACCAGCGGAGGTGGTAGAGGCGGGTACGATAGCATCATTTAAGATGCACCTGGACAGGTATATGAATGGGTGGGGTACAGAGAGAAGTAGACCTTGGAAAATAGGAGACAGGTTTAGATAAAGGATCTGGATCGGCGCAGGCTGGAGGGCCGAAGGGCCTGTTCCTGTGCTGTAATTTTCTTTGTTCTTGTAGAGAGGCAGAGTGGAAGATTGGGCAGGGAATTCCACAGCTTTGGGTCTCAGCAAATGAAGGTAGGGTACCAATGATGTGATTAAATTGGGAACACTCAATAGCAGAAACTTGATGGAGTGAAGAGATCATTGGGGGATTGCAGAGATAGGGAATAGGCCATGGAGGGGTTTGAAAACAAGGATGAGAAGCTTAAATTTAAGGCATTGCCTGATCAGGAGGTTTCAATTTCTTTATTCTTACATGGGATGTGGGTGTTTGTTGCTCACCCCTAACTGCCCTGGAACTGAGTGGCTTGCGAGGCCATTTCAGAGTCAGCGACGCTGCTGTGGGTCTGGCGTCACATGTAGACCAGACCAGGTAAGAACAGCTGATTTCCTTCCCTGAAGGTCTTTTGTGAAGCAGATGGACTTTTACAACGGTCGACAATGGTTTTATAATCACGATTGCTGAGAACGAGTTGTAAATTCCAGCAGCTGCCATGTTGGGGATTTCAGTCTGTGTGGCCAGAGCATTGCTGGGCCTACTGGATTAGGAACCCCGTCACATTGCCACTGCACAACCATCTCCCCGCTAAGGGCTATGCAATATTCCATTGTGCCTTTTCACAGGGAAATTTGGTTGCTTGAATGTGGTTCAAACCACATTGAGGGATAGCTTCTCTCATTTTCATTATGCTGATATAGTGAGTGGCAGGATTCCAGGTCCCTCTCTGGTGCCAGTCATAGCAGACAGCACCACTCACTGGCCCTCAAAGAACCTGAAGGTCCAAATCAGGGATTCATCAACCCAGCTCGAAAGAGTTCCGGTCACATCAGCCTGTTTGTCTTCCTTGTTCATTTCATGCAGTTTGACTGATTCTCCTGGATACCTACAGCCCATTCTCTGCTGGTCCCCGCTGTCTCTGATACATGAATGCCACTGCAGTTGACAAAGAGTTAAAATATATTTACTTTGGGATTTTTTTTTTGCATACATGTGGTGAGTTCCAGATGCTCCCAGACCATAAGTGGAAATGCTGGTCCGTTACTATAGAAATGTCAATAGGCTCCGCCCAGCAGGGTTAAACAAGTTATCAGCGACGAATAGAGACCTGTTTGCAGATGTTACAGTGAAGGATATAACACTGCACCCTCAGAGCTTTCACTTTATGTGGTCTCACCCTCTGCAGAAATGGTGGAAATTGACAAACTGGTGGCAGTTGTTTCCGACTTCTTGTTTGCCTATGACACCCCTCGAATGGTAATCGTACGAAACAAAAGAATTGGATTAATTTTTCGATTGATCCAACTAGGAGTACTTGCCTACATCATTGGGTAAGATAAATTTTGTTTAACCCTTTACGCAGTGCACAAAGTGAGGCTTGGAGTGACAGCCAATCACCAGGTTGGTTTGGCGCCATAAATTGCGAAAAAGTTAATCAGTTGCCTTTGCAGTCGCATTATTAATTGCAAGGAGACTGTCAGCAATGAGGGCGCCCCAGACTGACCTTAAACTGTCAGTAAAATCTCCAAGGTTGAAATTACATTTGGTCCTGATTAATGTTGGAGGGCGAGTTCTCAGTCTGAGTGTATATTCAATCCCTGCATCTCTTAACAACTTTCCTGGTGAATTACTCCAGACTTCAATCACCCTGAATGTGTAGACATTCCTTTTACCATCGATCTAAGTTTATTTATCTTTGTTTCTCTATAAAAGGGTGAGTTTTGCAAAGTTTTCGCTGCTGGCTGGGTATTTTGGGAGCAGTTCCCGAAAGTTTCAGGCACAGGAAATCGAGGGGCAGAGTGGATGTCTGATATCACACATTAGGATCCGTGCTGGTGTGGCACAATCAACACGATTGACACGAAAACTCTTGGCTGGTCCTTGAAGGGATGCCTTCCACGAGATCTCTGCTTCACTGTCTCTCTCTCTCTCTCTCTCATTCTCTGGGGTGTGGAGATTGAAGAGAATTTATCTCGGCTGGTGGCACAAAACAAGTCCATTGGGTCAGCCAGCCGCTATAGGCAACTCCCAATGGAAGTTTGTTTAAATTGTTTCATGAGAAGTGGGTGTCCCTGGCTGGGATCCCTGGTGTCCCTGGCTAAAAAAATCTCATTTTTTAATAAATGTTTTTATTGGGTTTTTGAACAAAGTATATTTGCCGTTATGTACACAGGATATGATACATATATATGGAAGAGAAGGGCACACACACAAATCAAAAAGGGAGAGAGAAAAAAGTAGCAATACGAGAGAAATACAAAATCAAATAAAGTAACTGGTAGGGTATTATGCACCCGCCCAACAGCAGCAACTCTGTACACTTAGCAAAATTATTTACACACATAAATAGGCATCTATTTGTGGAGGAGGGGGGGGGGGGGGGTAGATATACATTTGGGTGCCGGAGAGACAATTACGGAGGGCAGTTCTCGAACGGGTCTGGTGCTGGTGTTGTCCCTCGCTTCTCCCGGACGGATTTCGCTGCCGTTGTCGCCTTGTGTTCCTTCCGCTTCAGCCGGCCCTCCCATCTTCCGCCTGTATTCTCCTTGTTCTCTATTCCTGCGGATGCCAAGTTTGTTAACGTTTCCCTCCCTCACCACCCCCCCCCCCCCCATCCACACCCCCCAGCTCTCTTCTATTGTTCCCTGTATCTTCCCTCTTCCCCCTCTCCCCGCTTCAACCCCCTCCCCCCACCCCCGTAGTTCACCCTTCCTTCCTCTTAGATTTAGCTGTTCCCGCCCCCTCTCCCGGTCTATCTCTCCCTCTCATGCTTTGGCTACTTTCCCCTGGTTCTTGGCTACCTGGCTATTTTTCTGCTTGTTTGTTGGCCACAAACAGGTCCCGGAACAATTGGGTGAATGGCTCCCACGTTCTGTGGAAACCGGCGTCTGACCCTCGGATGGCGAATTTTCCATTTGGAGAGATTCCGAGAGGTCGGACAGCCAGTCTGCAGCTCTGGGTGGTGCTGCTGACCGCCAGCCGAACAGGATTCTATGTCGGGCGATCAGGGAGGCAAAGGCAAGGGCATCCGCCTGGCTGGCTGGCTGGTCTGAAACCCCGAAGACCGCCACTTTCGGGCATAGCTCCACACTCACCCCCAAACTTTGGACATGGCCTCGAAGAAGGCTGTCCAGTACTCCACAAGTCTAGGGCAAGTCCAGAACATGTGGGCGTGGTTTGTCAGGCCTCCTTGGCACTGTTCACATCTATCCTCCACCTGCGGGAAGAACCTACTCATACGGTTTCTTGTTAAGTGGGCTCTATGTACCACTTTTAGTTGCGTCAGGCTGAGCCTTGCGCACGTGGAGGTGGATTTGACCCTATGCAGTGCTTCGCTCCAGAGTCCCCACCCTATCTCCATCCCCAGGTCCTCCTCCCATTTCATTCTTGTTGCGTCCAGTCAGCCCTTTCTACCAGTCGGTCATACATGTTACAATTCCCTTTATCGAGGATGCTTGCGTCCAGTAACTCTTCCAGTAGTGTCTATCGTGGCGGTTGCGGATACATCCTTGTCTCCTTTCGTAGGAAGTTTTTGAGTTACAGGTACCTTAGCTCGTTCACCCTGGAAAGCGGGAATTACTCCTTCAGTTCGTCCAGTGTTGTGACCCTGCCGTCGGTGTATAGGTCCCTGACTATCAGTGTCCCCCCAACCTGTCTCCATCTTTTGAAGGTGGCATCAGTCAGTGCTGGTGTGAACCTATGGTTGTTGCAGGTGGGAGCTTTGTCCGCCATTTTGGTCAGGCCAAATTGCTGCCATAGTTGGTTCCCGGACTGGAGGAATGGCGTTCATGCCCACAGATCTCTGAAGGTTGCCACTCAAGTGGACAGAGTCGGGAAGAAGGCCTATAGCGTGTGAGCGTTTATTAACAGGGGCTGTCATCACCGGGCTGCTGGAGTGTTTTTTGGGTGGGGATGGGAGTGCTGCCGTGGCGAGGGCCCGGAGGGAGGTCCCCCTGCAGGAGGTATCTTCCGCGCGCAACCACTCGGCAGTCCCGTTAATGCTGCCCCACCTACTTGTGGGTGTGTTGCCCATCTCTAATTGCCCTTGCTAAACCATATTACTGTGGCCAGACAATATTACATACGTCAGAGCAGGAAAAGATGGTACATTTCATGATCATACATGGCACGGAAATGGCACGAAGTCACCTCTCTGCCTTCTTCGCTCCAGTGAGAAAAGCCCGAGCTCCCTCCACCTTTCTGCATAAGACATGCCCTCCGGTGCAGGCAGCATCCTGGTAAATCTCCTCTGCACCCTCTCCAAAGCATCCACATCCTTCCTATAATGAGGCGACCAGAGCTGGACACAATATTCCAAGTTTGGTCTAACTAGAGTTGTATAAAGCTGCAGCAAAACCTCGCTGCTCTTAAAATCAATCCTCCTGTTAATGAAAGCCAACATACCATATGCTTTCTTAACAACCCTATCAACCTGGGTGGCAACTTTAAGGGATCTATGTACGTGGGACCCAAGGTCCCGCAGTTCCTCCACACTTCCAAGAATCCTGCATTTAACCCTGTATTCAGCACTTCAATTTCGACCTTCCAAAATGAATCACTTCACATTTATCAAGGTTGAACTCCATCTGCCACTTCTCAGCCCACATCTGCATCCTGTCAATGTCCTGTTGTAACCTGCAACAACCCTCAACACTATCTACAACTCCATCAACCTTTGTGTCATCGGCAAATTTACCAACCCACCCTTCCACTTCCTCATCCAAGTCATTTATAAAAACCACAAAGAGCAGAGGTCCCAGAACAGATCCTTGTGGGACACCACGGTTCACCAACCTCCAGGCGGAATACTTTCCATCCACTACCATTCGCTGTCTTCTTTCGGCCAGCCAATTCTGTATCCAGACTGCCAGATTTCTCTGTATCCCATGCCCCCTAACTTTCTGAATTAGCTTACCATGGGGAACCTTATCAAATGCCTTACTGAAATCCATATACACTACATCCACTGCCCGACCTGCTCCATCCAAACCATTTGCAGTAAGGAGGTTCCAGTCAATATTAGGGAAGTTGAAGTCACTCATGTCAACAACTCTGTTATGATGTGTTATGTACTCTGGTATAACACAGGCTGCAACTGGATGCAGCTTTAACCAAAAGATACTCCAGACCTTGAAGTTAGTGCAATCTGATTTATTGAACCAGTAGCACAGTTAGCTCAGTTCTCTATGAGTTCGACTCTCTGCTAACCTAAGTATGGTTACTCTGTCTGACTGAACCAGGCTAGCTCTTAGCCACGTGCTGGAGGTTTGATACTGTACATACACCCTGACTCACTCTGTAGATGTTTATCAGTGGAAAGAGGCGGAGTGTGAGTGCCTCGTGTCTTTTATAGTAAGATACCACCTCTGAGTGTCCTGCCTGCACATTTATCATGTCCTGTTCTCTGTGTTCATTAGCTGCCTAGCTGTGCCTGTCTGTATATCATTATCTGCATGTCTGCATATCATGACATGTTACTTCTGCACTTTTCCAAGATCTGCCGCCCAATCTGTTCCTCTATCTCTCTGCTGCTATTGGGGGGGTCTATAGATAACTCCCAATAAAGTGACTGCTCCTTTCTTGTTTCTGACTTCCACCCATACTGACTCAGTGGACAAACCCTCCTCAATGACCTCCTTTTCTGCAGCTGCGATGGACTCTCTAATTAACAGTGCCACTCCCCCTCCTCTTTTACCTCCCTCCCTATTCTTCTGAAAACATCTAAACCCTGGAACATCTAACAACCATTCCTGCCCCTGTGAAATTCATGATTCCATAATGGCCACAACATCGTAGTTACAAGTACTGGTCCATTCTCTAAGTCAATCTTCCTTATTCCTGACACTCCTTGCATTGAATCAGACGCACATTAAACCACTCCACTGAGTGTAACTTTGCCCTATCAAATGTCTATTCTTCCTCACAGACTTGCTGCATACTATTTCTGCCTGTTCAACAGCTACCCTATCCTCTGATCCATAGCTCTGGTTCTCATCCCCCTGCCAAACTCGGTTAAACCCTCCCAAAGAGTTCTCACATACCTCCGACCCAGGATATTGGTGCCCCTCCAGTTTAGGTGCAATCCATCCTTCACGTACAGGACCCACCTTCCCCAGAAGATATCCCAATGATACACATATCTGAAGCCTTCCCTCCTGCCCCAGCCCCGTAGCCACGTGTCCAGCTGCACTCGCTCTCTGTTCCTTGCCTCACTTGCGCATGGCACCGGTAGCAATCCTGAGATCACTACTTTGCTTGTCCTGCTCTTTAGCTTCCAACCAAACTCCCTAAAATCACTTTTAGATCCTCATCCCTTTTCTTAGCTATGTCGTTGGTGCCTATGTGCACCACGGCTTCTGGTTGCTCCTCCTCCCCCTTAAGAATCCTGTAGACTCGATCCGAGACATCCCTGGCCCTGGCATCCGGGAGGCAACATACCTTCTGGGAGTCTTGTTCACGACCACAGAATCTCCTATCCATTCCCCTAACCATTGAGTCTCCGATCACTATTGCTTTTCTATTTTCACCCCTTCTGAGCCACACAGCCAGGCTCAGTGCCAGAGACCTGGCCGCTGGGGCCTTCCCCCGGTAGGTCATCCCCCCAACAGCATCCACAACAGTATACTTGTTTTGAAGGGGAACGGCCACGATGGATCCCTGCACTGTCTTCCCGTTCGTTTTCCTTCCCCTGACTGTAACCCAGCTATTCTTGTCCTGTACCTTGGGTGTGGCTACCTCCCTGTAACTCCTCTCTATCACCCCCTCTACCTGCCGGATGATCCGAAGTTCGTCCAGCTCCAGTTCCCTCACGCGGTGTCTGAGGAGCTGGAGCACTTGGTGAGCACTGTTGCTTCACACTGCCAGTGTCCCAGGTTTGATTCCCGCTTGAGTCATTGTCTGCAGGTTTTCCCTGTGTCTGAATGGATTTTCTCTGGGTGCTCCTGTTTCCTTCCACAAGTCCCGAAAGACGTGCTGGGAGGAGAGTTGAATTCTCCCTCAGTGTACCCAAACAGTGTGGTGACTAGGGGATTTTCACAGTAACTTCATTGCAGTGTAAATGTAAGCCTACTTGTGGCAATAATGAAGATTATTATCATATCACAACACTCAGGGTTTGGCGACACGGTAGTATAGTGGTTAGCACTGTTGCTTCACAACGTCAGGGTCCCAGGTTCGATTCCCGGCCTGGGCCACTGACTGTGCGGAGTCTGCATGTTCTCCCCTTGTCTGCGTGGGTTTCCTCCGGGTGCTCCGGTTTCCTCCCAAGGTCCCGAAAGACATGCTAATAGATTGAATTGGACATTCTGAATTTTCCCTCTGTGTACCCGAACAGGCGCAGTGTTAATGTAAGCTTACTTGTGATACAAATAAAGATTATCATTATTGTGACAATAATAAAGATTATTATCAGTGCACGGTCGACTCAATCCCCACAGACCCCTCAATCCCAACACAAGTGAATTAATTAATAATTTGTATCAAATTTACAGAACCTTTGGCTTCTCGACTGCTCAGTAAGTTAGAGCGAACAGGTTTGCAACCAGCAGGGGCTGGTTTAGCTCACAAAGCTAAATCGCTGGCTTTTAAAGCAGACCAAGCAGGCCAGTAGCACGGTTCGATTCCCGTACCAGCCTCCCCGGACAGGTGCCGGAATGTGGCGACTAGGGGCTTTTCACAGTAACTTCATTGAAGCCTACTCGTGACAATAAGCGATTTTCATTTTTTTCATTTCAAGTTGAACACAAACACTGTTTTATTCATAACAGAAACAAAGTTGAAATATGCAACAATTCTGATTTTTAAAAATAAATTTAGAGTACCCAATTCATTTTTTCCAATTAAGCGGAAATTAAGCATGGCCAATCCACCTACCCTGCACATCTTTAGGCTGTGGGGGCGAAACCCACGCAAACACGGTGAGAATGTGCAAACTCCACACGAACAATGACCCAGAGCCAGAATCGAACGTGGGACCTCGGTGCCGTGAGACAGCAGTGCTAACCACTGTGCTATCATGCTGCCCATTGAAATGTGCAATAATTATAACAGAATAACGGCCAGCTAATCTACTACCCCCCCCCCCCCCCTCTACCATCCTAACCTCTACACAAGCAAACACAAGGCAGACAAACAAAGAGGGAGGGGGATGGGTAAAATAAAAGTGATTGCTTTGAAAAGAGAGTCCTAGCATTTGATGTTTGCAGTAGGCTGCTGTCCCAGGATGCTTCGTGATCGAACTCACCGGTGTAGTGTTAGAGATGATCTTCTGGCAGGAGTATTCAGTCAGTACTCCCAGAGAAAATGATGAGGCACTTTAACCTTTATTAACCTGAGCCTTCACTGAAAGGGACAGTCTCAGTCTCATTCCCACTTGTTTACAAATCCACTAGAATGACCAAATACCTTACTGAGATAAGACAGAGTTCCCTACATGAGATTGTAAAAAGAGTATTAAACATCTGAGCCCTGCCTGCAGCTGGTGGCTTGACTTTGGTTTCTTTGCAGTTCAGTCTGGCCATGCAGAGAGAGGTTTTTTTTTACCTCAGATCTTGAGAAAAAAATCTATGAAGAGGGGGGTCAGACTGCTTCCTTCCAGGCTTCCAAGCCAAAATGAAAGGTAAAAAGAAAAACATAGTATCACAGAAGAAGGAACATTCCAGAGAAAACCCTAACCAATCGGCAGGGGCCATTGACAAGGCCCGGCAATTTGAGTCAGTCCAATGGCTGACAGCCAAGTCCATCAAGGTGTGTCAGCACTGATCGCCTTGGAATCTGCTGGGGTGAACTTTAAATAGCTTCATTCAAGCTGCCTTGCCATAGGGTCATTGGTCAATCTTCAATTTAAACCAGCCACTTAAATTAAAATCAAAGCCCATCTTAAAGGCAACTTTACATGTACAAAAATGGTGATACCAAAATAAATTAAACTAAAGGGAAAACAGGGGACAAGCAGGGTTTAAACTGAAGGGTCTTTACAGTCACTATTGCTAAGACTAGTTTTCAATTCCTGATTGTAATGCAAGGGCCCTTCCTGTTTATTCCCTTATTTCTCTTGTCTTATTTTGCCGTTATCATTTTTGATCCATGGGTAATTAATGGACATGTACCTTTAAGTCAAGCAGCAGAGAGAATGAGGAAGTTACAGGAAAGAACACTCTGCTAGTTTGAACAGGAGATTCAGATTTTTCGACCCCAGAGAGAGAGATGGGGTGGGTCTCGGTTTAATTGATTGACTGGTGGCCAACAAATTGGCCAACAGGCCGTACTCTGCCCGGTAACAGGTAATTGGATCCTATCCCAGTGGGAACATTCTCAGAGACCTGAGGGAGCAGTTGATTCTTAGACACAGAAAGCAAGGAGCTGCTTTCTCTCCCTCTCCAGAAAGATGTGAGTGCTGTATTCCTGAAGGTGCAGAGAACCTGAATGAATGAATCGACAGGAAGACCATTACAGTCTGCAAACAAAAGACCAAGATTCTCTCTCACTCTCCAGAAAGTCTGTGAGTGCTGTAGTCTTGAAACTATGGAGGCCTGAATGAATCTAAACTAAAAAAAGACCTTGAACTGAAAGCAAAGTCTGAAGAGGAGTAAGGTGCTGGAAACACCCGTTTGAAACAAATACTCTTTTTCTCTTTGACTTCAGTTTTTTAAAACCCCCTTTCTTCCCTTCTGTGTTTGGCTGTCTTGTGTGTGTATGTGTAGAGGGGGGGGGGATGTTAAAGTGGGGAATTATGAATTACATAACAGGTAATCAGTTGTTTGGCTGCATATTCCATTATAGTGGCACAGTGGCACAGCGGTTAGCACTGCTGCCTCCGGCACCAGGGACCCGGGTTCAATTCCTGGCCTTGGGTCTGTGTAGAGTTTGTATATTCTCCACGTGTCTGCGTGAATTTCCTCCGGGTGCTCTGGTTTCTACCCACAGTCCGATGATGTGCCAGTTAGGTGGATTGACCATGATAAATTGCCCCTTAGAGCCCAGGGATGTGCTGGTTAGGTTATGGGGTTATGAGGATAGGGCTGGGTGATGGGTGAATGGACATGGGTAGAGTGCTGTTTTGAAGCGTCCGTGTAGACTTGATGGCCGAGTGGCCTCCTTCTGCACTCTAGGAATTTGATGGATTTTATAGTTCTTGTAATAGTCAGTAATGGTGTTTAAACTTACAACCTGGTTACTATAATTATTGGGCAGCCAGGGGCCAAAGACTTTGGGTATTTTTCTAAGAATTATTGGTTAATTCTCTTGTGTTGCGACTCCGGGTCAAGTGGGGCTGGAATTGACAGCACACTAGCCCAGGGTGTCCTAACAAAATTTAAGACCATAAGGCATAGCAGCAGACGTAGGCCATTCAGGCCATCGAGTCCCTCTGCCATTCAATGAGATCATTACAGATCTGATATGATAATCTTCAACTCCACTTTCCCGCCTTATCCCTTATCCCCATTACCGTAGATTCCCTTACTGATTAGAATTCTGTCCATCTCAGCTTTGAGTATACACTTAATTTCCACCAGCTACCATGGTGGGCTTTAAATGCCACATCCTCGGAGTGTTAGCCTGGGCCCCGGTGACCTGACCACCATCACCCTGCAGCCATCAAGTACTGTTCCTAAAGCATGGCTGAAACACTTTGCGCCAGGTACAGCCTGATAGGAAATTCTACCTTCAATTTTTGAACCTATTCCCGTAGGCAATGAAATTGTCTCAGCAGCTGCAGGTTCCAAAGAAAACCAGCATTCTTGCAATGGTGGTCGGGTCAGTGTGCTGCAGAGGTTTAGCATAGCCTCTGTTCCTTAATTTTTGAAAACACTCATTTGCTGGATGTGGGAGTTGCTGGTTACGCTGGTTTGCCCATCACTAGTTGCCCTTCTGAAGATGGTGGTGAGCTGCCTTCTTGAACTGCTACAGTCCTTCAGATGTAGATACACCCACAGCACTGATATGGAGGTAGTTCCAGGATTTTGCCCCAGCGACAGTGAAGAAACGGCGATATATTTTCAAGTCAGGATGTTGAGTGACTTGGAGGGGTTCCCAGTCATCTGCTGGGCTTGTCCTTCTATATGGTAACAGTTGTGGGTTTGGAACGTGCTGTCTAAGGAACCTTGGTAAATTACTACTATGCATCTTGTAGATGGTGCACACGGCTGCCACTGTTCGTCAGTGGTAGAGAGTTTGAATGTTTGTGGAAGGAGGAGCAATCAAGCGGGCTGCTTTGTCCTGGATGGTGTTGAACTTCTTGAATGTTGTTGGAGCTGCAGTCATCCAGGCAAGTGGAGAGTATTCCATTACATTCCTGACTTGTGCCTTGCAGATGGTGGACAGGCTTTGGGGGGGGGGGGGTCTGGAGATTAATTATTAACCGTAGGAATCCGAGCCTTTAACCTGCCTGGTAGCCACAGTATTAATATGGTTAGTCCAGTTCAGTCTCTGATTAATGGTAACCCCCAGGATGTTGATTGTCGGGGATTCAGCAATGATAATACCATTGAATGTCAAGGGGCGGTGGTTAGATCCTCGTTTGTAGGAGATGGTCATTGCCTGGCACTTGTGTGACGTGAATATAACTTACCACTTGTCAGCCCAAGCCTGGATATTGTCCAGGTATTTCTGCGGGTAGACATGGACTGCTTCATTATCTGAGGAGTCATGAATGGTGCTGAACATTGTGGAGCCATCCGCAAACATTCCCAATTCTGACCTCATAATGGAAGGCAGGTCATTGATGAAGCAGCTGAAGATGGTTGGGTCTAGGACATTATCCTGAGGAACTCCTGCAGTGATGTCCTGGAGTTGAGATGATTGATCTCCAACAACTGCAACCATCTTAGATTGTGCCGGGTATGACCCCAACCAGCGGGAAGAGTTTTCCCCTGATTCCCATTGACTCCAGTTTAGCTTGATGTCATACTCGGTCAAATACTGCCTTGATGTCAAGTGCAGTCACCTACACCTCACTTCTGGCATTCAGCTCTTTTCTCCAAGTTTGAACCAAGGCTGTAATGAGGTCTGGAGCTGAATGACCCTGGTGGAACTGAAACTGAGCGCCGTGAGCAGGTTATTGCCAAGTAAGTGCCGCTTGATAGTACTGTTGATGACTTCTTCCATTGCTTTGTTGATGATGGACTATAGACTGATAGGGCGGTAATTAGCTGAGTTGGATTTGTCCTGTTTCTTGTGTACAGGACACACCTGGGCAATTTTCCACATTGCCGAGTAGATGCCAGTGTTGTAGCTGTACTGGAACGGCTTGGCTAGGGCTGTGGCTTTCTGGAGCACAAGTCTTCAGTACTATTGTCGGGATATTGTCAGGACCTGTAGCCTTTGCAGTATCCAGTGCCTTCAGCCATTTCTTGATATCACATGGAGTGAATCTTATTGGCTGATAACTGACCGCACGGTAGCACAATGGTTAGCACTGGTGCTTCACAGCACCAGGGACCCGGGTTCGATTCCCGGCTTGGGTCACTGTCTTTGCGGAGTCTGCACGTTCTCCCCGTGTGTGCGTGGGTTTCCTCTGAGTGCGCAGTTTCCTCCCACAGTCCCGAAAGATGTGCTGTCAGGTAATTTGGACATTCTGAATTCTCCCTGCGTGTACCCGAACAGGTGCTGGAATGTGGCGACTAGGGGCTTTTCACCGTAACTTCATTGCAGTGTTAATGTAAGCCAACTTGTGACAATAAAGATTATTATTGTTATTATTATGACATCTGTGCTATAGGGGACTTCCAGAGGAGACTGTGATGGATCATCCACTTGGTACTTCTGGCTGAAGATTGTTGCGAATGCCTCAGCCTTGTCTTTCACGCATATGTGCAGGGCTCCTCCATCATTGAGGATGGGGATATTTGTGGAGCCTCCTCCTCCAGTGAGTTGTTTAATTGTTCACCACCATTCAGGGCTGGATGTGACAGGACTGCAGAGCTTAGATCTGATGCATTCATTGTGAAATCGCTTAGCTCTGTCTATTACTTCCTGCTTATGCTGTTTGGCACACAAGTAGTCCTGTGTTGTAACTTCATCACGTTCTCACCTCATTTTACGGTTTGCCGGATGTTGCTCCTGGCTTGTTCTGCTGCATCTTTCATTGAACCAGGGTTAATCCCCTGGTTTGGTGGTAATGGTAGAGTGACGGATATGCCGAGCCATGAGGTTGCAGATTGTGGTTGAATACAATTCTGCTGCTGCTGATGGCCCACAGCATCTCATGGATGCCCAGTCTTGAGTTGCTAGATCTGCTCGAAGTCTATCCCATTTAGCACGGTGGTAGTGTAATACAACACGATGGAGAATATCCTCAATGTGAAGACGGGACGTTGTCGCTGCAAGAACTGCATGGTGATCACTTCTATCATACTGTCATGGACAGATGCATCTACAGCAGGCAGAAAGGTGAGGATGAGGTCAAGTATGTTTTTCCCTATTGTTGGTTCCCTGCCCACCTGCTGCAGTCCCAGTCTAGCAGCTATATCCTTTAGGACCCGGCCAGCTCGGTCTGTGGCAGTAATACCAAGTCACACTGGTGATGGACATTGAAGTCCCCCTGCTCTCAGCTTCATGCCCATTCCAAATTTCCAATTGTTCACGTGCTTTCAACTGAATCCAAAGATTTCCATGCAAAATCCGATATAATGAGGATATTCTGTGCCCTTGCCACCCTCAGTGCTTCCTCCAAATGGTGTTCAACATGGAGGAGTACGTGGTAATCAGCAGGAGGTTTTCTTGCCCATGTTTAACCTGAAGCCATGAGATTTCATAGTGTACGGAGTCGATGTTGAGGACTCCCAGGGCTACTCCCTCCCAACTGTATACCACCGGGCTGCGGTGGTACCAGAATCAGGTATGATTCTGTGAGTATGACTGTGTGAGGCTGTTGCTTACCTAATCTGTGAGACAGCTCTCCCAACTGTGGCACAAGCCCCCAGATGTCAGTAAGGAGGACTCTGCAGGGTCGACAGGGCTGGGTTTGCCATTATTGTTTCTGGTGCCTGTTTTAATGCTGGATAGTCCATCCAGTTTAATTCTTTTTTTTTTGTTTTTGTAGCAGTTGAAATACAACTGAGTGGCTTATTAGGTCATTTAAGAGTCAACCACATTGTTGTGGGTCTGGTGTCACATGTAGGCCAAACCAGGTAAGGATGGCCGATTTCCTTCCCTAAAGCGCATTACAACAATCGATAATGGTTTCATTAGGCCAGCACGGTGGCACAGTGGTTAGCACTGCTGCGTCACAGCACCGAGGTCCCAGGTTCGATCCCAGCTCTGGGTCATTGTCCGTGTGGAGTTTGCACATTAGAACATACAACATAGAACAGTACAGCACAGAACAGGCCCTTCGGCCCTCAATGTTGTGCCGAGCCATGATCACCCTACTCAAACCCACGTATCCACCCTATACCCGTAACCCAACAACCCCCCCCTTAACCTTACTTTTATTAGGACACTACGGGCAATTTATCACGGCCAATCCACCTAACAAGCACATCTTTGGACTGTGGGAGGAAACCGGAGCACCCGGAGGAAACCCACGCACACACGGGGAGGACGTGCAGACTCCGCACAGACAGTGACCCAGCCGGGAATCGAACCTGGGACCCTGGAGCTGTGAAGCATTTATGCTAACCACCATGCTACCCTGCTCCCCGTGTTTGCGTGGGTTTCGCCCCCACAACCCAAAGATGTGCAGGTTAGGTGGATTGGCCACGCTAAATTGCCCCTTAATTGGAAAAAAAGAATTGGGTACTCTAAATATTTTTAAAAAAGAAAATGGTTTCATGGTCATCATTAGAGTTTTCATTCCAGATATTTTATTGCATGGTGGGATTCGAAACCGGGGTCATTATCATTACCCTGGGTCTCTGGATTACGAGTCCAGTGACAATACACCACCACCTCCCCCATAATGTGACTGTTATGGTTTTACACAGATAATCAACTCATCTCATTTCCCACACGCTCACAGAATCCGTATTGTTTTTTAAGCTGTGGTGCACTGATTCTGAGCTCAGGTTGCACTTTCTTTCCACCAAAGCTTTGTGCTGATTGGCATCGAATGACATCTTACATCCGTCAGTGTATTTGCATCACTGATCCCAAATACCTAGCCGCATCCCCAGCTTTGACTGCACTTCACCTCACGCTGTTAACCACAAGCTTGCAGTTTTCAGCCTGGCTTCGCAGGCTTATGTGACACAGCAGGGTGAACACCTGTAGATCTCCACTCACCCCCCCCCCCCCCCTCCCCCCCAGGTCTCGCGAGCATGGCACCTCGGAATACACAGCAGATCAAGCATCCTCTGCAGGAGAACGCACAAGCGAACATTTGTGAATAAGCTCATTGCCAGGACAGCAAGGTCTGTTCTCTCCCCTGCTCTCAGCTTCATGCCCATTCCAAATTTCCAATTGTTCACGTGCTTTCAACTGAATCCAAAGATTTTCATGCAAAATCCGAATGACAGAGTCAGTACAAGGGCATTGAGCATGTGGAGGTCCCCGGCCTCACAATTCAAGATAATCAGGTGTGGAATAAGTTGACTCGGGAAGGAGGTGGGGTGGTGGTGGGTCAGGGGAGCTGCAGAAAATCAAAGCCTTGGAGCTCAGCAAAGCCGCAGTGTCTCTGGCAGTGTCAGTCCACCAGTGCCAAACCTGGATCACTCTCACAGGGTCAGACCATGGGCTGGATTCTCCGGTCCCTCAGTCGCATGCTTCTCGGCACCGCGCTAGTCGTTGGCGGTGGGAATTCTCTACTATCGCTGCTTCCCATTGAAGCCACCCCACGGCACCGGAAAACCCGGGGGCGGGGGAGGGGCGCTGCCCGCAGGAGCGGAGACTCCCAACGGATGGAGGATTCCGTCCCATGCCTCTGCACATTGAGTGGCAGATGGGTTGAGGAGTCAGCACAAACTGTCAGGATGTGAAGCTAATTTCAGTTGGCACCAGTTGCTCAGGGGGAATATGACCAAACCTTCTTTCCCCAGCAAGCTGGAACTCACTGCCCATGAGGGTGCTGGAAATGGACACAATCAATAATTTCAGAAGGAGAGGGCGGCTCTGCTGAGGGCGTTCTCACCCTTACTGGGAGCTGGGAAGTGGGTGGGAGGAGGTGAATACAGAGGGTCAGCACTGGGGGCAACTGTGAGGTTAGTGGGTGGGGTCCCATGAGAGGCCAGACTGAAAGGGCAGAGTGGGGTTCTCAGGAACGGGTTGTATCCCAGGGGCGGCACAGTGGTTAGCACTGCTGCCTCAGAGCGCCAGGGACCCGGGTTCAATTGCGGCCTTGGGTCACTGTCTGTGTGGAGTCTGCACCTTCTCCCTGTGTTTGTGTGGGGTTTCCTCCGGGTGCTCCGGTTTCCTCCCACAGTCCAAAGATGTGCAGGTTAGGTGGATTGGCCATGTTAGATTGCCCCTTCGTGTCCAAAAATGTGTTAGCTGGGATAGGGCGGGCGTGTGGGTTTCGGTAACATGGCCTTTCAGAGGGTCAATGGAGGCTCGATGGGGTGAATGGCACAATTAGGATTCCATAGAATTTGGATGGGCACTTTCCTGAAATGAACTAAAGGGTTACAGGGATGGGAGGGGGTTGGTTGACTGGATTGACCTACAGAAAGCACGTATGGACTCAATGGGCCAAATGGTCTCCTTCTGTGTCATCACAACTCTAAGTTTATTTGTATCTATTCTTGGAACATGGGCATCAGTTACCCTGAGGGCATAAAAGTTAAACCCATGAGGCATCTTGGATAATGAAAAATGTTTCCATTGCTGAAGGACATTAGGGAACCATTTGCATTCTTTATGGCTGTGGTCTAGCTCACACATTAAGACAATCTATTGAGTTCAAATTTGCATCGTGGCATCATTGGATTTGAGCTCAGAGCTGCTAGGCCTATATCAGACACACCTAGATAAATAGATTGAGCAATTGCTCTGTGCAACACGGTGGGTATTACTTTCTGGGGCATCACTACCTGTTTAACCATTGCTTCAGTGATTCACAGCAACTTTGATCAGATTAGAGGTTAGCACTGCTGCCTCAGAGTGCCAGGGACCCGGGTTCAATTTGGCCTTGGGTAACTGTCTGCGTGGAGTTTATACTTTCTCCCCGTGTCTGCGCGGGTTTCCTCCAGGTACTCCGGAGTTTGCGCCCACAGTCCAAAGATGTGCAGTTTAGGTGGATTGGCCATGATCAATTGCCCTTTAGTGTCCAAAAAGGTTTAGTGGGGTTAGGGGATTGCAGGGAGCGTGGGCCTAGGTAGGGTGCTCTTTTGGAGGGTCAATGCAGACTCTATGGGCTGAATGGCCTCCCTTTGCACAGTAGGGCTTCTAAGATTAGCCATAGGTGGACTAAGTCCAAGCAGAACACATTGGGCGAAATTCTCCCAAAACGGGAGAAATCGTAAAACTGCCGTAAAACCCGGGCGGGTTTTACGGCAGCGCGCCCCTTCCCGACGGGGGACCGATTCTGGTCCCCCGTCGGGGCTAGCAGCCCGACGTCGGAGGCTCCGACAAGTCGGGCTTAACGAAAATCGTTAAGCCCGCTTGCCGGAGTTAGCGCCGGCTGACGCGTCATATGACGTCAGCCGCGCATGCGCAGGTGGGAAGACTCCACCCGCGCATGCGCGGGTGACGTCATCGCGTTTTTGCGCGAAACCCGCGCATGCGCGGGCCGGGTTGCCCCTCAACCGCCCCGCGTATTGATACTGCGGGGCGGCGGAAGGACAAATAGTGCGCGGGCATCGGGCCCGCTGCCCGCGATCGGTGCCCACCGATCGCGGGCCCATGGCACCCTTGGCACGGCCGTGGTACTGCCGTGCCAATCGGTGCCATGGTTATTTTTTGCGAGTTTGTCACGACGTTTTTACGAACGGCAGGACCAGGTGTGTTTGCCGTTCGTAAAAAGGTCGTAAAGGGCTGGGACTTCGGCCCTTCTAACAGCTGAGAATCGCTGCCGGCCGTAAAAAAACGGCGGCAGCGATTCTTGTCGGGATTTCGGCGGGGGGGGGGGGGACAATAGCGGGAGGGCGTCAAAAAAGTCGGGAAGGCCCTCCCCCTATTCTCCCACCCGTCGTGGGGGGGGGGAGAATTTCGCCCATTGTATGTAATATCATTTTATCTATTCCGTATGGTACTTTTGGAGTACCTTCTAAACCCACGACCATTATCATCTAGAACGGCAAAGCCAGCAGGTACATGGGGACCACCTAGAGGTTCCCCTCCCAAGTCACTCACCACCCTGACTTGGAAATATATCTGTTGTTCCTTCGCTGTCGCTGGATGAAAATCCTGGAACTCCCTCCCTAACAGCACTGTAGGTGTACCTGCACCACATGGGCTGCAGCGGTTCAAGAAGGCAGCTCACCACCACCTTCTCCAGGGCAACTAGTGATGGGTAATAAGTGCTGGCCCAGCCAGCAACGCCCACATCCCATAAATGAATATTTTTTAAAAATTCAATAGGTTCTCTTAAGAATAATTCAATTTGGATGTTAAACCTTTGATCAGGCCCACATATTTATCCTTAGAGTCAGACCAGGTGCAGAAGGCAGCAATAAGATGAAGGTGAGGAAATGGGAGGCCAAACAAAATAAAGTAGAAAAAGTTTTTAAAATAAATGTCAGGTACAGGCCAGGAAAACCAAATAGAAGAAGGAAGTGTGTGAAAAAAAGTGGAAGGATTATCAAAAGAACAAGGAAAGTGTTTAAGAAAAGGGAACCTAAAAAAAAAGCACATATTAAACAGATTCCTAACAATTTTTTGTGAAAACAAGCAAACTGGACATGTATTGAAAAGAGGGTAATTTCAGGATTATAGATAGATATTTTATTCAGTGAAAATATATTCATGGCAACAGGTGGCGAATTGTGATGACAATACAAATAAAATAAATAATCAGAATTCATGACGTAGTTATAAACAATCATTAAAATAACAATAATATATAGAATAATCAAAGGATTGCACAGTTGTGGTCATGATTTTAGGCTGAGAGCTGGAGTGTAGGATTAAATTGACTCACTCAAACAACCAATCTGGAAATGATGGACAGAATGACCCTTCTGTGCTGTAAGATTCTAAGCCTTATCATTGTACAGAACTTGAGAACTTTTGAAAAAAGACACATGTTGTCAAAACTTTTCATCTTGCACTCACCAGGACAGTTCACAATAATGTAAAGGGAACAAGAATGTAAAACAACAACAATGGGAACAACAAGCTTTCAGCTATAAAGTATTCTTATGAATTGGCCTGATCAGAACAAGACAAAAAGCTTTAACAGCATGCGCCTGTTTTCAGCAATATTGTAAGCCCTATTAGCCAGAACAGAGAGTATTCCACCAGCTTGGTTCTTATAACTGGTGCTCACATCTAGAGAGGCTCCACACAGAGGATGGAACCTCGTAAAGTGAAGTATAAAATAGTCTTTGTACATTATTAGTGCAATTGAATTTCAATTTTGTTTATCAGCTCACACAAGCAAACAATAAGGAAATATTTTGCTCTGTCTGGGAGTTACAAATAGTTAACTTTAGTTGTAGTTAGGAAGCAAGGCTGCTGATACAGGAAACCATAGAGTCCCATGCCAGCAGGAAGCCTATGTTTCCAAAGCTGAAAGTTTAAGATAATCTTTTCTGATTTCCTTTGCCCTAGTTTTAACTTCAAAGGTAATTGAGGTATTAAATCTCACGCCAACCTTATAGAATATATTTACCTCATCTGAATGTTAACAATACTGGGTCACCTGAAGCCCCCTGGGAGAGGGAGGTAGATAAAATCTCACGTTTATAGTCTTTGCTGCAATGTTTGTGCAAGTGTTTTCATACAGGTATTGGTGAAATGTTGCATTTTCATACCTTTGGTGATTTCAGTTAAGTTCACGAATCAAGTGGTGTTTGATGTTCTGCTACTGTTAATTTTCACTTTTAAGAAATGTTGTTTGCAACTTAAGCCAAATGGTCTGATAGTGTTAGATATCCTTCTGCTATCTGAAGGGAAGGAGGTCACAAGAGCACTTATCTTCACTTCCTGTCAGTAAGTTAGAGTTATCTGTTTGACCATTGGGGAGAGATTGCACCATTGGATATTGCCTGTTTGTGGTCACACTTTAGGGAGCCACTGCTTGTTAGAGAGTCTGAGGAACATACACATGGGGCGAAGTCGGAGGTTTGTAACAGTGTGTAAGAATTCAGTTTGGTGACATGGCAACCATGAATTCAATGCTGAGTCCATGCATTCGGCAACACAGACCTGAACTTTGCGATCTCGCCCCTCCACCCCCGCCGCCTGGTTTGGAGGCAGGAGGGGAGTGTGAAATTGCATGGACGAGATTCCCAGCTGGTATTCTGCCCATCCCCGAGATTCCCTTAGGGATCCTGTCCACCCAACCCGTTGGGATATCATGGTGGGGTGGGGCTGGAAGCCTGCCTTTGCCTGAATTAAGGCCCCTTAGTGGCCACTTGGGGCCATCCCCCCCACACAACTTCAATTTTTAGGCTTTGGGTGGCGGATTGATCGGTGAGGAGGGGAAATAGGAACACTTTAAACCCTTATTCTTGGGTGGGAATGTGGGGGAAGGGTGTCACCTCCATCTGAAGCTCCCTTCCCTGAATACATTTTAAAAGGATATGGGCTAAATGCAGGCCAATGGGGTTAGCATGGTTGGTATGGACCAGTTTGGGTGAAGGGCCTGTCTCCATACTATAGATTCTACGAATCTATGAATCTATTCTGCCTTCCCTTCAAGGACCGGATGCTTCCTGACCTCCTTCCCTCCCATCTGCCTATCGGCCAATCCTCAAACCACCCCCTCGCAACTCCCCCAGGGGTCGCCTACCCACCTCTCCCCCGGGCCCCTGCCATCTACCTGGCTGCCATGTCCGACACTTTGTCCCAGGCATGGCGCTGCACTGCCTCTTCTGGCCACTGCAGCGCTGTGCCTGGATGGGCTGGAGAGCTGTCAGCCAATCTGATCGGTCGGCAGTTCTCCCAGGCAGGATTTCAGCCCAAGTGAGGACACAATTTACATTATAGCGGAAAGTGGCAGCAGGTTTGTTGGAGTCCTCTGGTCGAGCCCCCACCATTCTAAAAACTCAGGCCATGAATGTGCTGTCGAATCAGTGAAATAACTGATCAGTCCAATTAATTGTCCAGCTGGTGGAATAACAAAAGAGTAAGCAAATTATTTCACAGAATGGCCAATTCCGAAGTGGCACATGTTTCAGTGGCCATCCAACGTCATTCATTTCAATTTGGATGGCAGCATTAGGATTTCATAGATTTCATAGAATTTACAGTGCAGAAGGAGGCCATTCAGCCCATCGAGTCTGCACCGGCTCTTGGAAAGAGCACCCTACCCAAGGTCAACAACTCCACCCTATCCCCATAACCCAGTAACCCCACCCAACACTAAGGGCAATTTAGCATGGCCAATCCACCTAACCTGCACATCTTTGGACTGTGGGAGGAAACCGGAGCACCCGGAGGAAACCCACACACACACGGGGAGGATGTGCAGACTCCGCACAGACAGTGACCCAAGCCGGGAATCGAACCTGGGACCCTGGAGCTGTGAAGCGATTGTGCTATCCACAATGCTATCGTGTTGCCCCACTGATTTGAACTATAAATTAAAAAACGATCTTCAACCTCAAAGTTGCAAGTTTCTTCATGCTGCAGCTTTCGTTCTGACGGCAGTCAGCAAAGCCTATCAGAGCTTTCCACTATTTTTGAGTTTAGGAAGTTCAAATTTAGCCTTTTATTGTTGCTAATAGCATAATAACTGGCTTTCTCATCAATTTCCCTGACAGTTGACAGGAGTCATTGAGCTCACATGGAAGAATAAACGTTTGTTCTCTATATTTCGGTGAGCTTGACCTCTAGTGACCATTACAAAACCACAGGAGGCCAATCCTGCAGCTCCCTGTTTTGGGATAGAAATTCTGGGCTCAAGTTAAAGTCCGCTGAACGGCATGTTTAGCAGGGAGTTTCTCTCCTCCGAGGTCGCACTTCGAGGGATTTCCAGCTGCTGAGCTGCAGGAAAGGCTCCTCGCAGATCGGGGCGCCATTTTGGAAGCCTGCCCCAACCTTGCAGTTGCTAGGAAACGGCTCCTCTTCATGGCAAGGCCCACCCCCCCTCCCCACCCACCCCTGTGTTTGGCCCCTGGCAGTGCCACGTGCCAGGATCAGGCCACTACCAAGGTGCCCAGGTGCCAGGGGGAGTGTCAGGGTACCACTCTGCCCTGTCCATGACCACCCAAGGGACTCCAATGGCCTGGGAGAACACCCCCCCCCCCCAGATGCCGTTTGCCTGGTCCACAATTTGCGCAGACCAGTCCTATTGGTATCATGGCGAGGTCTCGCAGGCACGACCAGTGAGTCCCGGGTGCCGTATGAATCCGGCGTCCGGCTATTTAAATGAACTGTGAGACTAATTTCAATGTTCAGATTTGGATAACGCCCAGCGAGGGCGAGATCAGTTACCGTGGGTGGAGCGAGTCGAATGACTCTTGATTGGCACGGTGTAGAGCCCCATTTGGGGCGATTCAGCCATTGCACCCGGATCCGTGCCGGCCGCAATGACACTGCTGAATCGCTCCCAAGTTTGTGAATATTAATACCTAAATTTAACATCCATTGTTGGTAGGGTCTCTATAATAATGTGTTCTTAACTTATCCCATTCGGAGAGACAACAGCAGCAATTCCAATCATGCCCTGTTGTACTCCGATTCTCCTGTGAACAGAATCATACCTGCAAAGGATTACGTTAATCACATCCTATCTCAGATTAACTCATATTCATACAAGCATAAAGAAAGAACTGCTTTTGTCAATCTTCCTCTCTCACAAAGTTTAATACACTTTTTTACTTAATGGAACACTAAACAACAGATGTAATGGGGATGTGAACAATACTGAAGATAGATATGGACACAGAGAGATGCATATTGTTTCTTTATGCAGGGCAGTTTCGCCTTGCCTGCCACCGGGATTGTCCAATCCCACCATGGCTCTTGTCACATCCGTTTTACAAATAACTAAGCATGAATTTTACTTGAACAAAGCTCTTGAAATTTGCTTGGCAATTTTACTTAAGATCATTTTGACAAAAAACTGAATGAGAATTACTGGAAGCTGACAGGCTAATGCTAATACATCCTAAGAAATAAGGAACAGTAATGGTTAATTATATATTTATTGGGTATTTAATTGCATCCAGGTAGTGGGAAATTGACCTGCCCTCATACAGATTGGAACCTACTGAAAATGAAACTTTTTGGATTCAGAATGACAATTTAAGTTCTTTACTCGTCAGTCTGGCCTCAATAAAACTCGAGAGGGATTTGTAGGTATAGTGTTATTTATTTTTAAACAACTTGCAAGGTTGACCCACTCTATAGAGATTCAGAACACATGCAGTCTTCTGAAGCCCCAGAAACAAGTGAAGTCGGAGACAAAGAGAACTCTGCACATATCATTCAAATGGCATCAAGTTTCACATACAAGATTCCCATAGGTCATCCTATACACCTATTCGTTTGTTCAATTCCTCAAGACGTGTATGAGATGCAATGTGTGAATCTGTAAGTAAAAGCTTGCCTGTGCATAAAGATTGGGTTCCAGTTCTATCCTTCACTGTTCATAGAATCATAGAATTTACAGTGCAGAAGGAGGCCATTCGGCCCATCGAGTCTGAACCGACCCTTACAAAGAGCACCCTACTGAAGCCCACGTATCTACCCTATCCCCGTAACCCAGTAACCCCCACTTAACATTTTTTGGACACTAAGGGCAATTTAGCATGGCCAATCTACCTAACCTGCACATCTTTGGACTGTGGGAGGAAACCGTATCACCCGGAGGGAACCCACACAGGCACGGGGAGAATGTGCAGACAGTGACCCAAGATTGGAATTGAACCTGGATCCCTGGTGCTGTGAGGCAGCAATGCTAACCACTGTACCATGTAAGATTTCACTTGAAAAATTTGAAGTGAAGTACATGCTGACTAAGATTTGGGTTTCCTCCGGGTGCTCCACTTTCCTCCCACAGTCCAAAGATGTGCAAGTTAGGTGAATTGATCATGTTAAATTGCCCCTTAGTGTCTAAAGATTGGGTGGGGTTACGGGGATAGGACAGGGGAGTGGGCCTAGGTAGGGTACTCTTTCAGAGGGTCGGTGCAGACTTGATGGGCCGAATGGCCTCCTTTTGCACGGTAGACATTCTATTAGTCTATGAATCTGTCTTTCAGTCAGCATTTTCAATCTGGATGCCTGCAGTAACTAACGTTATGAATGATATATCGTAAAGAACAATTCTTGATTTAATTATAAGTATGGCAGCAGAAGCCTTAAACACAAAGAATGCAGAAACACCAAGCCTGATCATCGCTTTTTTTGTATATTTGTGAATGAAAAGATACCACAAGTGCCATTCATTCTTTACTCAGTGAATGCTCCTACAGTATGGTGTAGTGTGTGTGAATGAGGCTCCATTGTTCACTCAATAGAGGGGAGCACACTCTTGCAATGTGTGGTACTGATGCATCATTGACCAAATAGAATAAAGAAATAGCTTGGTTGAGCATTAGTTAAAATTATAAAAGCACCCAATTTCCTGTGGTGACATTCCTTGTTCATAAGGTGCACATTGTCAGAGCTGGGTCTGCTAGCCTGGCGCAATGCACATCTCTAGGCTGCAATATCCTATTAATGCAGGCAATTCGTACAGAGGAAGGATACTTTTCAAAAAGCTACCACACTGGTCAGATATGCCTAAGCAAAGAACAACCATCTTATAGCATTCATATAATAATAATCTTTATTGTCACAAGTAGGCTTAAATTAACACTGCAATGAAGTTACTGCGAAAAGCTCCTGTCAATGGTGGCGGGAGTGATTTTTGAAGATCGAATGGGCTGCTTTGTCCTGATTGGGTTGAACATTTTGAGTGTTGCTGGAGTTTCACTCGTCCAGGCAAGTGGAGAGTATTCCATCACACTCATCATAGTTGGTGGACAGGCTTTGGAAAGTCAGGTAGTGAGATATTCGCCACAGGATTCCTGGCTTCTGACCTGTTCTTGTAACCACAGCATTTATGTGGCTGATCCAGTTCAGTTTCTGGTCAATGGTAACCCTCAGGATGGTGATAGTTAGGGATTCATCGATGGTAATGCCATTGAACACCAAGGGGAGATAGTTAGATTCTCTCTTGTTGGAGGTGGTCATTGCTTGGCACTTGTGTGGCATAAATGTTGCTTACTACTTATCAGTCAAAGCCTGAATGTTGGAGGCCTTGCGACATATTGGCACAAACAGCTTCGGTATCTCTGGAGTTGTGAACGGTGCTGAAAAATATGCAATCATCAGTGAACATATCCACTTCAGACTATTTGGTGCAGGGAAGGTCATTGATGAAGTAGCTGACAATGGGCACTATCCTGAGGAACTCCTGCGTGAATGTCCTGGGATTGAAATGATTGACCTCCAACTACCACAACCTTTCTGCTAGGTATGACTCCAGCCAGCGGAGATTTTCCCCCCGATTCCCATTGGCTCTAGTTTTGCTAGGTCTCCTTTACGCCACACTTGGTCAAATGCTGCTTTGACGTCAAGGACAGTAACTCTCACCTCATCCCTGGAGTTCAGCTGGTTTGTCCATGTTTGGACCAAGGCTGTCGTGAGGTTGGAAGCTGAGTGTCCCTGGCGGAACCCAAACTAAATGTTATTACACAGGTTATTGTGGAGTAAATGTTGCTCCTTAACACTGTCACACCACTTACCATCACCCTTCTGTTGCTCAAGACTAGACTGATGGGGCGGTATTTGGCTGGGTTGGAAATGGCCTATCTTTTGTTAACCAATTTTTCACATTGCTAGGTAGATGCCAGTCTTGTAGCTACACTGAAACAGCTGGTTAGGGGCGTGACAGGTTCTGGAGAAAAAGTCTTCAATACTATTTCCAGAATATTGTCAGGGCCCATAGCCTCTCTAGTATCCAGTGCCTCCAACCATTTCTTGGTAGCGAATTGGAATTACAATCAGCGAATTAAATTGGCTGAAGACTGGCATCTATGATGCCGGGGGTCTCTGGAGGAGGTTGAGATGGACCATCCGCCTGGCACATCTAGCTGAAGATGATTGTAAATGCTTCAGCCTGACGTTTGCTGATATGCTAGGCTCCTCCATCATTGATGGTGGAAATATTTTGAAGCCTCCTCCTCTAGTTAATGGTTTACTTGTCTACCAAGTCCAGATAAAAGTTTTTAAAACTATACCAATCGGTCTTTGGCTTGTCCGTTAGGGCAGATGGTCGTATGTTGTTGCTGTTAAGTTGGGTGATTCCAGTAGAGCTGATTCTGTCAGGCCAGTGGTTAGTTTGGAGATACTGGATTCGACAGGGTGGTTGCAAAGCTGTTTGATTTCCTTTAGCTGGTGGGTTTTACTGAGCTTTCTTCCATCAACAGAGAGAGTGATCCTTTTTTGCCTGCGAGCTTTTTTCAGGGGTGACTACCTGCTGTCTCTTATTGTTTCTGTGTCACAGATAGACACCCCAGAACCAGTGCACACAGATTAGTTCTGCAGTTGTTTGTTTATCCCAGTTTCCTGTGTGTTCTGAAAGGGAACAAACGACATGTCTCTCGCCCCAGGGTCAGATTGCTTTGAACTCAGACCATTTCTGCATTCTGAGTTATGGATCAGCAGCAGCTGGGACTTGGATATCTGCCATGATGTGAAATGTCTCTCTTCACAGTCCCGCTTGGCGGTTCTTGTTTTTCTTTCTTACCGTCGCCTTGGAACATAGTCTTGCATTTTAAAGATGTTTGTTCTATCTCATTTTGATTTCCAGGGTTTTAGTCAAAGATTTTGCAGTTGAACATTAGCCAGTGCCTCTGGGTTATGTGACATTATCGCCAGGCCGTGTGTCCCCCTTGGAGTTCCACGATTTTGGCCCAGAGACAGTGAAGGAACAGTCACACAGGACAGGATTTTCTGGCCCTACCCAGTCCCGTTGAAGAAGATCCCCCCCCCCCCCCCCACCTCGCCCACCTGTCCCCTGCGGTGGGTTCCCCAGCAGCGTGGCCGGCAAATGGCCTTTGCCTTCGGCAGGACTGGAAGATCCTACTGCCGGAAAACCTACTGTGGGGCCTGGAAACTCCTAGCCATAGTTCCAGGTCAGGCTGTTGTAAGGCTTGGTGGTGAACTTGCTCGCGATGTGCCTGCTGCCCTGGTCCTTCCAGAATGATAGAATCATACAATTTAGAGTGCAGAAGGAGCCCATTTGGCCCATCAAGTCTACACCAGCCCTTGGAAAGAGCACCCTACCTAAGCCCACACCTCCAACCTATCCCCATAACACAGCAACCCCACCTAACCTTTCGACAATACAGGGCTATGGTCAATCCACCTAACCCGCACATCTTTGGACTGTGGGAAGAAGCCGGAGCACCCAGAGGAAACCCATGCAGACACAGGGAGAAAATGCAAAGTCCGCACAGACAGTGACCCAGGCCTGGGACCCTGGAGCTGTGAAAGCAACAGTGCTAACCACTGTGCTACCGTGCCACCACCCCCCCCCCCCCCACCCCCCAGGTGGTAGAGGTCGTGGATTTGGAAGTTATTGTTGAAGGAGCCTTGGTATGTTGCCGCAGTGCATATTGTAGATGGTACACACGGTGCTACTGTGCGTCGGTGGTGGAGGGAGTGAATGTTGGTGGAAGGGCTGTCAATCAAGCGGGGCCTGGACGATGGTGAGCTTTTGAATTTTTTTGGTGCATTGAAATGGGCAGACGGAGGCAATAACCACCTGTTCAAGAAAGTGAAATCAGTGCAGGCAGGATTGAAACTAATAAGCTTTGCAACCACATTCTGAATTCTGAAAATCAATCCCTTGCTGTAGGCTATTTGTGTTCTCTGAGTTTTATGGGGTGAATTTATTCCGTATTGTTTGCCAACGCCAGCTGTGACTGACAGGTGCCGATGCTGACAGGCTCTGCATGGGTCAGAGGGTTTCCTGTGGGTTTCCAGGTGTTGATGCACTCCCCAGGACTAATGTAATGTGTTCCTGAGGATTTGCCGCTCTCAATTCTTAATGACAGACATCGGGTGCACAAAACATAACAGCACTGTTGCTTCCCAGAGAGTGATTCTTCATCAGATCTCAACTGAAATAATACAATACGTCCAATAATACAAATGGTCACAGACAAATAGATTTCACAAATAAATCAACACAAGTAACAACACAAGTTAACAAAATGTCAAAAATAGAATTGAAGCAGTGTGATTCCTTTTGAGAGCCTTTGAATTGAAAGCAGAGGAATTAGGTGAAAGTGATACTGAACCTTGGTTAGACCGCACTGATTGTTTTCACAGTTGTGAACAGGATATTAGAGTCAGATTGAGCAGAATGATACCAGGGCCGGGATTCTCCCCTACCCGGCGGGGCAGGGGGTCCCGGCGTAGCGGAGTGGCGCCAACCACTCCGGCGTCAGGCCTCCCCAAAGGTGCGGAATTCTCCGCACCTTTAGGGGCTAGGCCTGTGCTGGAGTGGTTTCCGCTCCGCTGGCCGGCATCAAAACCGGCGCCAACGGCCTTTGGCGCCCGCCGCCCGGCATCGGGGCTGGCCAAAAGGCCTTCGCCAGTCCACGCATGCGCGGTGGAGGGGGGTCTCTTCCGCCTCCGCCATGGTGGAGGTCGTGGCGGCGGCGGAAGGAAAAGAGTTCCCCCACGGCACTGGCCCGCCCGCCGATCGGTGGGCCCCGATCGTGGGCCAGGCCACCGTGGGGGCACCCCCCCCGGGGTCCGATCGCCCTGCGCCCCCACAAGGACCCCAGGGGCCCGCTCGCGCCGCCAATCCCGCTGGCACCAGAGGTGCTCCAATTCCCGCACCTGCGGGAGTCGGAGAATTCCGCCCCGGAAGTGGGAGGTTCAAACTATTCCCTAACACTACCCCTCCCCACCCACCCCTCCCACCGTCCGCTACCCCCACAAACGCATGCTTCCTGGCGGACCCTGTCTCGATTTTGCTCTGCCCCACAATCTGAACTCACTCAGCAACTTGTAGTGATACAATCTCAGACTAAAGGGAAATCCTTTAAAATAAAGATGAGGGGACATTCTTCAGCCAGAGGATGGTGATTCTGTGGAACTCTTTGCCGCAGAAGGCTGTGGATGCCAAGTCACTGAGTGTCTTTAAGACAGAGATAGTTAGGTTCTTGATTAATAAGGGGATCAGGGGTTATGGGGAGAATGGGGATGAGAAAAATATCAACCATGATTGAATGGCGGAGCAGACCCGATGGGCTGAGTAGCCTAATTCTGCTCCTATGTCTTATGGTCTTATAACAAAATGGGAAGACCCCTCTGCAGCGCCACTGAAAGACATCGTGCAGAGCTTACAGGTTAGTTGCTGGGTTTTTCTTTTCCTTTTTGGCTGCTGGTTAATTCCTCAACATTTTATTGGTGCATTTTCTCACTCTGCGAATTTTCCTCCAGCTGACATGGTTCTGCTGTTGCTGCACTGTTGTCAACTGTCTCCGAAACGGTTCAATATTTGCCGAGGATGGTCTGGTGTGGCTGCCCTCAGACTTGTGCGCGAAGGGCACTGTACAGCAGAATATGCGCACAGCAGGTATGCCGCAAGTTTGAATTTCACCCAGTGTCACCATCGTTTCATCAAGGAGGCTGACGCCAGGCTGTATTCCCTGTCACAACCATAACTTGAGTGTCCGATGTGGACATGGAAGGCACTACCTGTGTTTCCAAAAAACCTGTAGTCGGATTGCCACTCTTGACGGATTTACCTGTAATTCCAAAGCCCTGATCCCACCGGCGAGAATAGACGGAAAATTCCAACCAATGATTTGGCGAGTCAACTGAGCAAGTTAAACTGGAAAATATTCAAATACATAAAGAAGTAAGGTGGGAATGGCAAAAGGAAATATAAAGGGAGGTTAGGAAAGGAGAATAAAAACAATTCCCAAGGCAAAGAGGAGCTACATAATTTAAATCATCAAAGAATTTTTACAGGTATATAAATAAAAAAGGGTATGTGAAGTTAGGGATTGGGACTCTAAGGGATGCACGAGATATAGTGACAGCTAATGAAATGACAGAAATATTGAACACTGATTTTTTTTTCAGTTTGTCACAATCCCTGTTGATGTAATAACTGGACAGGAAGATTCCTGAATGGAACCCAGGCTCAAAAGACTGTAGCTCAGACTTTTAAAACATAAAGGACAGCATGGTAGCACAGTGGTTAGCACTGTGGCTTCATGGTGCCAGGATCCCAGGTTCGATTCCCCGCTGGGTCACTGTCTGTGTGGGAGTCTGCACGTTCTCCCCGTGTCTGTGTGGGTTTCCTCCGGGTGCTCCGGTTTCCTCCCACAGTCCAAAGACGTGTAGGTGGATTGGCCAGGCTAAATTGCCCTGAGTGTCCAAAAAGGTTCGGAGGGGTTACTGGCTTATGGGTATAGGGTGGAAGTGAGGGCTTAAAGTGGTGCAGTGCAGACTCGATGGGCCGAATGGCCTCCTTCTGCACTCTATGTTCAAAATGGGGAGGAACAGACTCACAGGTCCGCTAATTAGTTTTTAACAACAAGAAAAAAACATTTATTAAACATGACAGTTCCATTCTAATAAAATGCTCCCCCTTTGCTTAACAATTACACACAGGTTTTAGGATTAACACAGATTACAAAGTACATCTTAATCTCCCATGGTCTCATTAACACAAAGTCCCTCTTAAGCACACAAGGTGACTGTGGGCAAATACACTCTCGGGTCCTTCGAATCCCCAAAGATTGCCACCTCAGTGCTCATGACCATCCCAGTTTTCGATACCCGGGACATGACATCTGCGAATCCCTGCCAATACTCCCTGAGTTTAGGGTACAACCAGAGCATGTGTACATGGTTAGCTGGCCCTCCAGCGCATCTAGCACACTTGTCCTCCAGCCCGAAGAATCTGCTCATCCGGGCCCCCATCATGTCGGCCCGGTGCACGACCTTAAACTGGATCAGGCTGATCCTGGCGCATGTTGCGGTCGTGTTCACTCTGCTCAGGGCTTCTGCCCAAATACCGTCCTCCATCTCCCCACCGATCTCCTCTTCCCAATTAAGCTTCAGGTCCTCGGTCTGCGTATCCTCAGCTCCCATTAGTTCCTTGTAGACGTCTGAGACTCTACCCTCTCCCACCTCGCCCGAAACTACCCTGTCCTGCCTCCCCTTCGGCGGGTAAACGTGGGAAGGACGGCACCAGTCTGCGTACAAAATCCCTCACCTGCAAGTATCTAAAGTCGGTCCCTCTCGCCAGCCCAAACATTGCTCCAACACCCTCATGCTCGGAAAGCTCCCTTCCAGGAACAGATTCCCCCATCCTCACAATCCCCGCCCTCCTCCACAGTCGATACTCCCCGTCCATGTTCCCCGGGGCAAATCGGTGGTTGCCGCAGATTGGGGTCCACACCGATGTTCTTACCTCCCCTACATGCCTCCTCCACTGGCCCCAGATCAGAAGAGCCGCCACCATCGGGCTTGTGGAGTACTGTGCCGGCAGAAGTGGCAGAGGCGCCGTGACCAGGGCTGCTAAGCTAGTGCCCCTGCACGAAGCAGCCTCCATCCATCTCCTTATCATCGCTATGTTGGCCGCACAGTAATAGTTGCTGAAGTTCGGCAACGCCAGCCCCCCTTCTTCTCTGTTCCTTTCAAGCATCATCCTCTTCACCCGCGGGGACTTCCCTGCCCATACAAAATAATTTTATTCAGCCTCTTAACGAAGGACCTTTATAGGAAGCTGTACACTTCGGAACCCCCCGGGGATAAAGATAGGAAGACACTGAAAAACAAACAAGAACTGCGGGAGAATTGTCATCTTAACAGTCTGCACCCTCCCCGCCAATGACAGTGGGAGCGCATCCCACCTCCGGATCTCCTCCTTCACTCGTTCCACCAGTCGGGACAGGTTGAGTTTATGCAACTTGCCCCAATCTGTGCCACCTGAATCCCCAAATATCGGAAACTCCCCCACTAGCCTGAACGGCAACCCTTCAGCCTACTCTCCTGCCCCCTCGCCTGAATTACAAACATCTCACTCTTCACCATGCTCAACTTATATCCTGTGAATCGGCCACCAACGCCCCACTCTTGGGAAGGCCAGTCCGTCCTGGAATCGCCTCACCCCCCCCGGTCCCCCGGGGGGTTCCGAAGTGTACAGCTTCCTATCAAGGTCCCTAAAGACCTTGTTCAGCCCTGCCGGGTCACCCACTAGATTACCTTCCCCATCCACTACCCTCCCTATTTCCCTAGCCGCTTCCCTCTTCCTTAGTTGTTGCACAAGCATTCTACTGGTGATCGCCCCATGCTCATAAATCGCGCCTTTTACCTTTCTAAGCTGCTCTACAGCCTTGCCTGTAGACAGCACCCCAAATTCGGCCTGCAGCCTCTGTTGGTTCCTGAGTAACTCTGGCCTAGGGGATTCTGCGTAACTCCTGTCCGTCCGTAGAATTTCCTTAATCAGTCGGTTCGTCTCTGCCCTGTCTGTCCTGTCCCTGTACGCCCGGATTGAAATCAGCTCCCCTCTCACCACTGCCTTCAGCGCCTCCCAGAGCACCGCTGCCGAGACTTCTCCAGTATCGTTCAGCTGCAGGTAATTCTGCATGCATTTCCTCAGCCTCTCACACACCGCCTCGTCCGCGAGTAATCCAACTTCCAGCCTCCATAGTGGGGGCTGAAAGCTGTCCTTACAAAACTGCTGGTCTACCCAGTGCGGAGCATGGTCCGATGTGGCAATTGCCAAGTATTCTGCCCCCACCATTCCGGCCAGCAGGTCCCGACTCACAACAAAGTAGTCAATTCAGGAATATACCTTGTGGACGTGGGAGTAGTATGAGAACTCCCTCTCTGTCGGCCGGCTAAATCTCCATGGATTTGCTCCCCCCAATTGCCCCATTTGGAACATTTGTTTAAAAATTTTCCAGTTATGACTTAAATTACCGGTTGTTTCCAGCTGCGGTGGAGTTCCAATGAGTTCCATCGAATCAGCGAAGTCTCCCCACGTCGAATGTCCGGTACGAGTCTTCTCTTTTCGATCTTTCTTTGTCTGCATCTTGTGTAATCTTCTAGTAAGCATTCTGAATCCAGTCCTGGTACCATATATTATTTCTTATGACTGAATGAAGCTCATAGTCTTCCAGTTGAAGTAAATGCTTTATTGAGTAAGTTCATTCTCTCTCCAGAGCTCATACTAGATGTTACATCTGAGCTGTCTGTCTGTGTCCTGCTCACTAGCTGCCGTTCCTGTGAAGCGGAGTCACTTCCTGGCTTTTGTCTGCTTATTTATACATCACTAGTGCTCCCTCTAGTGGTTACTTAGGTATTTACATTAACCCCTTGTGTATATACAGTGATGCAGATCACTCCAGCTTAGGCCTTGAGTGACTGTGTCACGTTTCCACTTTCGCCCCGTGTCTGCGCGGGCTTCCTCTGGATGCTTCGGTTTCCTTCCACAGTCCAAAGGCTGAATGTAGTGGAGGAAAGGACGGACGCCCTCTACTCAAGAGGTGGAAGGAGGAGGCTCAGCTGACTCACCAACCCTGCATGGGAGGCATTCACTACAGTGCAGCCCTGCAGCACAGGAAATGAATGAATGATCTCATCCACACTCCAGGGTAGGCAAGCCCTCTACTTCACATATCACCTCAGAGAATGAGAACTATGGCATGGGTCTCAGTGGTAAGGTCACCATCTGAACTACCTCTACATAAAAGCCCATCTCAACGTTATGCGGTGATGCCCCATAATCCAACTGCATTCCATGTAGTCTGCAGGCAGAGAGCTGACTGCTGGTCTTAAACTGTATAACAGAAAGGTCATGTTGCGTGCGGGGGTGAGGGTGGGGGGTGGGTGTGAGATTCCGGTCAGGTGGTCATTTGAATCCTGACCATGAGATACAAACCAGCTTCCTGACCACAAATTTCGGGAATGGCGACTTGCCGTGGCGGTTGGGTCCGCAGGTTCCCACCACCATAACACACTTCCCGGGAAAACCATTTTTCAGCTTCCGACGCATTGTTCGCCCTCACCCGCCACAATCCCAGCCAATGGCGGGAATCGGAGAATCCAGCCCTAAGTGTTGGTGCCGGGGCAGGATTCGTGGACTTCCACGACAGCCAAACTGGCACCGTGGAGGCGTTAGCACCGATGCCACTTGGAACGTGATTGATTCCAATGGAAAACAGTGCGGGATTCATCGGGTCCATGATTGAAACTCGGGAGGCTGATAAGCTGCAGCCGTATATGGGCGGCATGGTAGCACAGTGGTTAGCACTGTTACTTCACAGCTGTCCGCACACTGTCTGTGCGGAGTTTGCACGCTCTCCCCGTGTCTGCGTGGGTTTCCTCCCGGCGCTCCGGTTGCCTCCCACAGTCCCGAAAGACGTGCTGTTAGGTCATTTAGACATTCTGAATTCTCCCTCATTGTACCCAAACAGGCGCCGGAATGTGGTGACTAGGGGCTTTTCACAGTAACTTCATTGCAGTGTTAATGTAAGCCTACTTGAGACCATAAAGATTATTTAAAAATACATACTCTTCACTCCTCACACACACTCATCCCAGCCAGCAAGATGGCACATCTAGGTATACAGGTCCACAGGTCACTGAAAGGGGCAACACAGGTGGAGAAGGTAGTCAAGAAGGCATATGGCATGCTTGCCTTCATTGGCCGGGGCATTGAGTATAAAAATTGGCAAGTCATGTTGCAGCTGTATAGAACTTTAGTTAGGCCACACTTGGAGTATAGTGTTCAGTTCTGGTTGCCACACTACCAGAAGGATGTGGAGGCTTTAGAGAGGGAGCAGAAGAGACTTACCAGGATGTTGCCTGGTATGGAGGGCATTAGCTATGATGAGCGGTTGAATAAACTTGGTTTGTTCTCATTGGAATGACGGAGGTTGAGGGGTGACCTGATAGAGGTTTACAAAAATTATGAGGGCATAGGCAGAGTGGATAGTCAGAAGCTTTTCCCCAGGGCAGAGGGGTCAATTACTAGGGGACATAGGTTTAAGGTGCAAGGGGCAAGTTTTAGAGGAGATGTACGAGGCAAGTTGTTTACACAGAGGGTAGTGGGTGCCTGGAACTCGCTGCCGGAGGAGGTGGTTGGAAGCAGGGACAATAGTGACATTTAAGGGGCATCTTAACAAATACATGAATAGGATGGGAATAGAGGGATACGGACCCTGGAAGTGTAGAAGATTGTAGTTTAGTCGGGCAGCATGGCCGGCACGGGTTTGAAGGGCCGAAGGGCCTGTTCCTGTGCTGTACTTTTCTTTGTTCTTTGTTCTTTGGTTGTGCTGGAGCACGCCGATCTCATTGATGGGTCGGCTGGGGCCAGAGGACACCTAGCCTGGGGGGACACCCATGTGACCTGTGGCCCTAAGTTCACAGTGGGCAGTCAGCGGCGTGCTTAGCTGCATGGTTGCTTGCAAGCCACGGCAAAGGTGTCCCGTGCCTGTCAACCCGAACTCCACAGCCCATTTCCTGGCTACCCCCCCCATCCTGCATTCCCCCTGGCCTTGGAAGAAGCCCCCGGACAGTGGCACGACTGTCAGCCATCCTTTGTACATGAGTCGTCGTTCCACCACTAGCCAGAGGGCCTCTCTTACAGGAGCTGAATATTGCCTATCCAGGTCAAACAAAGATGAAGGTTCTGGCAAGCGGCAATATATTTGGTGGTCAGGCATTGATAAAACAATCAAAGAAATGCTAGAGCAATGTCACCCCTGTCAGACTCAGCAATCATTGTGTACATCGGTCAGTCTCCAGCCCTGGGAATGGCCGGGTCACCCATGGCCAGGGCCCACCTTGACAACATAGGCCCTTTCTTGGGCAAGATGTTTTTACTTTAGTTGGACGCCCACTCCAAGTATCTGCCTATAGAGGAGATGGGGACCATGACCTCGACGGCCACGGTAGATGCCTTTTGCCGAGCGTTCGCTATACATGCACTGCCGGAATCCATAGTATCGGACAACAGCATTCCTTTGACAAGGGATTGTCATAATATCCACCCATGTATATAATGAGATGCAGACAGGCAGTGATTGACACATAGGATGACCAATGAACACACAACACAGAACAACCAATCACCAGACAGGACACCACCACTATAAAGCCCACAGGGCATTAAGACTCTCCCTCTCTCAGGACCCAGCTACTGAGGGAGACAGAGTGCACAAGTTAGTGGGCACTATTGCCGTGTAGTAGCGAGTAAGTCTGGTCAAGCCAGTAAGAGGTCATCAGTTGGATTAGTAGAGTGTCAACCCACAGCAGAACATGTACAGCAGTCCACTAGTTAAATAAAACAGTGTTGGGATCATCTCCTGTGTCAGACGTCTATTTCTAGCTTCACTGCATCCAGTTGCAGTCAATGTCGAACCAACCTGCCTAACACATCAGGGATGACTTCCAGAATTTTGTTCACGCTAAAGGCACAAGCCTCCTGTGTCCAATGGCTTGGCAGAGAGGGCCTTTAAAAACGCTATGAGGAGACAGTCTTGACAAACCACTGTGCCAATGGCTTGCTAATTTTCTGTTGTAGTAGAGCTCTACCACCCCTCTTCCCCCCCCCCCCCCCCCCCCCCCCCCCCCCACCCCCATGCCTGTTGAGTTGCTGATGGCCGTTGCCTAGAACCTGTTTGGATTTGGTGTTTCCTAACTTGGCGGGGATGGTGGAGGCATATTAGGCTTCCCAGAAAAGTCAATGGGTTACGCAGAGGGGCGACAGATCATTCCAGATGGGGGACCCGGTCCTGGATCGTAACTTTGCCTTGGGGGCACAGTGGTTGGCCGGACAAATTGTGCCCCAGTCTGGGCCTGTGGCATAGGTGGTGAATGTGAATGGAAGGACTGACAACAGCACATTGACCATTTGAGGAGCCGAGAGGCAGCGACCCCCATTACAGAACAGGCGAGTCCTAAGCAAGTTGACACTCCTGTGAATATTCTTGCCAGCTGTATCATTGGAAGCCTGACAGGCCAGTTCCCCTCCCCAGGAGGTGGTGCCCCCTGAGCTGTCACCGGTCGCTGACAACATGGCGACCTCAAAGGATGTCGAGCCTGTGGGAGGACTATGGGGGCCTGAGAGGGCTCGAAGGTCCCTGGGCTGACTGACTATTTGATTGAAACCTGTTTCCCCTATTGCTATGTATTTAGAATCTACAAAGTTATTGTGTAAAATGCAATAAGGGACTTAAGTGGGGTGGGATGTCGTACTGCGACCCCTTTAAGGGGGAGGGCCTGGCGTCCCATGTAACCAGCTCCTGGCCAATCGCGCAGGAGAGCATGAACCCTGGCCACTAGGGATTTGCATAGGGTGCTGGGAGCAGGGGACAGTGTGGCCCCTGGAGCCAGAGAGATAAGACCCATTCTATTGTGTTCTGTGTCTTACATATACCGGCCTTTGCATGAGTTGCCTTCTTGAACTGCTGCAGTCGTTAGGGGGTAGGTACACCCTTTGTGCTGTTAGGAAGGGAGTTCCAGGATGTTGCCCCAGCGACAGCCAAAGAACGGCGATATATTTCAAAGTCAGGGTAGTGAATGACTTGGAGGGGAACCTCCAGGTGATGGGGTTCCCAGATATCTGCTGCTCTTGTCCGTCTAAATGGTAGTGGTCATGGGTTTGAAGGTGCTGTTTAAGGAACCTTGGTGAGTTCCTGTACTGCATCTTGTAGATGGTACACATGGCTGCCACCGTTTGTTGGTGGTGGAGGGTTTGAATGTTTATGGAAGGGGGGGGGGCAATCCAGCGGGTTGCTTTGTCCTGGATGATGTCAAACTTCTTGAGTGTTGTTGGAGTTGAACTCATCCAGGCCAGTGGAGAGTATTCCATCACACTCCTGACTTGTGCCTTGTAGATGGTGGACAGGCTTTTTTGTGTGTGTGTGTTGGTGGGGGGGAGGGGGGTGGGGGGGGGGACAGACACGTCAGGAGGTGAATTCATCACCATAGGATTCCTAGACTTTGACGTGCTCTAGTAGCCACAATGGTTAGTCCACTTCAGTTTCAGATCAATAGTAATGCCCAGGATGTTGATAGTGGGGGGATCCAGTGATAGTAATAAGACCATAAGATATAGGGGCAGAATTAAACCACTCGGCCCATCGAGTCTGCTCCGCCATTCAATCATGGCTGATATTTTTCTCATTCCCATTCTCCTGCCTTCTCCCCAGAACCCCTGATCTTCTTATTGATCAAAAACCTATCTATCACTGTTTTAAAGACACTGTTGGCCTCCAAAGCCTTCTGCGGCAAAGAGTTCCGCAGATTCACCACCCTCTGGCTGAAGAAATTCCTCCTCATCTCTATTTTAAAAGGGGCGTCAAGGGCGTCAATGTCAAGGGGCGGTGGTCAGATCTTCTCTTGTAAGAGATGGCCATTGCCTGGCACTTGTGTGGCGCGAATATTACTTACCACTTGTCAGCCCAAACCTGGATATTGTCCAGGCTGCATTTGGACATGGACGGCTTCATTATCTGAGGAGTCGCAGATGGTGCTGAACATTGTGCAGAAATCCGCAAACATCCCCACTTCTGACCTTATGATTGAAGGGTGGTCATTGATCGAACAGCTGAAGATGGTTGAGCCTAGGTCACTGCCCTGAGGAACTCCTGTTGTGATGTCCTGGAGCTGAGATGATTGACCACCAACCACCCCAACTATCTTCCTTTGTGCCAGGTATGACTCCAACCAGCGGAGAGTTTCCCCCCTGATTCCCATTGACTCCAATTAGCTGGGGCTCTTTGATGCCATACTCGATCAAATTCCCTAATGCCAAGGGCATCACTTTCACCTCTGGCATTCAACTCTTTTCTCCATGTTTGAACCAAGGCTGTAATGAGGTCAGGAGCTGAGTGATCCTGGCGGTTATTGCTGAGTAAGTGCCGCTTGGTAGCACTGTCGATGATTCCTTCTATCATTTTTCTAGTGGTGGAGAGTAAACTGATAGGTCTGTAATTGGCTGGGTTGGATTTGGCCTGGTTCTTGTGTACAGGACACACCAAGGCACTTTTCCACATTGCCGTGTAGATGCCAGTGTTGTAGCCATTTCTTGATGTCACATGGAGTGAATTGTATTCGCTGAAGACTAACATCTGTGATGCTGGGGACCTCCGGAGGAGATCAAGATAGATCATCCACTCGGCACTTCTGGATGAAGATTGCCTGTAGCACATATATGCTGGGCTCCTCTATCATTGAGGATGGGGATATTTGTGGAGCCTCCTCCTCCAGTGAGTTCTTTAATTGTCCACCACCATTCATGACTGGATGTATCAGGACTGCAGAGCTTAGAACTGATGCGGGCAACACAGAGACGTGGCTGCAAGGGGATCTGGGCTAGGATCCAGCTATCCGAGGATATATGTCCTATCGAAAGGACAGGCAGATGGGTAAAGGGGGTGGGGTTGCATTGCTAGTAAGGAATGAAGTTAAATCGATAGCAAGGATCGATATAGGATCAGAAGGCATAGAATCTGTGTGGGTAGAGTTGAGGAATCGTAAAGGAAAAAAGACCCTGATGGGAGTTATGTACAAGCCTCCTCGCAGTAGTCAGAATGTGGGGCAGAAAATAAATCAGGAGATAGAAAAGGCATATAAAAAGGCAAATAACTATGGGGGACTTCAATATGCACGTGGACTGGGAAAATCAGGTTGGTAGTGGATCCCAAGAAAATGAATTTGTGGAATGTCTAAGAGATGGATTTTTTGGAGCAGGCAATTCTGGATTTGGTAATGTGTAATGAGGCAGGCTGGATTAGGGATCTTCAGGTGATGGAACCCTTAGGGGGCAGTGACCAGAATATGATATAATTTACCCTGCAGTTTGAGAGGGAGAAGCTGCAATCAGGTGTAACGATTTTACAATTGAATAATGGTAACTACAAAGACATGAGGGAGGAGCTGGCGAGAGTTGATTTGAAGGGGAGCCTAACAGGGAAGACAGTGGATCAGCAATGGCAGGAGTTTTGGGGAGTTATTCAGAATGCACAACAGAAATTCATCCCAAGGAGGAGGAAACATGCTCAGGGGAGAGCGAGGTGTCCATGGATGATGAGGGAAAAGTGAGCAGAGGACAACTAAAAAAGCAATAAGGGGGAGAAGATGAAATACGAGTGTAAGCTAGCTCATAATATAAAAGAAGATAGCAAGAGTTTTTTCACTATATAAAAGTTAAGAGAAAGGCAAGAATAGACATTGGACACTGGGAAATGTGGCTGGAGAAGTAACAATAGGAAACAAATAAATGGCAGGGGAACTGAATAATTACTTTGCATCAGTCTTCACAGTGGAAGACACTAGTGGGATGTCAAAACTTCAGGAGAATCAGGGGGAAGAAATGAATGTAGTGGTTATCACTAAGGAGAAGGTTCTGGGGTAACTGAAAGGTCTGAAGGTGGATAAACTGCCTGGACCGGATGGACTACACTCCAGGGTTATAAAAGAGATAGCTGAGGAGATTGTGGAGGCATTAGTGAGGATCTTTCAGGAATCACTGGAGGCAGGGATGGTCCCAGACGACTGGTAAATGGTTAATGTAACCCCCCTGTTTAAGAAGCGAGGAAGGAAAAAGATGGAAAATTATAGGCCGGTTAGCCTGACTTTGGTCATTGGTAAGATTTTAGAGTCTATTATTAAAGACGAGATCGCGGGGTATTTGGAAATGCATGATAAAATTGGACTGAGTCAGCACGGCTTTGTCAAGGGAAAGTCATGTCTGACAAATATATTAGAATTCTTTGAGGAGGTAACAAGGAAGTTAGACAAAGGAGAACCAGTGGACATGATCTATTTAGATTTCCAGAAAGCCTTTCACAAGGTACCATAGAGGAGGCTGTTTAATAAGTTAAGAGCCCATGGCGTTAAGGGTAAGATCCTGGCATGGATAGAGAATTGGCTGACTGGTAGAAGGCAGAGAGTGGGGATAAAGGGGTCTTTTTCAGGATGGCAGCTGGTGACTAGCCGTGTGCCTCAGGGGTCTGTGCTGGGACCACAACTTTTCACAATATACATTAATAATCTGGAAGAAGAAACTGAGGGCTCTATTGCTCAGTTTGCAGATAATACAAAGCTATGAGAGGGGCATATGAAGAGGGACAGATAGTATTGAGGAAGGAAGGGGGTTTCAGAATGACTTGAACAGGCTAGGAGAGTAGGCAATAAAGTGGCAGATTGAATACAATGTGGAAAGTTATGAGGTTATGCCCTTTGGTGGCACGTATAGAGGCATAGACTATTTTCTAAATGGGAAAAGGCTTAGGAAATCAGAAGCACAAAGGGACTTGGGAGTCCTTGTTCACGGTTCTCTTAAGGTTAATGTTCAGGTTCAGTCGGCAGTTAGGAAGGCAAATGCAATGTTAGCATTCATGTCGAGAGGGCTAGAATACATGACCAGGGATGTACTTCTGAAGCTGTATAAAGCTCTGGTCAGACCTCATTTAGAGTATTGTGAGCAGTTTTGGCCTCATATCTAAGGAAGGATGTGCTGGCTTATAATTTTCCATCTTCTTCCTTCCTCACTCCTTAAACAGGAGTGTTCCATTTGCCATTTGCCAGTCCTCTGGGATCCTCCCTGCCTCCAGTGATTCCTGAAAGTCCAGAGGAGGTCACAAGAATGATCCCTGGAAAGAAGAGCTTGTCATATGAGGAGCGGTTGAGGACTCTGGGTCTGTACTCATTGGAGTTTAGAAGGATGAGGGGGGATCTTGTTGAAACTTACAGGATACTGCTAGGCCTAGATATAGTGGATGTGGAGAGGATGGTTCCACTAGTTGGAAACACTAGAAGCCAAGGACACAGCCTGAGACTGAAGGGACGATCCATTAAAACAGGGATGAGGAGGTATTTCTGTAGCCAGAGGGTGGTGAATCTGTGGAACTCAGCCGCAGAAGGCAATGGAGGCAAAATCACTGAATTACTTTCAGACAGAGATAGATAGGTTCTTGATTAATAAGGGGATCAGGGGTTATGGGGAGAAAGCAGGAGAATGGGGATGAGAAACATATCAGCCATGATTGAATGGCGGAGCAGACTTGATGGGCCATCTGGCCGAACTCTGCGCCTATCTTATGGTCTTATAGTCCAAGCCACTCAATTCTAGGGTAATTAGGGACAGACAATAAATAACGCCCACATCCGATAAATTAAAAAAAATGTAACCATCATAAACAGCCTTGAGTCAGTTCGTGGAATTCAGTGTGTCTGAACGTCATTAATGCTGACACTGCAATCCTTGAAGTTAAGATTGTGGTTGTGTGTGATGAGATGGTTGATCAACACCAACACTTAGCGGAAAAGGAAATATGTCTTTATCATTTCAATTCAGCATCTTGTGTCCTGCGTAATCTCATCTAACAGATAAACGTTGGTGCCAACCAACCATTTGATCTGCTTTGGTCCGTATAAAAACTCAGAAGACCCGAGAAGGTTAAGTTAAACCCGCACAAATTAAAGCCGCAACGTGGCTCACAGTCCAAAGGTCCCAACCGGGACTGATGATCACACTGGTCCCAGTCCAGAATGGCTTTTAGCAGGAGGATTTACGGGGCCCAGCTGGGCGGGCCTCCACCCATTAGTGAGGGAGCTCTTATTCCATGAGTCCCATGGGGAGGTCAATTGAGGTGTTGAGGTGACTCAAAGGTCTTGTGAGGGCAATTACAGTCCTGATAGAGATGATACATAGATACATAGAAGATAGGAGCAGGAGGAGGCCTTTTGGCCCTTCGAGCCTGCTCCGCCATTCATCACGATCATGGCTGATCATCCAACTCAATAGCCTAATCCTGCTTTCACCCCATAGCCTTTGATCCCATTCTCCCCAAGTGCTATATCCAGCCGCCTCTTGAATATATTCAAAGTTTTAGCATCAACTACTTCCTGTGGTAATGAATTCCACAGGCTCACCACTCTTTGTGTGAGGAAATGTCTCCTTATCTCCGTCCGAAATGGTTTACCCTGAATCCTCAGACTGTGACCCCTGGTTCTAGACAAACCCATCATTGGTAACACCTTCCCTGCATTTACCCTGTGTAGGCCCGTTAAAATTTTATAAGTCTCTATGAGATCCCCCCTCATTCTTCTGAACTCCAGCGAGAACAATCCCAACCTAGTCAATCTCTCCTCATATGACAGTCCCGCCATCCCTGGAATCAGTCTGGTAAACCTTCGCTGCACTCCCTCGAGAGCAAGTACACCCTTCCTCAGAGAAGGAGACCAAACCTACACACAATACTCCAGGTGTGGTCTCACCAAGGCCCTGTATAATTGCAGCAACACATCACTGCTTCTATACTCAAAACCTCTCGCAATGAAGGCCAACATACCATTAGCCTTCTTTACCGCCTGCTGCACCTGCATGCTTACCTTCAGTGACTGGTCCACAAGGACACCCAGGTCCCGCTGCACACGCCCCTCTCCCAATTTATAACCATTCAGGTAGTAATCTGCCTTCCTGTTTTTGCTTCCAAAGTGAATAACCTCGGGCGAAATTCTCCGCCCCCCACGACGGGTGGGAGAATAGCGGGAGGGCCTTCCCGACTTTTTTGACGCCCTCCCGCTATTCTCCCACCCCCCCGCCGAAATCCCGACACGAATCGCTGCCGCCGTTTTTTTTACGGCCGGCAGCGATTCACAGCTGTTAGAAGGGCCGAAGTCCCAGCCCTTTACGACCTTTTTACGAACGGCAAACACACCTGGTCCTGCCGTTCGTAAAAACGTCGTGACTACCTGGAAAAAAATAACCATGGCACCGATTGGCACGGCAGTACCACGGCCGTGCCAAGGGTGCCATGGGCCCGCGATCGGTGCCCACCGATCGCGGGCAGCGGGCCCGATGCCCGCGCACTATTTGTCCTTCCGCCGCCCCGCAGTATCAATACGCGGGGCGGCTGAGGGGCAACCCGGACCGCGCATGCGCGGGTTTCGCGCAAAAACGCGATGACGTCACCCGCGCACGCGCGGGTGGAGTCTTCCCACCTGCGCATGCGCGGCTGACGTCATATGACGCGTCAGCCGGCGCTAAGTTCGACAAGCGGGCTTAACGATTTTCGTTAAGCCCGACTTGTCGGAGCCTCCGACGTCGGGCTGCTAGCCCCGACGGGGGACCAGAATCGGTCCCCCGTCGGGAAGGGGCGCGATGCCGTAAAACCCGCCCGGGTTTTACGGCAGTTTGACGATTTCTCCCGTTTTGGGAGAATTTCGCCCCTCATACTTCTCCAAATTATACTGCATCTGCCATTGATTTGCCCACTCGCCCAACCTGTCCAGATCTTGCTGTAGGATCCCTGCATCCTCGTCACAATTCAGCCTCCCACCTAACTTAGTATCATCTGAAAACTTTGCGATGTTACATTTTATTCCCTCATCCAAATCATTCATATATATTGTGAATAGCTGGGGTCCCAGCACCGATCCCTGTGGTACCCCACTAGTTACTGCCTGACAATTTGAAAAGGACTGGTGAATTCCTACTTTTTGTTTCCTCTCTGTCAACTAGTGTTCTTTCCACCTCAATACATTTCTCTCAATGCCATTTGCTTTAATTTTACACAATAATCTCTTGTGCTGAACTTTGTCAAACGCCTTCTGAAAGTCCAAATATACCACATCGACTGGCTCCCCCTTGTCGATTGTATTGGTTACATCTTCAAAGAATTCCAACAGATTTGTCAAACATGATTTCCCCTTCATAAATACATGCTGATTCTGACTGATCCTGCCACTGCTTTCTAAATGTTCCGCTCTAAAGTCCTTGATAATGGTTTCAAGCATTTTCCCCAATACCGATGTTAGGCTTCCGGGTCCATAATCCCCTGCTTTCTCTCTACCTCCCTTTTTGAATATCGGAGTGACATTAGCTACCCTCCAATCTGCAGGGACAGTTCCAGAGTCTTAGAATCCCGGAAGATGACCACCAATGCCTCCACTATTTCCAGAGCCACCTCCTTAAGCACTCTGGGATGCAGATTCTCAGGCCCTGGAGATTTATCCACCTTCAATCCCATTAATTTTCCCAGCACCATTTCTCTACTAATGTTGATCTCCCTCAGTTCTTCCCTCTCACTAAACCTTTCATTTTCCACCATTTCTGGGATCTGATTTGTGTCCTCTTTTGTGAAGACAGAACTAAAGTATGTATTCAATTTCTCAGCCATTTCTTTGTCCCTTATTATGCATTCCCCTGTTTCTGTCTTCTGATGAAAGTTAGTGGTCATGCTTTCGCTATTTGACGCAAACCCAATCTCCAACTTCAAATTGTGGCTTCCTTCAATGCCTTCATTTGTTGAAGGATTCTTCTATTTCACCTTTCCCAGAGCACATTTTTTTAAATTCGTTCCTGGGATGCCCATCCCTGAGGTTTCTAAGTGTCAACCACATTACTATGTGGTCTGGAGTCACATGTAGTCCAGATGACTGCAAATTTCCATCTCTACAGGACATTAGTAAACCAGATGGGTTTTTACAATTGACAATGGTTTCATGGGACGGGTTTCTCCGACCCCCCGCCGTCGATCCCGCCCCCGCCGTGTCCCGAATTCTCCGCCACCCGAGATTCGGCGGGGGCGGGAATCGCGCCGCGCCGGTCGACGAGCCCCCCGTGGCGATGGGCCGAAGTCCCGCCGCTGACAAGTCTCTCCCGTCGATGTGGATTAAACCACCTAACTTACCGGCGGGATTGGCGGCGCGGTCGGGCGCCGGGTTCCTGGGGAGGGCGCTGGGCGATCTGAACCCGGGGGGGTGCCCCCACGGTGGCCTCTCAGACTGCTGCACTGGCTCCTTGCTTCACCTTAATACCCAGGTGTCCTTCATGGACAAGATGCAATACTTACCGCTAGAACCCTTTGGGGACAACCACTTGTGATCCGTGAGCAATACTGTTACCATCAAACAGTGCAAGTTCATTGTGTATAACATAGTACTAGATCAATTCTTCCTCTATTTTATGAGACCACTCTGTTTTTAGGTACTGGCTCATTTTCAGTAGCATTCTGTCCACTGCTGCATCTGCCTCCAACTTCTTTAATGCAAAGAGATTCACGGTCGTATGCAAAATCACTATGATTGTGTCGTCTCCGATGGTGGAAGCTGGTTTGTTATCACTAACACTGTATGTGATAATAGTACGGCCAATACTCTGGAATGGTTCCTATAGATTGGAGGGAGCTAATATAACCCTGCTATTCAAAAAGAGAGGTAGAGAGAAAACAGGGAACTATCGACCAATGAGCCTAACGTCAGTAGTAGGGAAGTTGCTGGAGTCCATTATCAAGGATTTCATACACCACATTTGGACATCAGTGGTGTAATCAGACAAAGTCAGCATGGATTTGTGAAAGGAAAATCATGCTTGACAAATTTTTTAAAAATAAATTTAGAGTACCCAATTATTTTTTCCAATTAAGGGGAAATTTAGCATGGTCAATCCACCTAACCTGCACATCTTTGGGTTGTGGGGGCAAAACCCACGCAGACACGGGGAGAATGTGCAAACTCCACACGGACAGTGACCCAGGGCCGGGATTCGAACTCGGGTCCTCAGCGCCGCAGGCAGCAATGCTAACCACTGTGCCACCGTGCTGCCCATGCTTGACAAATCTACTAGAATTCTTTGAAGATGTAACTAGTAGAGTTGACCAGGGAGAACTGGTGGATGTGGTTTATTTAGACTCTCAGAATGCTTTCGACATGGTCACATAGCAAATGAATATGTAAAGTTAAAGCACATGGGATTACAAGTAGTGTCTTAAGATGGATAAAAAGCTGGTTAGCATCCAGGAAGTAAAAAGTTGGAATAGATGGGTCTTTTTCTGATTGGTAGGCAGTGACTAGTGGGGTACCGCATGGATCTGTGCTAGGATCCCAATTGTTCACATTATATATTAATGATTTGTAAGAGGGAACTAAAAGTATTATCTTTAAATTTGCATATGTTTCAAAGTTGGGTGGGAGGGTGAGCTGTGAGGAGGATGCGGAGATGCTTCAGTGGGATTTGGACAGGCTGAGTGAATGGGTGCATGCATGGCAGATGAGGTATAATGTGGGTAAATGTGAGGTTATCCGCTTCAATAGCAAAAATAGGAAGGCAGATTATTATTTGAATGGGTGCAAACAGAGTAAGGTGGATACTCAGCGAGACCTTGATGTCCTCATGCATCAGTCGCTGAAAGTAAGCACGCAGTGCAGCAAGTAGTGAAGAAGGCAAATGGTATGTTGGCCTTCATAGCGAGAGGATTTGAGTACAGGAATAGGGATGTTTTACTACTATTGTATAGGGCATTGGTGGGGCCACACCAATTGAGTGCCGTTTTGGTGTCCTTATCTGAGGAAGGATGTTCTTGCTATGGAGGGAGTGCAGCGAAGGTTTACCAGGCTGATTCCTGGGAAGGCGGGCTGTCATATGAGGAGAGAATAAGTCGGTTGGGATTATATTCATTGGAGTTTAGAAGAGTGAGAGGGGATCGCATTGAAACTTACAGGATTAGACAGGGTAGATTCAGAAAGGATGTTCCCAATGGTGGGAGAGTCCAGAACTAGCGGTCATAGGTTGAGGATGAGGGGTAAACCTTTTAGGATTGAGGTGAGGAGAAATTTCTTCACCCAGCAAATGGTGAATCTGGAATTCACTACCACAGAATATTGGGTAATTTCAGAAGGAATTAGATGCAGCTGTTGGGGCTTAAGAGGTCAAGGGGGAGATTGGGGGGGGGGGGGGGGGGGGGGAAGACGGGATCAGGGTATTGAACTGGATGATCATCCATGATCATAATGAATGGTGGAACAGGCTCGAAGGAACAAATGGACTCCTCCTGCTTCTATTTTGTATGTTTCTATGTCAGCTATTCAGTTGTGAGATACTTGGCTTCAACGTAGCTCTGACAAAGATGATCTGATCATCTGTAAATGAGCGGTGTCAGGAAACAGAGGTAGTTTTAAGTAATTTATCTGGATTGGTGGGTATTAGAAATGGGTGTCGCTTTAAGCAAGTTGAATTTTGTGTTTCTCTATTTGAAAGTATTAATGACTTCAGTTTGGTTCAGATGCATGCGTGGAAATGAAAGTTTACAATGCGACAGCACACAGAGTTTAATGCTTTTTGCAGAACAACCATGGACCACCCTAGGACAGAAAGAAGTTTCGAGTTAGTTGTAAGTTAGAGCCAGAACCACAAAAAGTCCGAAAACCAGGGAATGGGGACAAAAAAGAATGGCTCAGGAGGACAGCTAAACTAAAGGAACAAAATACAAGAAGTCAAACAAGGTTCTGTTCAGTGCAGTTGAAGTTAAAAAGCAGAGAAAGTGCTCTGAGTTAAAGAAGCAGCCTCGAGCCAGATTTAAAGTTGGTTAGGTGAGAAACCATATACCGGGGGAAATCAAAAGTGTGGCGACATCCTAATACAGCTTGTGTTTTGTTGGTTACCTGAGAGATCGTGTGGAAGCTTGAGTGCATGTGGCTACGTAAGGTGGAGGAATGCCGAATAGAGAGTTTGAAATCCTGGAGGTAGATCCTTGGTAAAGGCATCTGTGGGAAAGCTTTGTATGGGGGAACATTCCAAGTGTTATTTGTCGAGAGTGGGATTTGGAAACATTCGTGTGGAAGTTAGAGTTGCAGTCAGACAACTTGGCTCAAAGTGTGACAAACGTTTGAGGAGATTTGATGAGAAATCCACAGAAGGTATATAGGGTGGCTTTTGCCACTTGATTTCAAAGTGTTGTGTGTCTGACCATGGTTGGCTTGTTGGTTTACATGGACGGTGCACTTACTGAGAGAATTAGAACAGAAGATATATTATGTAACTTGTATATCCTTACAGATCTGACTACCTCTGGAAAGGTACAAGTGTATTATAGTTCATAATTTATTGCTTGCTAAAGGTTTTATTCTTCTATTAAAAGTTAATTGGCAGTCCTGTGACTCTGAAAAAGCATTTCTAAACAAAAATAATTAGAAGTTTTCTTAAGCCAGGATTCCACTCCAGGACCTGATGGTCCAATCGTAACATCAGTTGGGATTGTAACAGTAGATGTTGATGAGTAGATCCTGACATATCTAATGACGTAGCCAACACTTGGTGATTGATGTGGAGAATAAACTGTCAATCTGTTTAATGCTCGCCAACGTAGGCTAATGCTTGCACTCTCCTGGAGAGAATTTGCATTCAGTTTCCAACAGTGGGCATAGGAAATCAGCCATTTGCTTCCTTCAATGTACTGTGAGAGTACAGATCCAATTTGTACAAAATTTATTCTTCCACAGTATCTGGGCATCGCTGGCGAAGGCCAGCGTTTCTTATCCATCCCCAATTGCCCTTGAACTGAGTGGCTCACCACGCCATTTCAGAGAGCAGTCAGCCACATTGCTGAGAGTCCAGAGTCAGATGTAGGTCAGACTGTTTGAGAATGGCAGATTTCTTTCTCGAAGGGACATCAGTGAACCAGATGGGGTTTTGAACAACAATCAATGAGTTTCATGGTCACGGTTACTGAGACTAGCTTTCTATTCCAGATTTATTAATTGAGTTTATATTTTACCAGCTGCTGCAGTGGGATTTGAACAAGTTTACCTGAGAGCATTAATCTCAGTTTCTGGAGTAGGGGCCCAGGACATTATCACTATGCCACCATCTCCGCCAATTGCATTTCGTGACGCATCTGTTGTAGTATATATTTCCACATGTGGGTTGGAAGGTACCAGGGCCGGTAGAGATATTATCTTCACCTGTAACAATGGTACAGGGGTTAACACTGCAGCCTTACAGTGTGTGGTTTCGATTCCGGCCTCGGGTGACTGTCTGCACGTTCTCCCCCTGTCTGCGTGGGTTTCCTTCGGGTGCTCCAGTTTCCTCCCACAGTCCAAAGATTGCAGATTAGGTGGATTGGCCATGCTAAATTGACCCTTCGTGCCCAAGGATGTGCAGGTTGGGTGGGGTTATGGGGAAACTTGCAAGGGACATGAAAATCAATAAGAAGAAATTTCATAGTTATATAAAGGGAAAACGGGTGGTTAAGAGCAATGTAGGCCCACTAAAAGCTGAAAATGGAGATATTGTCAGTGATAATGGGGAAATGGCAGCCATTTTGTAAAAATATTTTTATTCAGGACCATTTTCCATTTTACAATATACACAAGACTCAATTAACTTTGTACAGTTCTCATAATAAACAACCAACCCACCATCCCGCCCTGTGTGCCCCGTTCTATTTTTTTGCAAAGACAACCCACCCCCACATCCCCCCCCCTCCCCCGCCTATTTGCTGACCAATTTCTGAAGAAGGAGATAAACAGCCTCCACCACGAATGGAACCCCTCCTCTTCCGACCCCCTAACGGCGCACTTAATTTTCTCCAGATGCAGAAATTCTGACAGATCTCCCACCCAAGTCGTCACCCTAGGCCGCTCCGGATATCACCACCCTCGCAAAATCCTCCTCCTGACTACCAGGGAGGCAATGGCCAACACATTCCCTCCTGCACTCCCAGCTCACCTCATACCCCAAATATCGCCACTCACGGGCCTGGTGCCACCCTTGCCCCTAAAATCTCCAACATTGTCTTGAAAAACGACTCCCAGAACTTCCCCAATTTTGGAAAGGACCAGAACACCGGCCCTTTTGAACATCGCTCACGTCTGTCCTCCACTTCCGGGAAAAACCCACTGATTCGTGTTTTGGTCATATGCGCTCTTTAAATTGAGGGAAATGGCAGACATGTTGAACAATTACTTTGTCTCAGTGTTTATAGTTGAAAGGAAAAATTACTTGCCGGAAGTTCCGAAAAAATTAATAGAGGATAGGGACTTCATTCAGTTAATGTATTACAGCATCAGTAAATAGGAAATTAATGGAACTAAAGAGTGATAGATTCCCCTGGACCTGACGGTTTCCATCTGAGGGTGTTAGTGGACAGGGGAATGTCTGTGCAAGGAGGGGAATGCATGGTCGGTGCCCTAACTATAATATCCAAGAGTTCCCTAGATTCAGTAGTAGTCCTTCTGGATTGGAAAATTGCACATGTCACTCCACTTTTTAAGAAGGTTGAAAGGGGGAAACCAGGGAACTACAGACCAGTTAGCCTAACATCTGTGGTGGGGAAACTACTGTAATCAGGGGCGGCACGGTGGCACAGTGGTTAGCACTGCTGCCTCACAGCTCCAGGGGCTGGCTTAGCACAGGGCTAAATAGCTGGCTTTGAAAGCAAACCATGGCAAGCCAGCAGCGCAGGTTCAATTCCCGTACCAGCCTCCCTGAACAGGCGCCGGAATATGGCGACTAGGGGCTTTTCACAGTAACTTCATTTGAAGCCCACTTGTGACAATAAGCGATTTTCATTTAATTTCATTTAATTTCAGGAACCCGGGTTCAATTCTGGCCTCGGGTGTCTGTCTTGTGGAGTTTGCAATTCCTCCCCATGTCTGCGTGGGTTTCCTCTGGGGTGCTCTGGTTTCCTCCCACAGCCCAAAGATTGCCCCTTAGTGTCCAAAAAGGTTAGATGGGGTTACTGGGTTACGAGGATAGGGTTGAGGCATGGGCTTAAATAGGGTACTCTTTCCAAGGGCCGGTGCAAACTCGATGGGCCGAATAGCCTCCTTCTGCACTGTAAATTCGATGATTCTATAGGATGGGCTAACTGGACTCCTTGGAAAATTTCAGTCGATCAGGGAAAGTCAGCATGGATTCGTGAAGGGAAGATCATGCCTGACTAGTCTCATTGAATTTTTTGAAGATAGTGGTCAGGGGAATGTCTATGGATGTTATTTATATGGACTTCCAGAAGGCATTTGATAAAGTTCCATACAAGAGACTATTAACAAAGATGGAAACCCACGGAATTGAGGGCAAATTATTGACATGGTTAGGTAATTGGTTAAGTGGCAGGTGCCAGAGAGTGGGGACAATGGGTAATTACTCTAATTGGCAGGAGGTGACTAGTGGTGTAACACAGAATCTGTGTTGGAACCTCAATTATTCACACTATTCATCAATGACTTGGATGATGGCATAAAACGTCATACAGCCAAATTTGCTGATGATACAAAGTTAGGTGTCATTGTAGACAGCCTAGATGACAGCATAAAATTGCAAGGAGATATTGACAGACAAAGTGAATGGATAAAATTATGCAGCTGGAATTCAATGTATGCAAGTGAGGTTATCCATTCTGGACCACAAAAGATAGAATAGAATACTTTGTAAATGGAAAGAGGTGCAGTGGATGTCCAAATAGACGGGGGTTCAGGTGCATAGATCTTTAAAATGCCACGAACAAGTGCAGAAAATAATCAAAACATCGAGAGGATTGGAGTATAAAGACACAGGGGTTATGCTGCAGCTACACAAAACCCTAGTTAGACCCCACTTGGAGTCACTGTGATCAGTTCTGGGCACCACACCATAGGAAGGATATGTTGGCCTTGGAGGGTGTTAAGACCTCCTCGGAGGTTATAGGTTGTGCACCATCCAGGTTCCCGTCAGCAACATGGAGTGTGAACTTCCTCGGTAAAACAGGGCAGGGTTTCCCCTTAAAAAGGGGGAACCTCACTGTATATAAACCCTGGGTGCAGGTTAGGGAGGGTGACCCTTTGAAGCGAGGAAAATTAGCTGTGTGTGTATCGAATAAAACAGGAAACTTGTCGAAACTTGCTCATTTGGGCCCGCTTTAAATTAGTCTGTAAGACCTCTTCGTTTGTGACATTGGCAATGCTGCCACACAGCAGACACTGCGAACAGAAACACATTTGTCCCTCAAGCGAGCGATCAAAATCGGCATCTCCCGCGAGACCATGGAGCTTGGGAGTGCTCCGGGGAATGGCGGTCTTCAACCTCAGTCAGCGGAGCGACCGCCGGTCGGCTGACACCAGAACTGAGGGGCATAATGCCCAGCCACAGGGATGGTAGTCATTGCCATGTAACACTTGAGGCCACGCCGGGACAGCTCTCCTGAATCGAGAATGAAGACAGTGGCTGTAGACAACAAACCAGGTGCTGGGACCAGAACACCAGACAAACCCGCAGGGATCTCGTTTCCCGCCAACCCCCAGGCATTACCACCCTCTCGCGATCCCGTGTACTACAAGGATGACCCGGGATGATTCCTATCACCAACTCCACTGCGTGGCAGCACCCCCAAGTCGCCCCCATCCAGATAGCATTGCAGGTCAAAGGACACTCTATCAAGATTGAACTCAACATCAGTGCGGCGGTTTTGGTCGTAGGTCACTGTGTGTTCAACGAGATTCGATCCGGTCTCCAGACTTTGGCCCTCCAAGATACAGATGCCAGGTTGGCCACATATACAGGGGTGCCTCTGGTCATTGAAGGCACCACTCTGGTACACACTGCTTACAGTGAACAATCGGCATGCTTGCCCTTAGCGGTGGTGGGCCCAGATTATTAGGCCATGACCATGAGGGCAGCACGGTAGCACAGTGGTTAGCACAGTTGCTTCACAGCTCCAGGGTCCCAGGTTCGATTCCCGGCTTGGGTCACTGTCTGTGCGGAGTTTGCACGTTCTCCACGTGTCTGCGTGGGTTTCCTCCGGGTGCTCCGGTTTCCTCCCACAGTCCAAAGATGTGCAGGTTAGGTGGATTGGCCATTGTAAAAATTGCCCTTAGTGTCAAAAAAAAGTTGGTTGGCGTTACTAGGTTACGGTGTTACGGGGATAGGGTGGAGGCGTGAGCTTCAGTGGCGTGCTCTTTCCAAGGGTCGGTGCAGACTCGATGGGCCAAATGGCCTCCTTCTGCACTGTAAAAAAATTCTATGACTGGCTGCATTACCTGAAGCTGGACTGCCAGCGAGTCTGCCGAATGTACCCCATGGCTCTGAAGAGGTCCTGGCGAAATTCCTGAAGGTTTGGGCACCATCAAGGGGGCAGTGGACCCGCAAGTGCAACCCCGCTATTTCCGTGCCCAGCCAGTACCATATGCATTGCGCCCTAAGGTCGACGCCAAGCTGGACCTCTTACAGCATCTGGAGATGATCTGCTCCATCCACTATGCTGACTGGGCAGTGCCAGTAGTACCAGTGCTAAAATCTGATATGTCGGGACTATAAGGTGACGGTGAACCATGTCTCCCGTTTGGACCGCCAGTCCCATGCATCAAGGACCTTTACGCCAATCTCAGTGGAGGTAAGACATTTGCAAAATTGGATAGGAATCACACATTTGATCACGGACCTCGGCTCCAGGCATTTTGTCACCATTAATACCCACAGGCAGCTGTACGAGTGCACCCGGTTGCGTTCGGAGTTTCATTGGCTTATTTCAAAGGGTGATGAAAAACACCCTGGGTGGTCTACCCAGGGTGGCAGTGTATCTGGACAACAATGACCTCATCACTGGAGTCTCAGACAAGGTGCAGCTGGGAAACGTGGCTGAAGCCCTCTGGCGTTTGAGTAGGCCGGTGTCCACCTCCGAAGGGAGAAGTGTGTTTTCAACGCACTTGAGGTCACCTACTTAGGGTATAGGGTGGACAAGAAACTGTTTACACCTGGCGGAGGATAAGGAGCGGGAAATCAAGCAGGCCCCCGTCCCGGGAGGACAGACCAAGTTGCGCTTCTTCTTAGGATTAGTCAATTACTACAAGAAATTTATCCCAAACTTGGCAACACTGCTCAGCGCTCTCCATCAATTATTAAAGAAGGGGAACCCTGAGAGTGGGCCCCTCCACAACAGAAGGCATTCATGGAGGTGAAACAGAAGCTGTCTTCTGGGAAACTACCCAAGCACTTCGACCCCACCAATCCGCATTTGCTAACGAATGGGGTGGGGGCACACTGCATGCACAACGGATCGTAATGACCCAGAGCAGTCGCAACCCGAAAGCTCACGACGCGGAGCGCAATTATGCGCAAATTGAGAAAGAAGGCCTGGCTGTCGCTTTTGGGGTTCGTAAATTCTGCCAGTACATCTACGGAGACACATCACGGTCTATACTGACCACAAGCCACTGCTCGGGTTGTTTAAAGACGATTGATTAATTCCCCCCATCGCGTTGGCCAGGGTCAAAAGGTGGACTTTGCTATTAGCCCCATACGGGTATACATTGAACCATCGCCCTGGCACAAGAATACCACACACCGACGCATTGAGCCACCTCCCACTCTCCATGAGGCCGTCGGCACCCACATCGGCCAAATAAGTCATCGCCACCCTCCATTTCATGGACTTTCTGCCAGTCACGTCGGCTGGCATCAAGGAATGGACCCAGACAGATCCCCAGTTATCCAGGGTCTGCCACATTGTCTTGTCAGACAACGAGCACCAGACTTTGCCCTACGACCAAAACTTCCAGAGCTCAGCATAGAAGACGGCATCGTACTGTAGAGGACATGGGTGATCGTCCCAGAGCGTGCACCTGCTCTTTGTTACAGGACTCCATAACGGACACTCCGGGGTGTCGAACATGAAAATGCTTGCCCGCAGTTACATCTGGTGGCCCGGCATGGATTCCGACACAGAGACGGTGACTCAGCGCTGCGGCGGTTGCCAAGAGCATAGGAAAGCACCACCGGCAGCACTGATATACCTGTGGGAATGTCCAGGTCCATTTACATATCTACTTCGCCGGCCCATTTCAGTGGCAATGTTCCTGATCATTGTGGATGCCCACTCCAAGTAGCTCAAAGTCCACAGTTACAGCAAACCTTTAGTGTCCATTTCTGGGGCTGGTTTAGCTCACTGAGCTAAATCGCTGGCATTTAAAGCAGGCCAGCAGCACGGTTCGATTCCCGTACCAGCCTCCCCGAACAGGCGCCGGAATGTGGCGACTAGGGACTTTTTACAGTAACTTCATTGAAGCCTACTCGTGACAATAAGCGATTTTCATTCATTCATTTCATTTCATTGTATCCCCACCGGGTCCTAGGACACCCTGTTGGCACGGTTCCTGTTCAGCTACTGGACCACTGTGCATGCCACCGCGAGGGTGGCACCGGCGGAACTGCTGATGGGGAGAAGCCTCAGGACAAGCTTAAGCCTGGTCATCTCAGACATGGGAGAGCAAGTCAGCCGCGTGCAGGACCATTTAGTTCTGAGCCAGTAGGTGCTGTCTACGTGCAAAATTTTGGTGGCGGCACCACGTGGATCCGAGGCGTGGTACTCAGTCTCGTACTCAGTCCACGCACAAGAACCAATGTGGACTACCTCCGCCGCCGCATCCAGGAGCCACCAGAACATACCCATGACGTTCCAATTCCGGTCGTTCTGTGGCCTCCGCTCCTGTCCCCTCACCTGCCTCCTCCAGCCATCGAGGTTCCGGAGGCCGAAATGCCGGACGGGGGTTCTGATTCTGACATGGACATTTGCCCATCGGGGAACGTCATAATACCGCCGCCTGCACCCGCACCGACCACGCTGGTCCAGCCTTGACAATCCATGCACAAATGCTAGTTGCCCCTTGCTCTGCTCCGTCAAGGCTGGAGTGCCTGCCCCACTACAAACGGACCAAGGGGCCTCCTTTTCAAGTGATGGATGGGTATGTCCCTCAAGACATGGGGGAGGTGGGGGGGGGGGGGGGGGGGGGAGGAATGGAGATCACGGGTTATGCACCATCCAGGTCCCCGTGACCAGCACGGAATATGAACTTTCCTGGTAAAACAGGCCGGAGGTTACGCCTTAACAGGAGAGAACCTCATTGTATATAAATTTAGCTGTGTGTGTATTGAATTAACCTGTTCATTCCTTTCTTCTGTGCGTCCCTATGTGTCTATTGCATTGGATTCTATGGAAGGAGTGGAATATAGATTTACAAAAATGATACCTGGATTACAGGGATTGAGGTACGCAGATTACTCAAATTAGACCTGTTTTCACTAGAATTTAGAAGGTTAAGGGATGATCTGATCGATGAATTCATGGTATTAACAGGGAAAGACAGGGTAAAGAGAGTCGAAAACTAGGGGACATAGTCTCAGAATTAGGGCGAGACCATTCAGTCGAGATGTGAGGAAGAATTTCTTCACTCACTCAAAGGGTGGTAGAGGTTTGGAGCTCTCTCTCACAAACAGCAATTGAAGCTAGATCAGGTGTTAATTTTAAACCTGACAGCGGCGGCATGTGGCGCAGTGGTTAGCACTGGGACTGCAGCGCTGAGGACCCGGGTTCGAATCCCGGCCCTGGGTCACTGTCCGTGTGGAGTTTGCAAATTCCACCCCCACAACCCAAAGATGTGCAGGTTAGGCAGCTTGGCCACGCTAAATTGCCCCTAAATTGCCCCTTAATTGGAAAAAAATAATTGGGTACTCTAAATTTATATAAAAACAATATTGAAATCAGACACAGATAGTTTAATAAGAATGCAGGAGTCCAACCTGAGTAAAAATAATATAAAATATTATTTACAAAGAGTATATTTACACTCCTCAGCAGACCCCTACCGGGCACTTCTCGGGTCGGTGCCCTCCTGGATGACCTTATATATATATATGTTTTTTAATTCATTTCTGGGATGTGGCCATCACTGGTTAGGCCAGCATTTATTGCCCCTCCCTATTTGCGCTTCACAAGGTGGTGGTGAGTTGCCTTCTTGAACCGCTGCAGTCCCTGAGGCGTAGGCACACCCACTGTGCTGTTAGGGAGGGAGTTCCAGGATGTTGTCCAGGCGACAGTGAAGGAGGTGATTGAGATACCCCGCACCTAGCGGGGCAGCTCGTACTCCACAAGGAGCACGGGGAAGACAAGCATTCCCACCCCATAGGTCCCGTGCGGATATTAGTCAGATTTTTGTTAAGGAAAGATGTTAAGGGATATGGGCCAAAGGCAGGTATATGGAGTTAGGCCACAGATCAGCCATGATCTCATTGAATGGCATGTCGGGTTTGAGGGGCGGAATGGCCTACTCCTGTTCTTATGTTCCTATGGTAAACAATATTGCTAAATAGGTTGAGCACCTCAGACCAGCTGACAAAATTGGGAAAGCATAAGGTACTGAATTTATTTCATGGGGCATTTCATGGTACTAAAACACAGCTTCATGAATGACAACAGCAGTAAAATATTGGCTTGACTCTGATAGTGGCATCTAACCGGCACAGTGGCACAGTGGTTAGCACTGCTGCCTCACAGCGCCAGGGACCCAAGTTCAATTCCAGCCTCAGGAGACACTCTGTGCGGAGTCTGCATGTTCTCCCCGTGTCTGCGGGGGTCTCCTCCGGGTGCTCCAGCTCCTCCCACAGTCTAAAGATGTGCAGGTTAGGTGGGTTGGCCATGCAGAAATTGCCCCTTAGTGTCCAAAAAGATGCAGGTTAGGTGGGGTTATGGGGATACGGGATAGGACGGAGGAGTGGGCCTAGGTAGGGTGCTCTTTCAGAGGGTCGGTGCAAACTTGACGGGTGAAATGGCCTCCTTCTGCACTGCAGGGATTCTGTGGTTCTAATGGTAGCTTCATCGTGAAGACTGTGAGGTCATGAAGTGAGTGTGAACGGTGCTGAACATTGAGCAAAGCAACAAGCCCCACTTCTGACCTTATGATAGAGAGATCATTCAGGAAGCAGCTGAAGTTGGTTCTGCCTAGGACACTACCCTGAGGAACTCCTGCAGTGATATCACAGGACTGGGATGAATGGCCCCCAAAAACCACAAGCCTTTGTGCTAGGTAAGACTCTAACCAATGGAGAATTTTCCCTTGATTCCCATTGACTCCAGTTTTGCTAGGGCTCCTTGATGCCACGCTCGGTCAAAAACTGCCTTGATGTCGACGGCAGTCTCTCTCACCTCAACTCTTGGTATTCCATACTAGATTTGACTCTCCAACTCTTTCCCAATTACCCTGAAAATAGTTCTGTTCAATTTCCTTTTGAAAGTTATTATTGAAACTGCTTCCATTGCCCTTTCAAGCAATGCATTACAGATCATTGCAATTCACGAAAAAAAAAAATTTCTGATATCACCTCTGGTTCCTTTCCAATTCACCTTAACACAGTGCCTCAGAACCTTTCATAATTTTGGATTAGATCAGCCCTAATCTTGTTTACCCGAAGGAGAACAATCCCAACTTCCCCATTCTCCAAGTTAACTGAAGTCCCTCATCCCCAGTACCTCCCTCATTTGACTTTTTTCACGTCACATGGGGTTGCCACAATACTAGTTGATGCCCCTTCTCCATTATCAGTCATATTAACTGTGGTAGTTCGAGGCATACACTGGAAGCTTCCAGTAGTTAACAAAGGGGTTTATTGATGAAAGGCAAAGGCCGTTAGGTTAAAGGCAGAGAGCTCAATGGAACGAGTTCTCCACTGGCAGGACTCTCCGTTACACCAGCAGCGTCTCCCCACCCAATGGAGTACCATTGGCCAGCAGCGGGTATGGAGAATGCCACTGCCAGCAATGGTGCTCCACCGGGAATCACATGGCTGGGGAGGCAGAGACCTCACCCCAATATAACAGGTTTTAACACTTTGGCTCTGGGGTTGAGACTGATCCGGTTCTGTCCCCATTGTCCAGGGTTTGTGCGTTCCTGCGCGATTGGCCCTGAGCCGGTCACGTGGTCCATGGAGCACACCTCCTGCAAGGTGTCGCACTACCACTATGATCTAATGGTCTGGAGACCTCTGCATGTGACCCCCATTGTGGTGGATGGAGGGGAGGGGGTTTGAGTTGTAGAACATCAAAAGATTAGCCAACCGCTGTGCTATAACCTATTGGCTGGAGACAATTGGTTACCCCATGACTCTTGGGGAATATGAGCAACTAAACAGATGTCTTCACAAATGAGGACACAAATAAGATACCAGAAATGTTGGGGAATGCAGGGTTTAGTGAGAGGGAGGAACTGAAGGAGATCAATAATAGTAGAGAAATGGTGTTGGAGAAATTGATGGGATTGAAGGCTGATAAATCCCCAGGGCCTGATAATCTACATCCCAGGGTACTGAAGGAGGTGGTTCTAAAAATAGTGGATGCATTGGTGGTCATCTTTCAGTATTCTGTAGACTGTGGAACAGTTGCTGCAGATTGGAGGGTGGCTAATGTAACCCCACTGTTTAAAAGGGAGGTGAAGAGAGAGAGCAGGGAATTATAGACCAGTAAGCCTGACGTCAGTAGTGGGGAAAATTCTAGAATCCATTATCAAAGATTTTATAGCAGAGCACTTAGAAAACAGTGGCAGGATCGGACAGAGTCAGCATGGATATATGAAGCGGAAATCATGCTTGACAAATCTACTGGAATTCTTCGAGGATGTAACTAGTAGAATTGATGAAGGGGAGCCAGTAGATGTGGTGTATTTGGACTTTCAGAAGGCTTTTGACAAAGTCCCGCATAAAAGATTAGCGTGTAAAATTAAAGCGCATGGTATTGGGAGTGGATCTCCATTGAGATGGATAGAAAACTGGTTGACAGATAAGAAACAAACAGTAAGAATTAACGTATCTTTTACGAATTGGCAGCCAGTGACTACTGGGGTACCACAGGGATCGGTGCTCGGACCCAAGCTATTCACAATTTCTATTAATGATTTAGATGAGGGAACATAATATAATAATATTTCCAAATTTGCAGATGACATCAAGTTGGATGGGAGGGTGAGCTGGGAGGAGGATAAAGAGATTCTTCAGTGTGATTTGGACAAGTTGAGTGAGTGGACAAATGAATGACAAATGCAGTATAATTTGGATATCTACCTTGGAGCAAAAACAAGAAGGCAGGCTATTATCTGAATGGCCATAAATTAGGAGAGGGAAATGTGCAACGAGCCTTGGGTGTCCTCGTACACCAGTCACTGAAGGTAAGCATGCACGTGCAGCAGGTGGTAAAGAAGGCAAATGGATGGTATGCTGGCCTTCGTTGCTAGAGGATTCAAGTACAGGAGTAGGGATGTCTTGCGGCAATTATACAGGGCCTTGGTGAGGCCACACCTGGAATGTTGTGTGCAGTTTTGGTCTCCTTATCTGAGGAAGGATGTTCTAGTTATAGAGGGAGTGCAGCAAAGGTTTACCAGACTGATTCCTGGGATGGCAGGACTGCCATACGAGGAGAGATAGGAATCGATTAGGATTTTGTTAATTGGAGTTTAGAAGAATGAGGGGGAATCTCGTAGAAACCTGTAAAATTCTAACGGGGGGGGCAGCACAGTGGCGCAGTGGGTTAGCACTGTGGCCTCACGACGCTGAGGTCCCAGGTTCGATCCCAGCTCTGGGTCACTATCCGTGTGGATTTTGCACATTCTCCCCGTGTTTGCATGGGTTTCGCCCCCACAACCCAAAAATGTTCAAGCTAGGTGGATTGGCCACGCTAAATTGCCCCTTAATTGGAAAAGAATGAATTAGGTACTCTAAATTTAAACAAAAAATTCTAACAGTGCTGGACAGGGTAGATGCAGGAAGGATGTTCCCAATGGTGGGTGTGTCCAGAACCAGGGGTCACAGTCTGAGGATACGGGGTAGACCATTTAGGACAGAGATGATGAGACATTTCTTCACCCAGAGAATGCTGAGCCTGTGGAATTCATTACCGCAAGAAGTAGTTGAGTCCAAAACATTGTATGGTTTCAAGAAGCAGTTCGAGGCAGTGGAGAAGCTCTTAGGGCGAAGGGATCAAAGGATATGGGGGGAAAGTGGGATTAGGCTATTGAGTTGGATGATCAGCCATAATCATAATGAATGGCGGAGCGGGCTTGAAAGGCCGAATAGTCTCCTCCTGCTCCTATTTCTGTCTATGTTTCTTTGTTTCTGTGAGCTCCCCCATTGAGGAGGGTGGAGCAATCATTAGTAGTTGCAGCTGTATAAATAGAACTGGCCAGTGTAGTACCGGCTTGATAAGGAAGCAGTGATGAATTACTGCTGCTGTGTACATATTGTTGGAAATAAAGTTACTTTCTGTTTGACTCTGCAAACCCGTGCTGGATGCTTCGTGACCCTCACAAAACGCTGATAAAGTGGTTTAGCGGATTGTTTCTCATTACATTCATGAAAGCCTGAATGGCCCTCTCAGCCAGTCCGTTCGAATCCACCAGGATTAAACTTGCCCATGAAAGGGCCAGCAGAGTGAACGTAAATCTGGGATCATTGGCCAGTCACAAGGCTGCGAACGGGGCGGACGGTGATAAGTACTGCTGATTCTTCAAAGGCTTTATCTGTGCCTGGCCACCAGACATAGCTGGGTGCCAACATCTTCATCTTGGTGTACTCGGGGTGGGTGCTGTGCTGCTTTTGAAGGAGGACCTAACCCTAACGCCATTCTGGAGTCAGAATGACCACTCGTGAACCCCACAGCATCACGTCATCTTCACAGGTCAACTCATCCTGATGAGTGAAGCAGGGTCTGAGTTTATATTTCTCATAACGCCACCCAGTCTGCATCATTCTTTTCACCTTTGAAAGTATGGGTCTCTTTGGGATCAGTTTCAGATGTGTCCAGCAGACATAGGCAGATGTCTAGGAGGTTCAAAGCCAGTATGACCTCCTGGGGGAACTGGTAGTGACAAAATGTTCAAGGCCATGGGCAGGTGACTTAATGCATCTGTATTGGCAATTTGTGTGCCAGGCCGGTGCGGAAAATCATAGTTGTAAGTCACCAGCAACAAAATACAACACTGCACCCTTGCTGAGGCAATAAGCAGTATGAGTTTTTTGTATTTCCTTAAAAGTCCTAGTAATGGCTTATAGAATTAGAATTTACAGTGCAGAAGGAGGCCATTCGGCCCATCAAGTCTGCACCGGCTCTTGGAAAGAGCACCCCACCCATGGTCAACACCTCCACCCTATCCCCATAACCCAGTAACCCCACCCAACACTAAGGGCAATTTTGGACACGAAGGGGCAATTTATCATGGCCAATCCACCTAACCTGCACATCTTTGGACTGTGGGAGGAAACCGGAGCACCCAGAGGTAACACACGCACACACGGGGAGGATGTGCAGACTCCGCACAGACAGTGACCCAAGTCTGGAATCGAACCTGGGACCCTGGAGCTGTGAAGCGATTGTGCTATCCACAATGCTACCGTGCTGCCCCGTTGATCTCTAAGTCAAATCACGGCCATACACACATTGGTGGAATTTCTTCACAATGTATATAACTGCTAAGCCCGCCTTCTCAATCTGCGCATAGTGCCATTCTGCTTCTGAAAGGACCCCTGTGGCAAAGACAATAGGGTGCCCAAAACCGTGTCCCATCTTGTGGGATAAAACTGCCCCTATTCCATAAGGGGACGCATCACATGTCAGCACAATTGGTTTCCCCGGGTCAAACTGTACTAAGAGGTTTGAGGACTGCAAGGCTTGCTTCACAACTCGGAAACTCTCCTCTTGAGGCTTTGTCCATTCCCACCATTGATTCTTCCTTAATAGCCAGTCTCATAAGAAGTCTTACAACACTAAGTTAAAGTCCAACAGGTTTGTTTGGAATCACTAGCTTTCGGAGCATAGCTCCTTCATTGGGTGAGTCAACTGAGGAAGGAGTTGTGCTCCAAAAGCTAGTGATTCCAAACAAACCTGTCGGACTTTAACCTGGTGTTGTAAGACTTCTTACTGTGCTCACCCCAGTCCAATGCTGGCATCTCCACTTACTAGCTGGTGTAATGGTGCCAATGTTGTGTCTAAATTCGAAATGAACCTTCCACAATAATTTATCATATGGAGGAAGGAAGCTCTCTGACATTTTTGGGTGCAGGGACATCTCATATGGCCTTGGCCTTTTCTTGCAGAGGATGCAACCCTGTGGCATCAACGCAAAATCCAAGGTGCCTGGAAAATACACATTTCACATCTGTGGAGGAACCCCTGCACCCTGAAACCTCTTTAATATTTCCTGCAGCCTAGACATGTGTTCTTCTGGTGTAGTGCCGGTGACAACACATCATCATGGTGGACCATCGCCTTGGGAATTCCCTGGTGGAGATTTTCCATCGTGCGCTGGAAAATAGCGCAGGCTGAACAGTGCCAAATGGTAGCCTTGCTTACTGAAGGCCTTTGTTGGTATTTATTAGGAAATGCTTCTGAGACTCTTCAAACATTTCTAGTTGCAGGTAGGTATGATTCAGGTCCAATCTTGAATAGGTGAGGCCCCTGCCAGCTTAGCGTAGAGATCCTCAATCTGGGGGATCAGCAATCTGGGCAGCCTGATTTACAAAACAAATTAGTGCGGATGCTGGAATCTGAAACAAAAACAGAAAATATTGGGGTTTTGGTGAGCCTGACCTCTGGTTAGTTCATAGTCCCCACAAATTCTTATAGAATGATCTGGTTTGACGCCATTCTTGCATTCAGAAGACTGAACCAGCTTGATTATCCCCAATCTCTTTAGCTCTGCTTCAATCTTCTGATGCAATGTGTATGGCACTGATCTGGCTCCGAAAAACATAGGGGTCAAATCCAGATTGACATGGATTATGCCTTTGACACCTTTAATCTGGCCTAGTTCCTTGTGAAACATGTCTTCATACCTCCTCAGGGCAGCTTGGAGGGTGCCACAGGATATTTTGAAGATTTCCAGTCAATTGTGCCTAATGTTCTGTAATCAGTCTCCTCCCATCAGACTGGGTCTGTGCACTTCCACTGTAACCAAAGGCAGATTGCCCCCCCCCCCCTGCCCTCTGTCGGCTGCTGGTGCAATGCTGGTTCCAAGGATCTTCACAGTTTCCCCGATGAACTTGGAAAGCTTGACTGTAGTACTCTTCAAGCTTAAAGACCGAGTTCCTGCACAAAGATATTGGAAAGTCTCCCCCATATGGTCACCGAAGCCCCAGCATTGACTTCCATATGAGGGGTTCGTCATTTATCCTTAAGACAATTTAAATCGGGGTCGTTTGATTCAATTGGACTGCATTCAACTGATACATTGCACGCTCTCCTTCAGAGCTCTTCTCCACTATGCTCAGTGTCGTTGTGGACTGCTGCTGCTGTTTTTGTTTTGCATTGGCGTGCTTTGCCCAAAGCGGACACTTCGGCTACATCAGAAGCACACAAACTCCTGAACTGGACAGGTCTCCTGGGAATGACTTCTCCCGCAATGATAGAAGTCCACCTCGGACTTGGATTGACGTGTTTTTCTCAGTTCTTTCCCTATGGTCCAATAGTGAGGACCATGTCTGTTCTCCACTGAGCCTGTTGTTCCTGCCACACACCCTGCAGCCATACTGCCCCACACCTTGGTTAACCTTCCCTTCAGCCATGCTTTGGAGCTCAGTGGCACCTTTTTCGGCACACTCCATCGCCTGAGCTATCTCAATCACTTTTTCTAATATTGTAGTGGTTTCAGCCAGGAGCCTCAACTGGATATTAAGGTTATGGATCCCACAAACCAACTGGTTGCGTAATATTTCGCGAAGCACGGTCCCGAACTCACGGTGCTCAGCTGCAGAGTGAAACTTAGAACATTGAAGGATAATCGAGGGCCTTGGGTTGAAATGATATTTAACCAATCTGGTCACAGGCCTTCGGGTCTGGAGCCTCCGAGGACGTGAGGTTCCTCATCAAGTTATACGTTTGGGGTCCGCAAACTGTGCTTGACCTCGCCTGCGATTTCATTTGATTACTGACTCCAATCCTCAGCCACTCGGTCAAATGGGTCTAGTTTCTCAGTGATGGGCATTTCCACTCACAGTTTAAATGATTTCCAACTCTTGCTGGAGCTTCTCTGCTTTCTCAATTGCTCTTTCCTTCCCCCCTTGATTCACGACAACTATCGGCTGTGATCGAAAACTTTTACCTTGTCACCAATGTGGTGGCTCGAGACAGACACTGGAGGCTTCCAGTAGTTAACAAAGGTTTTATTGATGGACGGCAAAGGCAGTTAGATAACAGGCACAGAACTCAATATAACAGAGGCGTGATTCACTGCCGGGCGGGATCCTCCGCTTTGCCGGCAGTACCCCCACTGTTTCCAGACAGCGTGGGGGTGGTCACAATGGGAAACCCCATCGGTCTGCGACGGGAACAGAGAATCCCAGCAGGGGCGAAGCACGACGGAAAACGGGACTGGTGGGACAGAGAATTCCCCCAAGACTTCGACTCTGGGGTCCACAATGACTGGGATCCTGCTCCCAGGGCCCCATGCAAATCCACAAAAAGAAAACTTACTTTTATTTAACACAAAAACTACATACACAGCTCCAGTGCGGAAGTGAGGCTAGAAATAGGAAGATAGAGCAGCTAAACACTTGGCTAAACAGCTGGTGTAGGTTTCCGTTATCTGGACCACTGGGAGCTCTTCTGGAGCAGGTGTGACCTGTATAAGAAGGACGGGTTGCACCTAAACTGGAGGGGCATAAATATCCTGGTCCCGAGGTTTGCTAGTGTCACACGGGAGGGTTTAAACTAGTATGGCAGGGGGTGGGTACCAGAGCAATAGGTCAGAAGGTGAAAAAATTGAGGGAGAACTAGGGAATAGGGCCACTATGGCTCTGGGGAAGAGCAGACAGGGAGGTGTTGCTGAAAACAGCGGACCGGTGGCCTGAAGTGCATATGTTTTAATGCAAGAAGTATAACCGGTAAGGCAGATGAATTTAGAGCTTGGATCAGTACTTGGAACTATGATGTTGTTGCCATTACAGAGACGTGGTTGAGGGAAGGACAGAATTGGCAGCTAAACTTTCCAGGATTTAGATGTTTCAGGCAGGATAGAGGGGGATGTAAAAGGGGTGGCGAAGTTGCGTTACGTTTTCGGGAGAATATCACAGCTGTACTACGGGAGGACACCTCAGAGGGCAGAGAGGCTATATGGGTAGAGATCAGGAATAATAAGGGTGCAGTCAAAATGTTGGGTGTTTACTACAGGCCTCCCTCCAGCGGGAGATAGAGGAGCAGATAGGTAGACAGATTTTGGAAAGGAATAAAAGCAGCAGGGTTGTTGTGATGGGAGACTTTAACTTCCCCAATATTGACTGGGACTCACTGAGTGCTAGGGGCTAGGGGCAGAGTTTGTAAGGAGCATCCAGGAGGGCTTCTTAAAACAATATGTAGACAGTCCAACTAGGGAAGGGGCTGTACTGGACCTGGTATTAGGGAATGAGCCCGGCCAGGTGGTAGACGTTTCAGTAGGGGAGCATTTCGGGAACAGTGACCACAATTCAGTAAGTTAAGTGCTGGTGGACAAGGATAAGAATGGTCCGAAGGTGAATGTGCTAAATTGGGGGAAGGCTAATTATAACAATATTAGGCGGGAACTGAAGAACCTAGATTGGGGGTGGATGTTTGAGGGTAAATCCACATCTGACATGTGGGAGGCTTTCAAATGTCAGTTGAAAGGAATTCAGGAACAGCATGTTCCTGTGCAGAAGAAGGATAAATACGGAAAATTTTGGGAACCTTGGATAACAAGAGATATTGGAGGCCTCGTCAAAAAGACAAAGGAGGCATTTGTCAGGGTCTGAAGGCTGGAAACATTCGAAGCCTGTGTGGAATATAAGGAAAGTAGGAAGGAACTTAAGCAAGGAGTCAGGAGGGTGAAAAGGGGTCACGAAAAGTCATTGGCAAATAGGGTTAAGGAAAATCCCAAGGCTTTTTACACTTACATAAAAAGCAAGACGGTAGCCAGGGAAAGGGTTGGCCCACTGAAGGACAGGTGAGGGAATCTATGTGTGGAACCAGAGGAAATGGGCGAGGTACTAAATGAATACTTTGCATCAGTGTTCACCAAAGAGAAGGAATTGGTGGATGTTGAGTCTGGAGAAGGGTGTGTAGATAGCCTGGATCACATTGAGATCCAAAAAGACGAGGTTCTGGGCGTCTTGAAAAATATTAAGGTACATAAGTCCCCAGGGCTGATGGGATCTACCCCAGAATACTGAAGTAGGCTAGAGAGGAAATTGCTGAGGCCTTGACAGAAATCTTTGGATCCTCACTGTCTTCAGGTGATGTCCCGGAGGACTGGAGAATAGCCAGTGTTGTTCCTTTGTTTAAGAAGGGAAGCAAGGATAATCCAGGGAACTACAGGCCGGTGAGCCTTACGTCAGTGATAGGGAAATTGCTGTAGAGAATTTTTCGAGACAGGATCTACTCTCATTTGGAAGCAAATGGACGTATTAACGAGATGCAGCACGGTTTTGTGAAGGGGAGGTTGTGTCTCGAGTTTTTCGAGGAGGTCAAAGATGATTGATGCAGGTAGGGCAGTAGATGTTGTCTATATGGAATTCAGTAAGGCCTTTGACAAGGTCCCTCATGGCAGACTGCTATACAAGGTGAAATCACACGTGATCAGAGGTGAGCTGGCAAGATGGATACAGAACTGGCTAGGTCATAGAAGGCAGAGAGTAGCAATGGAAGGGTGCTTTTCTGATTGGAGAGCTATGACTAGTGGTGGGATCTTTGCTGTTCGTAGTATATATAAATGATTTACAGGAAAATGTAACTGGTCTGATTAGTAAGTTTGCAGTTGACACAAAGGTTGGTGGAATTGCGGATAGCGATGAGGATACAGCAGGATTTAGATCATTTGGAGACTTGGGCGGAGAAATGGCAGATGGAGTTTAATCCGGACAAATGTGAGTTAATGCATTTTGGAAGTTCTAATGCAGGTAGGGAATATACAGTGAATGGTAGAAGCCTCAAGAGTATTGACAGTCAGAGAGATCTAGGTGTACATGGCCCACAGGTCACTGAAAGGGGCAACACTGGTGGAGAAGGTAGTCAAGAAGGCATACAGCATGCTTTCCTTCATTGGCCGGGGCATTGAGTATAAAAATTGACAAGTCATGTTGCAGTTGTATAGAACCTTAGTTAGGCCACAATTGGAGTATAGTGTTCAATTTGGTCGCCACACTACCAGAAGGATGTGGAGGCTTTAGAGAGGTTGCAGAAGAGATTTACCAGGATGTTGCCTGGTATGGAGGGAATTAGCTATGAGGAGAGGTTGAATAAACTCGGTTTGTTCTCACTGGAATGACGGAGGTTGAGGGGCGACCTGATAGAGGTCTACAAAATTATGAGGGGCATAGACAGAGTGGTTAGTCAGAGGCTTTTCCCTAGGGTAGAGGGGTCAATTACTAGGGGGCATAGGTTTAAGGTGCGAAGGGCAATGTTTAGAGGAGATGTACGAGGCAAGTTTTTTAACACAGAGTGTAGCAGGTGCCTGGAACTCGCTGCCGGAGGTGGTGGTGGAAGCAGGGACGATAGTGACATTTAAGGGGCGTCTTGACAAATACATGAATAGGATGGGAATAGAGGGATATGGACCCCAGAAGTGTAGAAGATTTTTGTTTAGATGGGCAGCATGGTCGGCACAGGCTTGGAGGGCCAAAGGGCCTGTTCCTGTGCTGTACTTTTCTTTGTTCTTTGTTCTTGTAGTTTCCTAATTGGTCTTCTCCAGCCGATGTCTGACTGGCCGACTCTATTCATACAAAGGCACATTGACTCGGTTTTTTTTTGAAGAATGTTTTATATTGGGATTTTTATACATGGTATATTTACAGATGTACACATAGAGAAGCCAAAAAGAAATAACAGAAACACTACATAACTAAAAAAAACCAAGGGGTGGGAAAATAAAAACTGGGGAAGTGTATATACATAGAAGCAACAAAGAGACAATTCCGTTATACATGTCACTGGAGGGGGCTTTCTTACCTCTCCACCCCCCCCCCCCCCCTTTATTTCTGTTTTATTTTTAAAGAAAATACATACAGAACAAGCAAATCAAAACTGGGTGGGCGGGGCGTCTGGGTGGAGCCCCTGATGTTGCTTGCTTCTCCCGGTCGGTTTTCGCTGTTGTTGTGTGTTTGCCTCCACCTCGGCCGTCTGTCGTTCCTTCCTCCTTTACTTTCTTACTCTCTGTTGCCCTGCCATGTTCATTGTGGTCATTGTCGTTTCCTGTGCTCTCCCTCCAGTTTGTGTTCCCTCCTCTTTCCTACTCTCTGGCTCCCTTCTTATTATTCTTTGCACCCTGTCATTCCCACTTCCCCCCCCCTTCTGAAGCTCCCCTTTCTTTTCAGCTGTGTTTGGCTACCCCCTCTTGCATTGTCCCCCCCCCCCCCACTCCTTTGTCTCATGCCCTGCCTACTTTCCCCTGTCTCTTGGCTACTTGTTTATCTGTTTGTTTGTTCATTGGCCACAAAAAAGTCCCGGCACAGTTGGGTGAATGGCTCCCATGTCCCGAGGAAGCTATTTTCCGACCCCCGGATGGCGAATTTGATTTTCTCCATTTGGAGAAATTCTGAGAGGTCGGACAGCCAATCTGCAGCTTTGGGTGGTGCTGCTGACCGCCAGCCGAACAGGATTCTACGGCGGGTGATAAGGGAGGCAAAGGCAAGTGCATCCGCCCTCCTTCCCATGAAGAGATCTGGCTGGTCTGATACCCCGAAGACCACCACTTTCGGGCATGGCCCCACCCTCACCCCCACCACTTTGGACATTGTCTCGAAGAAGGCTGTCCAGTACTCCACAAGTCTGGGGCAAGACCAGAACATGTGGGCGTGGTTGGCAGGGCCTCCTTGGCACTGTTCACATCTGTCCTCCACCTCCGGGAAGAACCTACTCATTTGGGTTCTTGTTCATTGGGCTCTATGTACCACTTTTAGTTGCATCAGGTTGAGTCTTGCGTATGTGGAGGTGGAGTTGACCCTACTGTTGCTTGTCGTGCTCTCTCTTTAATTGGCTCTGTTTATGGCGGTTAATATGGTCGCCTTCCTTAATTCTAATCACGTTTGCTCAAGAGTCACCAGGTGACTTTCGATACCACCACAAGGTTCAAAACCGAATACTGGTCAAAGACTCGATACACCAGTTAGTAAGTTCGAAATCAATGCTCATTTATTTACACACAGTCAATTATACTCATGCACAAACTCTACCAACTAAACTATCACTACTACTAAAGCCTATACTTAGCTTCGGGCGCCCACTCAGTCAGAGGAACAATGGCCGTTGTCCGGTTCTGAAGCTGCTGGGGTCGAGCTGGTACGGAATAGTAGCTAGGAGCATCTATCTCATAGCATGCGTTGACTTTGGACTTACTTGTTCTGCTGCAGCTGCTAGGCAGGCCTCTCGTCGCTGAGAGCCAAGGCCAAGAAGAACGATTCTCTCTTGGGGGCTTCTTTTTATACCCAAAGGGGGCTTCGCGTGCTTTTGGGTGGGCCTTGAACTTGGTCCCAATTAATTGGACCGTATCCTGATCATCGGTATCGATTTTCTCAAATAAAGGGGTGGCTGCCCTGATTGCTGGGCGGGCCCTAGGTGGCCGTTGGCCTGCTTTGTTCTAGTCTCCTCTGGCGCCGGGGTGTCTGCTTTGGTATCGTTTGCTTAAATGTTACCCTTTTGTCCCCGGAGTTGGCTCATTAGTATGCTAATGGCTTTGCAGTATCGGTCTTGTCTGGGAGCTAGAGCTCCAATCAACAGACAAACCTTGCACCGCGTGCTTTCTCAGCATTGTCCATTTTTCCCTTCATTCTTTGCAAAGTGTCCATTTTGTAATCGGGACGTGGCCACCCCAGGTGGCTACACTATGTAGTGCTTCGCTCCAGTGTCCCCACCCTATTTCGGGCCCCAGGTCTTCCTCCCATTTCCTCCTTGTTGTTTTCAGTACAGTGTCAGCCCTCTCTACCAGTCGTTCGTACATGTCGCTAGAGTTTCCTCTACCTAGAATGTTTGTGTCCTGTAATTCCTCTAGTAGTGTCTGTCACGGTGGTCGTGGGTGCTTCCTTGTCTCCTTCCGAAGGAAGTTTTCAAGCTGCAGGTATCTGAGTTTGTTGCCCTTTGCTAGCTGGAATATCTCCAGTGTTGTGAACCTGCTGTTGCTGTATAGGTCTCTGACTGTCAGTGCCCCCCCCCCCCCCGTCCTGCCTCCACCTTTTAAAGGTGGAGTTAGTGAGCGCTGGTACGAACCCATGGTTGTTGCAGATGGACATTTAGTTGGACATTTTGGTCAGGCCGAATTGCTGCCGTAATTGGTTCCAGGATTGGAGGGTGGCTATCATCACCACTGGGCTGCTGGAGTGTTTTTTGGGTGGGGATGGAAGTGCCGCCATGGCGAGGGCCCGGAGCGAGGCATCCTCCGCGCTCACCCACTCGGCTTCTGGCTCCTTAATCCCATTACTCTTTCTGCTGTCGCCGCCCAGTGGTAGAATAGTAGGTTTGGTAGGGTTTTTGTCGGACCTCCTTTGGGATCCTAGCATTCTCCCCCCCTCCCCACCGCGCACACCATACAAACACTATGATTAACTTATCCAGTGAGTTGAAAAAGGCCTTGGGGATATAGATCGGGATGGATCTAAGTAGGAAGAGGTATCTGGGTAGTATGTTCATTTTGGTCGTCTGCACTCCTCAAGCAGACTGGGAGTGTGTTCAGTCTCTCCAGGTCCTTTTTGACTTCCTCTGTCAGACTGGTCAGGTTTCACTTGAGGACCACTTCCCAGTCGTGAGGGATTTGGATCCCCAGGTAGCGGAATTTGTGTTGGGCCTGTTTAAATGGCAGTCATCCCAGCGCTGGCCCTCCCCCTTGTGGGTTCACCGGGAAGATCTCACTTTTGCTCATATTGAGTTTGTAGCCCAAAAAGTCACCAAAGTCTTTCACGAGCGCGATGATTCCTTCCATGCTGCTTTGTGGGTCTTAGATGTAGAGGAGCAGGTCATCTGCATAGAGCGAGATGCTGTGCTCTCTGCCTCCCCTTTGGATCCCCCTCCACTTTTTTGCTGTTTTGAGAGTGATCGCTAGTGGTTCGATCGCTAGGGCGAACAGCAGTGGGGACAGTGGGCATCCCACCTGGTTACCCTGTGCAGCTGGAAGTACTGGGAGCTGGTTTTGTTTGTCCCTATGCTCGCCATGGGAGTGTTGTACAGGAGCTTTACCCAGGTGAACACTGATCCAAGCCCAAACCGCTCCAGTACCTCTATGGGGTACTGCCACTCGATTCTGTCGAAGGCCTTTTCTGAATCCACGGAGACGATCACCTCTATTGTTCTCTCCCCGGAAGGGGTCGTGATCACTTTCAACAGGCGCCTGATGTTCAATGTTCGCTGTCTAACTTTGACAAAGCCCGTCTGGTCCTCTGCGACCACCACTGGAACGCAGTTCTCCAACCTTATGGCTCGGATCTTGGCCAGTAGTTTGGTGTCTACGTTTAGTTAGATTGATTGATTGATATTTATTGTCACATGTACCGAAGTACAGTGAAAAGTATTTTTCTGCGGCCAAGGGAATGTACACAGTACATACATAATAGACAAAAGAATAATTGACAGAATACATTGATAATGGTACATCAACAAATAGTGATTGGTTACAGTGCGGAACAAGGGCCAAACAAGAGCAGCATAGGACGTTGTGAATTGTGTTCTTACAGGGAACATATCAGTCCAAGGGTGAGTTGTTGAGGAGTCTAGTAGCTGTGGGGAAGAAGCTATTCCTATGTCTGGATAATAGTGAGATGGGTCTGTATGACCCGCATTTCGTTGGGTCTTTGTTTTTCTTAGGTATTAGCAAGATTGAGGCCTGTGCTAGTGTAGGTGGCAGTGTGCCCCTAGCTAGCGAGCCTGTGCACATTGACTTAGTTAAGGGTCCCTTGCCCCCTTAACGAGGGAGCACGTTTTCTACAAGCTCCATGGGTAGTGGATCATCTCTACCTCGTACATCCGTGTGTATTATAACACAGCCCGATGTCCTTCCTGACACTAACAGCCATTTCCGGCCTCCTCATTTATCTGGCTGAGAGACTGGCACAATACAGGCTGGCTTGCCTGTACCAGCGGCTGGGTTCTTCTGTGAGAGTGGAGCACAGCACGGGACATTGCGCTTCAGAGGCAGGTTTGCTGCCACGTGACGCACAAGGGCCGCGATTCTCCGCAGCCACGATGGGTGGGAGAATAGCGGGAGGTCCGCTCCCGCACCTCCCGCTATTCTCCCACCCCCCCAAAATGGCGTGTCCGGTTTTGCGACACGCCGTTCGGAGAAACGCGGGTCGCCGTTTTTCACGGTGGCCCGCGATTCTCTGGCCCGGATGGGCTGAGCGGCCTGCCGTCCCGACCTGTTCACGATGGCGGCAACCACACCTGGTCGCTGCGTCGTGAACATGGCGCGCCAGGTAAGTGTGGGCCCCGTGGGGGGCAGATCAGGGATCGAGCACCACGACCGTGCTCGGGAGGGATCGGGCCCGCGATCGGCGCCCACCGATCGTCGGGCCGGCATCTGAAGGGGACGCACTCTTTCCCCTCCGCCGCCCCGCAAGATCAAGCCGCCACATCTTGCGGGGCGGCGGAGGGGAAAGTCGGCAACCGCGCATGCGCGGGTTTGAGCTGTCCAACCCACGCATGCGCGGCTGACGTCATTAGGCACCGCTGCGGCGTCATTCTTGGCGCGCCGGGCCTTGAAGCCAGGGACAAGGCCCGGCGGCCGAGTTTCCCGGTACGGCCCTCCTATCCCCCTGGGGAGGGGAGAATAGGGGGCCGGGAGAAGCTTCCGATGCCGTCGTGAACCTCTCCGGGTTTCACAACGGCGTCGGGCTTTGCGGAGAATTCCGTCCCATACATTAGCTGAGGCCTCACCAGTGACTAATAAACATTCAGCATTACTTTCCTGCTTTTGATCCCTGTATGTATACAAGCTCCTGATGGCAACTGTAAAACGAGGGCTCCGTTCCCAGGTTGCTAACTCCACCTGGAATGGATTGCATCACTGGGTGTGTAGGAATACGTTTCACAATATTTTTATTTTATGATAATTACCAGCCCACGTGATTCTGGAACACAACCAACACTGGTCACAGACGCCCACGCAATGTAATAAGGGGTGTTGCACAGTTCAGACAGAGTATCACCTGCAGTGTTTGAAATTCTCACTCTAAACACAACATTGTAATAATTCTATTCACCGGCCATTCAAGTCTTAATCTTCTTTAGTTAGGTGCCAACATATATGAAAATGAGACTTGTGAGCAAACATCCACGTGCTCATTGTATGCAATGTGGACCCTGTGATTCCGCATGAGATCATGTCAGGTTTGTTCCAGGATGAAGGCAGACACGGGAAAGGGACGGTCATTTCCCAGGAGTCGCAGCTGAGGTCGGGGACAACCTCCACTGAGTTTCCAGACTATGCCAACACCAGAAACAACCTGCATTTATATACATACAAACATAATGAATTGGGAGCAGGAGCAGGCCTTTGGCCCCTCAAACCTGCTCCACCATTTGATAAGGTCAAGGCTGATCTGATCGTAGTCTCAACTCCACTTCCCTGTCTGTCCTCTGAGACCCTTGTCTCCCTTTTCCACCATGAGTCTGTCTAACTTTGCTTTAAATGTCAATGTCCCAGCCGCCACATAGATTCATAGAATTTACAGTGCAGGGGAGGCCATTGGGTCCACACCGGCCCTTGGAAAGAGCACCCTACTTAAGCCCACACCTCCAGCCTATCCCCGTAACCCAATAACCCCACCTAACCCTTTTGGACACTAAGGGCAATTTAGCATGGCCAATCCACCTAAACTGCACATGTTTGGACTGTGGGAAGAAACTGGAGCACCCGGCGGAAACCCACGCAGACACGGGGAGAACATGCAGATTCCGCACAGACAGTGACCCGGCGGGGAATCGAAACTGGGACCCTGGAGCTGTGAAGCCAACCACGGTGCTACCGTGCCACCCACATGTTGCTGAGAAAGACAATTCTACAGACTAACAGCCCTCTGAGGGAAAATAATTCCCCTCATCTCTGTCTTAAATAGGAGACGCCTTGGGCGGGATTCCCAATCTCGCCAGCCGGCCAATGGGGTTTCCCATTGTGGGCTGCCCCAAGCCGTCAGGAAATCTGCGGGCTGCCGGCAAAGTGGAGAATCCCGACAGCAGAGAATCCCGCCCCTTATTTTTAAAACATGCCCCCTAGTTCTAGACTCTTCCACAAGGGGAAAGTTCATCTCGGCATCGACTCTCTTGAGTCCACTCAGGATTGTCTGTAACTCAATAAGGTCACCTGGAATTCTTCTAAACTCCAATGGAAACAGGCCCACCATGTCCAACCTTTCCTCATACCCACCTCTAATGCGGCAACATCCCAATGTACTTTACAGGAGAGTCATCAGACAATAAACAACAGAGTCACATAAAGTGATATTGGGGACAGGTTAAAAAAAACTAGGTCAGAGAGCTACGTTTTAAGAAACAGTTTGGTCACACAGTGGTTAGCACTGTGGCAGGGACCCAGGTTCAATTCTGGCCTTGGGTGACTGTGTGGAGTTGTAGGTTATTTCTGTGTCTGCATAAGTTACCTCCGGGGCCTCCGGTTTCCTCCCACTGCCCAAAGATGTGCAGGTGAGGTGGATTGGCCATGCTAAATTGCGCCTTAGTGTCCGGATATACCGGTAGGTTACAGGGTTACAGGGATAGGGTGGGCGGGGGACTGGACATGGGTAGAGTGTTTTTTCAGAGACTCGGTGCAGACTCAGTGGGCCAAATGGCCTTCTTCTGCACTGTAGGTATTCTATGATTCAATTATATGATTCTATGAGGTGAGAGAGTTGGAGAGGTTTACGTTGTAAGATGTTGGGCATATTCAGTAGGTCTTGTTAAGATGTACGTAGTCTTGGGTAGTTCGATAGTAAGTGTTTATTAGATACTTGAAACTATACACATAGATACAGTAAAAGGTCCAAGCTAGGATCTGTCTCCATGCTTGCTTCTACATACAGCTCTTTCCAGCATCACACTGGCTCCCAGGTGTGGGTCATGTGTTCTCTTACATCACTGTGTGGGCGGTACTGAACTTAGGCCTAGGTTAACCCTTCATGTGCAGGCCCGTATATTAGAGTTTGGGCAAGGTGTTCGAGAGTTTAGGACACAGACGGTACAACGACCAATGGCAGAGTGATGAAAATTGGGGACACAGAGAGGAGAGCAGATTTGAAGAAGGGTTAGTGGTTACCAGGGGTGTCGGGAGGAGCTGGGTGGGTGGGGGTGGAGTGTTGTGGTGAAACACTCCTGATTATTTTGCTCAACATTCCAGAAAATATGTTTCCCATATTTTTCCCATATTTTCCAGCGGTTTCTGTAGTGTAGTGGTTATCGCGTTTGCCTCACACGCGAAAGGTCCCCGGTTCGAAACCGGGCAGTAACATTATGGCTGGGGCTGTTTAGCACAGGGCTAAATTGCTGGCTTTGAAAGCAGACCAAGGCAGGCCAGCAGCATGGTTCGATTCCCGTAACAGCCTCCCCGAACAGGCGCCGGAATGTGGCGACTAGGGGCTTTTCACAGTAACTTCATTTGAAGCCTACTTGTGACAATAAGCAATTTTCATTTAATTTCATTTGCAGTCTTTATTATAAATGTCTGCAACTTGATCATTTCATGTGAATTGGAATCAAGTTTATACATGAACAGCCAGTTGGGTTGATATAGATATAGAGAAATACAGCACAGAACAGGCCCTTCGGCCCACGATGTTGTGCCGAACTTTTGTCCTAGGTTAATCATAGATCATAGAATTTTGGACACTAAGGGCAATTTATCATGGCCAATCCACCCAACCTGCATATCTTTGGACAGTGGGAGGAAACCGGAGCACCCGGAGGAAACCCACGCACACACGGGGAGGATGTGCAGACTCCACACAGACAGTGACCCAAGCCGAAATCGAACCTGGGACCCAGGAGCTGTGAAGCAATTGTGCTATCCACAATGCTACCGTGCTGCCCTTAAGAACAAATTAATCTACACTCCATTATTCTACCATAATCCATGTACCTATCCAATAACCGCTTGAAGGTTCCTAACGTTTCCGACTCAACTACTTCTATAGGCAGTGCATTCCATGCCCCCACTACTCTCTGGGTAAAGAACCTACCTCTGACATACCCCCTATATCTTCCACCATTTACCTTAAATTTATGTCCCCTTGTAATGGTTTGTTCCACCCGGGGAGAAAGTCTCTGACTGTCTACTCTATCTATTCCCCTGATCATCTATCCTCTATATCCTCTATCATCTATCATTCCCCTGATCAACCTCTATCAAGTCGCCCCTCATGCTTCTCCGTTCTAATGAGAAAAGGCCTAGCACCCTCAACCTTTCCTCGTAAGACCTACTCTCCATTCCAGGCAACATCCTGGTAAATCTCCTTTGCACCTTTTCCAAAGCTTCCACATCCTTCCTAAAATTAGGTGACCAGAACTGCACACAGTACTCCAAATGTGGCCTTACCAAGGTTTTGTACAGCTGCATCATCACCTCACGGCTCTTAAATTCAATTGATGGGAGCTTTACCCCAGTGTGCTCTAACAGGAGGGCTCCTGATATTTGTCTGCATTGTGATGTTAATGAGAACTTTAGTCACACTGTTCAGAGGCCTTGTAAACAAGAGCGCTGAGAGAAAAATGTTCCTCAGCAAAGAACACAGCAGTTAGTGTCATCAATAGCTGGCACTCCAGCTGACTGCCTCAATTACATGGAGGATTGACACTGGGTAATTAAGAATGTTTCTTCACAGAAACATGGTGCTGCTTTGAGTTGTCAGATCTGTGAAGTCAGGTTTTGGTTGGCTGAAATCAAAGGACTTCATGACTACATAACAGCTGACAACAATGTTAGCACAATTGTAAGATTATTTCCCTTATTTTCATCAGCCTTCTCCCTTCAACTTGGCAACTCATACTCAAATTTGCCTCCATCAGCATTTAACAATATAAATTAACAATCTGGAAGAAGGAACTGAAGGCACTGGTGCTAAGTTTGCAGATGATACAAAGATCTGTAGAGGGACGGGTAGTATTGAGGAAGCAGGGGGGCTGCAGAAGGACTTGGACAGGCTAGGAGAGTGGGCAAAGAAGTGGCAGGTGGAATACAATGTGGAAAAGTGTGAGATTATGCACTTTGCAAGAAGGAATGGAGGCATAGATTATTTTCGAGATGGGAAAATGCTTAAGAAATCAGAAGCATAAAGGGACTTGGGAGTCCTTGTTCAAAGTTCTCTGAAGGTTAACGTGCAGGTTCAGTCAGCAGTTAAGAAGGCAAATGCAATGTTAGCATTCATGTCGAGAGAGCTAGGATGCAAGACCAGGGATGTACTTCTGAGGCTGTGTAAGGCTTTGATCAGACCTCATTTGGAGTATTGTGAGCAGTTTTGGGCTCCGAACCTAAGGCTGGCCTTGGAAAGGGTCAAGAGGAAGTTCACAAGAATGATCCCTGGAATGAAGAACTTGTCGTATGAGGAATGGTTGAGGATTCTGGGTTTGGACTCGTTGGAGGTTAGAAGGATGAGGGGGGGATCTTATTGAAACTTACAGGATACTGCGAGGCCTGAATTGAGAGGATGTGGAGAGGATGTTTCCACTTGTAGGAAAAACTAGAATCAGAGGACACAGTCTCAGACTAAAGGGACGATCCTTTAAAACAGAGATGGGGAGGAATTTCTTCAGCCAGGGGGTGGTGATAATCACCAGATGATCTGTGTTTTGCTGACATTGATTGAGGGATAAATATTGATCAGCACACCGAGATTTACCTGCTCTTGTTTGAAATAGTGGACGGAATTTTACTTTCTTCTGGAAAAGTGTGGCAGCGGGCGGGAAAGGCAGCAATGACGGTTTTCTCCACTGCATTGTTAGCGATATAGAGAAAGAAACTTCAAGGGGCGAGTCCCACAAAGTCAGGCTCTGATTGAGCTACCCGCCAGCAACGTCATTTTTTAAAGATCGGGACACCATTTTTAAAGGCGGCTCTGCCGCACCCCAGCCCCATCCCTCACTGCTCCACCTCCACATAACTGACCCCTCCCTGCCCAGCACTGCCTGGTCAGTGCCAGGAAGCAGTCCTGAGGTTACTGCCTGGGCATGGCCCTCACCTCCCCTCCACCCTCTTGAGCGATGTACTCACCTGAGCTCCTTTGGGAGGTCTGTCCGCCAGATGCACGCCATGGGAGACCAATTGGAATTCACGCTGGTCTGCCCTCACACCAGTGGATTACGTTACGACAAGATGGATGATCAAGTGGTGAGGCCTGATAATGAAATTCCATTACATCACTGGTGGGAGACGAGGTAATCCGCAGGGAGGAATCCCGCCCATGTCAAGCGCAATTTGGGCCTCTCGTGAGATTTTCCGCTGCCGTCACCAGAAGAACGGGAATGGAAATTTCCAGCCAGTGTCACTGGATCTTTGGCGTCTGCCTGAGAAGGCAGATGGGGCTTCAGGTTGATCTCTCAGCCAGCAGGCAGCACCTCTGACAGGGCCACACTCCTCAGTACCGCACTGGAGTGTCAGCCTAGATTTTATGCTCAAATCTCTTGCATTGAGCCTTGTCCCGTCCCCAATCTTCTGCCTTGGGTGAGAGCTACACCTGAGCCTTCACTAAAATGGCTGCTCAGAAAGACTGTCAAATGAAATTATGCAGTGTCTCCTCCCTGATGTCCCTTTCCTTACAAAGAGTCTGGGCGTTTTTGACATATGCTACCCTAGATTCCAAAGTCAATGGCCAACCTTGTTTCAAAATGTTTTCTTTATCACAAACATCGAACCATAAAAAAATTACAGCAAAGAAGGAGGCCATTCGGCCTATCCGAGGACATCCCGGTGCCCTTTCTAATCCCACCTTCCTGCACCCGGTCCATAGCCCTGTAGTTTACAGCACTTAAGGTGCAGATCCAGGTACTTTAAAAAAGATTTTAGGGTCTCCGCCTCCACCAACAACTTGGCCAGTGAATTCCCGACTCCCAATACCCTCTGCATATCCTCATGTCCCCTCTACACCTTCCCCCACTTATCTTAAATCTATGTTCCCTGGTTCTCAAATTCTCCACCAAGGGAAACAGTTTTATCCGGTCCATTCTGTCACTTTCCCTCATAATTTTCTCCAGCTCAATTAAGTCACCTCTCAACCTTCCTTGTACCAAGAAAAAGAATCTCTACCTATCCAATCTCTCCTCGTAGCTAAACTTTTCCAGGCAACATTCTTGTCAACATCCTCTCCACTCTCTCCAAAGCAATAACGTCCTTTCTGTAATGTGGTGACCAGAACTGCACACAATATTCCAGCTGTGCCCTCACCAGTGTTTTATATAATTCCGACATTATAACCTTCCTTTCAGATTCTATACCTCTGCCCATGAAGGAGAGCATTTCATTTGCTTTCTTTGCAACCTTGTCTACTTGAACTACTGCCTTTGAGGACCTATATCCCTGTATGCCAAGATCCCTCACTTCATCTACCCCTGGTGCGAGGGGCAAAGTTTAGAGATGTGTGAGGGGATCCCGGCTCTGGGTCACTATCCGTGTGGAGTTTGCACATTCTCCCCGTGCCTGCGTGGGTTTAGCCCCCACAACCCAAAGATGTGCAAGCTAAGGGCCTCACGGTAGCATGGTGGTTAGCATCAATGCTTCACAGCTCCAGGGTCCCAGGTTCGATTCCCGGCTGGGTCACTGTCTGTGTGGAGTCTGCACGTCCTCCCCGTGTGTGCGTGGGTTTCCTCCGGGTGCTCCGGTTTCCTCCCACAGTCCAAAGATGTGCGGGTTAGGTGGATTGGCCGTGCTAAATTGCCCGTAGTGTAAGGTTAATGGGGGGGATTGTTGGGTTACGGGTATACGGGTTACGTGGGTTTAAGTAGGGTGATCATTGCTCGGCACAACATCGAGGGCCGAAGGGCCTGTTCTGTGCTGTACTGTTCTATGTTCTATGTTCTAAGTGGATTGGCCACACTAAAATTGCCCCTTAATTGGAAAAAATAATTGGGTAATCTAAATTTATTTTAAAAAAGAAATGTGTGAGGGAAGTTGTTTTACACAGAGGGTAGTGGGTGCCTGGAACTCGCTGCTGGATGAGGTGGTGGAAGCAGGTACGATAGTGACGTTTAAGGGCGTCTTGACAAATACGTGAATAGGATGGGAATAAAGGGATATGGACCCTGAAAGTGTCGAAGGTTTTAGGTTAGACGGGCAGCAAAGACAGCGTAGGCTTGGAGGGCCGAAGGGCTTGTTCCTGTGCTGTACTTTTTTCTTTGTTTGTTGGATTTGTAAGGACAGTCAGTGGCTGCTGGCATCCAACAACTTGAAATTACAACCAGTATTACTGCCAGCCCAGCCTGTGCATAACGCCAGCCGCAGAAATACTCCAATGAGCTGCCCTTGGTGTGAGGCAGGGTCACGGGGATCAGACTTACACCGTCCTATCAGCAGTGGTCCCAACAACATTGGATGAGATCTCCAAGACACGCCTTCCATAACACAGCCCACGATACAAATTCTCTATGTAGGTATTTGGAAACATTAATGAAGACTAGAGTGGTCTCCTGCACCATGTTTAATACAAATGAGTTGGAGGGAAGATGGCCTGGGCTTTATCTAGTTTCTCACCTTTCAGTGGGATGTGCTGTCTGTGCATCATGATGTGTAAGCAGTGTGGAAGATACTGGATGGAGAAGTGGGTCCTTTCCTATCCATCTTTGTTAATGCATAGGAGATGAGGTGTGAGAATAAACAATACATTTTCATTATTCTGTTGCAGGTGGGTTTTCATCTATGAGAAAGGTTATCAAACCACAGATTCCACCGTCAGCTCAGTCTCTGTTAAAGTGAAAGGCATTGGCTTCACCAACCTTTCCGAAATAGGACCCAGGATTTTTGATGCAGTTGACTATTCTTTCCCATCACAGGTAAGGTCAAACCAAAGAGGAAGGAAACTTGTGACGATGAACTAAGGGGTCTAATTATTCTTTCTATAATGGGACACCTAAAACTTCACACAGTCTCCAAAAGTGGTAAAATGAATGGTTTACTCAAATTTCCCCCGACTCGGTGGGCTTCATGGTCCTGGGGTATTGGTCCTGGTGGGGGGTGGGAGTTGGGAGCTCAACGTTTTGCAGAGTCAATGATCTGCTGGATGTGGGGTTAGTTGGGGGGAGGGTGTGGTGGTCTGTGTGTGTGCAGAGAGCCTCCTGGGTGTTTGGGACATGGAGGGTCAGTGTTCTGAGGGTCAATGATCTGGAAGATGGGGAGGGTTCAGCGTCCTGGTTATCGGTCGTGGAGGTTCAATGTTCTGGGCTGGTTGCCAATCAGGTGGGGGGGGGGGTGCAGAGTCCTGGAGGTTTGGGTCCAAGGAGTTGGGGCCTTGAAATTTATTGGATCCACCAGGGTCAGTTTCTTGGGGGCCAGGATAATGGGCTTCAGGGTTTGAGGTGTTGGGGTCCTGCGGGTCGGCGTCCTGGGAGCCAGGGTCCTAGGTGATTGGAGTCCAGGGTGGTCGGAGTTCTGGTGGTCGGAGTACTGGGTGGTCGGGGTTCTGGGTGGTTAGGGTTCTGGGTGGTCAGGGTTATAGGTGGTTGGAGTTCTGGGTGGTCGGGGTTATGGGTGGTTGAGGTTCTGGGTAATTTGGGGTTCTGGGTGGTCCAGGTTCTGGGTGGGCGGGGTTCTGGGTGGTTAGGGTTCTGGGGGGTCGGAGTTCTGGGTGGTCGGGGTTCTGGGTGGTTGGGGTTCTGGGTGGTTGGGGTTCTGGGTGGTTGGGGTTCTGGGTGGTTGGGGGATCTGGGTTCTGGGTGGTCGGCGTTCTGGGTGGTCGGCGTTCTAGGTGGTCGGAGATCTGGGTGGTCGGGGTTCTGGGTGGTCAGGGCTCTGGGTTGTTGCCGTTCTGGGTGGTCGGGGTTCTGGGTGGTCGGGGTTCTGGGTGGTCGGGGTTCTGGGTGGTGGGGGTTCTGGGTGGTTGGGTGCTGGGTGGTCGGGATTCTGGGTGGCCGCCGTTCTGGGTGGTTGGGGTTCTGGGTGGTTAGGGTTCTGGGCAGTCTAGGTTCTGGGTGGTTGGGGTTCTGGGGGGTTGGGGTTCTGGGTGGTCGGGGTTCTGGGTGGTTGGAGTTCTGGATGGCTGGGGATCTGGGTGGTCGGAGTTCTCGGTGGTTGGAGTCCTGGGTGGTTGGGGTTCTGGGTGGTCGGGGTTCTGGGTGGTTGGAGTTCTGGATGGCTGGGGATCTGGGTGGTCGGAGTTCTCGGTGGTTGGAGTCCTGGGTGGTTGGGGTTCTGGGTGGTTGGGGTTCTGGGTGGTTGGGGTCCTGGGTGGCCGGGGTTCTGGGTGGTCGGGGTTCTGGGTGATCGGGGTTCTGGGTGGTCGGAGTTCTGGGTGGTTGGGATTCTGGGTGGTCAGGGTTCTGGGTGGTCGGGGTTCTGGGTGGTCGGGGTTCTGGGTGGTCGAGGTTCTGGGTGGTCGGGGTTCTGGGTGGTTGGAGTTCTGGGTGGTTGGAGTTCTGGGTGGTCAGGGTTCTGGGTGGTCGGGGTTCTGGGTGGTCGGGATTCTGGGTGGTTGGAGTTCTGGATGGTTGGGGTTCTGGGTGGTTGAGGTTCTGGGTTGGGCAAGGTTCTGGGTTGGGCAGGGTTCTGGGTGGGCGGGGTTCTGGGTGGGAGGAGTTTGGGGTGTTTGGGGTTCTGGGTGGTCGAGGTTCTGGGTGGGCGGGGTTCTGGGTGGTCGAGGTTCTGGGTGGTTGGGGTTCTGGGTGGTCGGGGTTCTGGGTGGTTGGGGTTCTGGGTGGTTGGGGTTCTGGGTGGTCGGAGTTTTGGGTGGTCGGAGTTCTGGGTGGTTGGGGTTTTGGGTGGTAGAGGTTCTGGGTGGTAGAGGTTCTGGGTGGTAGAGGTTCTGGGTGGTTGAGGTTCTGGGTGGTTTGGGTTCTGGGTGTTTGAGTTCTGTGTGTTTGGGTTCTGGGTGGTTGGGGTTTTGGGTGTTTGGGTTCTGGGTGGTCGGGGTTCTGGGTGGTTGGGGTTCTGGTTGGTTGGGGTTCTGGGTGTTTGGGTTCTGGGTGGTCGGGGTTCTGGGTGGTCGGGTTTCTGGGTGGTCGGGGTTCTGGGTGGTTGGTGTTTTGGGTGGTTGGGGTTCTGGGTGGTCGGGGTTCTGGGTCTTTTGGTTCTGGGTGGTTGGAGTTCTGGGTGGTTAGGGTTCTGGGTGGTTAGGGTTCTGGGTGGTTGGGGATCTGGATGGTCGGGGTTCTGGGTGGTCTGGATTCTGGGTGGTTGGGGTTCTGGGTGGTCGGGGTTCTGGGTGGTCGGGGTTCTGGGTGATTGGGTTTCTGGGTGGTTGGGGTTCTGGGTGGTTGAGTCCTGGGTGGTCGGGGTTTTGGTGGGTGGGATTCTGGGAGTTAGAGTCCTGGTTGAGGTTAAGGGGTCTGGGTAGGTTCTGGGAGTTGGGATTCTGGTACTTGGGGTTCTGGGTGATTTGGGGTCCTGGGTGATTGGGTTCTGGGTGGTAGGGGTTCTGGGTGGCCGGGGTTCTGGGTGGTCGGGGTTCTGGGTGGTTGGGGTTTTGGGTGGTTGGGATTCTGGGTGGTCGAGGTTCTGGGTGGTCGGGGTTCTGGGTAGTTGGGTTCTGGGTGGTCGATGTTCTGGGTGGTCGGGGTTCTTGGTGGTTGGAGTTCTGGGTGGTCAGGGTTCTAGGTGGTCGGGGTTTTGGGTGGTTGGAGTTCTGGATGGTTGGGGTTCTGGGTGGTTGAGGTTCTGGGTTGGGCGGGGTTATGGGTGGGCGGGGTTATGGGTGGGCGGGGTTCTGTGTGGGAGGAGTTTGGGGTGTTTGGGGTTCTGGGTGGTCGAGGTTCTGGGTGGGCGGGGTTCTGGGTGGTCGAGGTGCTGGGTGGTTGGGGTTCTGGGTGGTCGGGGTTTTGGGTCGTTGGGGTTCTGGGTGGTCGAGGTTCTGGGTGATTGGAGTTCTGGGTGGTCGGGGTTCTGGGTGGTTGGGGTTTTGGGTGGTTGGGGTTCTGGGTGTTTGGGTTCTGGGTGTTTGGGTTCTGGGTGTTTGGGGTTCTGGGTGGTTGGGGTTCTGGGTGTTTGGGTTCTGGGTGTTTGGGGTTCTGGGTGTTTGGGGTTCTGGGTGTTTGGGGTGCCGGGTGTTTGAGTTCTGGGTGGTCGGGGTTCTGGGTGGTTAGGGTTTTGGGTAGTTGCCGTTCTGGGTGGTCGGAGTTCTGGGTGGTCGGGGTTCTGGGTGGTCGGGGTTCTGGGTGGTGGGGGTTCTGTGTGGTTAGGATTCTGGGTGGTCGGGGTTTTGGGTGGTCGGGGTTTTGCGTGGTCGGGGTTCTGGGTGGTCGGGGTTCTGGGTGGTTAGGGTTCTGGTGGTCGGGGTTCTGGGTGGTCGGGTTCTGGGTGGTTGGGGTTCTGGGTGGTCGGGGTTCTGGGTGGTCGGGGTTCTGGGTGGTTAGGGTTCTGGGTGGTTGGGTTCTGGGTGGTTAGGGTTCTGGGTGGTTAGGGTTCTGGGTGCTTGGGGTTCTGGGGGGTTGGGGTTCTGGGTGGTCGGGTCCTGGGTGGTCGGGGTTCTGGGTGTTGGGGTTCTGGGTGGTTGGGGTTCTGGGTGGTTGGGGTTCTGGGTGGTTGGGGTTCTGGGTGGTTGGGGTTCTGGGTGGCCGGGGTTCTGGGTGGTCGGGGTTCTGGGTGGTCGGAGTTCTAGGTGGTCGAGGGTCTGGGTGGGCGGCGTTCTGGGTGGTCGTGGTGCGGGGTGGTTGGGGTTCTGGGTGGTCGAGGTTCTGGGTGGGCTGGGTTCTGGGTGGTTGGGGTTTTGGGTGGTTAGGGTTCTGGGTGGTCGGGGTTCTGGGTGTTTGAGTTCTGGGTGGTTAGGGTTCTGGGTGTTTGGTGTTCTGGGTGTTTGGTTTTCTGGGTGGTCGGGGTTCTGGGTGGCCGGCGTTCTGGGTGTATGGGGTTCTGGTTGGTTAGGGTTCTGGGCGGGTGAGGTTCTGGGCGGTTGGGGTTCTGGGTGGTCGGAATTCTAGGTGGTCGGGGTTCTGGGTGGTTGGAGTTCTGGGTGATCGGGGGTTCAGGGTGGTTGGGGGTCTGGACGGTTGGGGTTCTGGGTGGTTATGTTCTGGGTTGGGCGGGGTTATGGGTGAGCGGGTTCTGGGTGGGAGGAGTTGGGGGTGTTTGGGGTTCTGGGTGGTCGAGGTTCTGGGTGGGCGGGGTTCTGGGTCGTAGAAGTTCTGGGGGGTTGGGGTCTTGGGTTGCTGGGTGGTCTTGTGTTCTGGGTCTTGGGTTGTTCTTGGGTGGTCGGGGTTCTGGGTGGTGGGTCGGTGGTCGGGGTTCTGGGTGGTCGGGGTTCTGGATGGTCGGGGTTATGGGGTGGTTAGGGTTTTGGGTGGTTGGGGTTTGGTGTGGTGGGGTTATGGATGGTTTGGGGTTCTGGTGTTTGGGTTCTGCGAGTTTAGGGTTCTGGGTGTTTGGGGTTCTGGGTGGTTGGGGTCCTGGGTGCTCGGGGTTCTGTGTGTTTGAATTCTGGGTGTTTAGGGTTCTGGGTGTTTGAGTTCTGGGTGGTCGGGGTTCTGGGTGGTTGGGGTTTTGGGTGGTCGGAGTTCTGGGTGGTCGGGGTTCTGGGTGTTTGGGGTTCTGGGTGTTTGAGTTCTGGGTGGTCGGGGTTCTGGGTGGTTGGGGCTTTGGGTGGTTGGGGTTCTGGGTGGTTGGGGTTCTGGGTGGTTAGGGTTCTGGGTGGTTGGGTTCTGGGTGGTTAGGGTTTCTGGGTGGTTAGGGTTCTGGGTGGTTGGGGTCTGGGGGGTTGGGGTTCTGGGTGGTCGGGGTCATGGGTGGTCGGGTTCTGGGTTGTTGGGGTTCTGGGTGGTTGGGGTTCTGGGTGGTTTGGGGTTCTGGGTGGTTGGGGTTATGGGTGGTTGGGGTTCTGGGTGGCCGGGGTTCTGGGTGGTCGGGGTTCTGGGTGGTCGGAGTTCTAGGTGGTCGAGGGTCTGGGTTGGGCGGCGTTCTGGGTGGTCGTGGTGCGGGGGTGGTTGGGGTTCTGGGTGGTCGAGGTTCTGGGTGGGCTGGGTTCTGGGTGGTTGGGGTTTTGGGTGGTTAGGGTTCTGGGTGGTCGGGGTTCTGGGTGTTTGAGTTCTGGGTGGTTAGGGTTCTGGGTGTTTGGTGTCTGGTGTGTTGGTTTTTCTGGGTGGTTCGGGGGTTCTGGGTGGACGGCGTTCTGGGTGTATGGGGTTCGGTTGGTTAGGGTTCTGGGCGGGTGAGGTTCTGGGCGGTGGGGTTTGGGTGGTCGGAATTCTAGGTGGTCGGGGTTCTGGGTGGTTGGAGTTCTGGGTGATCGGGGTTCAGGGTGGTTGGAGTTCTGGACGGTTGGGGTTCTGGGTGGTTGAGGTTCTGAGTTGGGCGGGGTTATGGGTGAGCGGGGTTCTGGGTGGGAGGAGTTGGGGTGTTTGGGGGTTCTGGGTGGTCGAGGTTCTGGGTGGGCGGGGTTCTGGGTCGTAGAAGTTCTGGGGGGTTGGGGTTCTGGGTGGTCTGGGTTCTGGGTCATTGTTGTTCTGGGTGGTCGGGGTTCTGGGTGGTCGGGGTTCTGGGTGGTCGGGGTTCTGGGTGGGTGGTGTTCTGGGTGGTCGGGGTTCTGGGGTGGTTAGGGTTTTGGGTGGTTGGGGTTCTGGGTGGTTGGGGTTCTGGATGGTTGGGGTTCTGGGTGTTTGGGTTCTGCGAGTTTGGGTTCTGGGTGTTTGGGGTTCTAGGTGTTTGAGTTCTGGGTGCTCGGGGTTCTGTGTGTTTGAATTCTGGGTGTTTGGGGTTCTGGGTGTTTGAGTTCTGGGTGGTCGGGGTTCTGGGTGGTTGGGGTTTTGGGTGGTCGGGGTTCTGGGTGGTCGGGGTTCTGGGTGTTTGGGGTTCTGGGTGTTTGAGTTCTGGGTGGTCGGGGTTCTGGGTGGTTGGGGTTTTGGGTGGTTGGGGTTCTGAGTGGTCGGGGTTCTGGGTGTTTGAATTCTGGGTGGTTAGGGTTTTGGGTGGTCAGGGTTCTGGGTGGTTGGAGTTCTGGGTGGTCGGGGTTCTGGGTGGTTGAGGTTCTGGGTAATTTGGGGTTCTGGATGGTTGGGGTTCTGGGTGGTTGAGGTTCTGGGTTGGGCAGTGTTCTGGGTTGGGCAGGGTTCTGGGTGGGCGGGGTTCTGGGTGGGAGGAGTTTGGGGTGTTTGGGGTTCTGGGTGGTCGAGGTTCTGGGTGGTCGAGGTTCTGGGTGGTCGGGGTTCTGGGTGGTCGAGGTTCTGGGTGGTCGGGGTTCTGGGTGGTCGGGGTTCTGGGTCGTTGGGGTTCTGGGTGGTTGGGGTTTTGGGTGGTCGGAGTTCTGGGTGGTCGGAGTTCTGGGTGGTCGGAGTTCTGGGTGGTTGGGGTTCTGGGTGGTAGAGGTTCTGGGTGGTTGGGGTTCTGGGTGTTTGAGTTCTGTGTGTTTGGGTTCTGGGTGGTTGGGGTTTTGGGTGTTTGAGTTCTGGGTGGTCGGGGTTCTGGGTGGTTGGGGTTCTGGGTGGTTGGGGTTCTGGGTGGTTGGGGTTCTGGGTGTTTGGGTTCTGGGTGGTCGGGGTTCTGGGTGGTCGGGGTTCTGGGTGGTCGGGGTTCTGGGTGGTCGGGGTTCTGGGTGGTTGGGGTTCTGGGTGGTCGGGGTTCTGGGTCTTTTGGTTCTGGGTGGTTGGGGTTCTGGGTGGTTAGGGTTCTGGGTGGTTAGGGTTCTGGGTGGTTGGGGATCTGGATGGTCGGGGTTCTGGGTGGTCTGGATTCTGGGTGGTCGGGGTTCTGGGTGGTCGGGGTTCTGGGTGGTCGGGGTTTCTGGGTGGTCGGGGTTCTGGGTGATTGGGTTTCTGGGTGGTTGGGGTTCTGGGTGGTTGGAGTCCTGGGTGGTCGGGGTTTTGGGGGGTGGGATTCTGGGAGTTAGAGTCCTGGTTAGTTGGGTTCAGGGGGTAGGGTATCTGGGAGTTGGGATTCTGGTACTTGGGGTTCTGGGTGATTGGGGTCCTGGGTGATTGGGTTCTGGGTGGTAGGGGTTCTGGGTGGCCGGGGTTCTGGGTGGTCGGGGTTCTGGGTGGTTGGTGTTCTGGGTGGTTGGGATTCTGGGTGGTCAGGGTTCTGGGTGGTCGGGGTTCTGGGTAGTTGGGGTTCTGGGTGGTCGAGGTTCTGGGTGGTCGGGGTTCTTGGTGGTTGGAGTTCTGGGTGGTCAGGGTTCTGGGTGGTCGGGGTTCTGGGTGGTTGGAGTTCTGGATGGTTGGGGTTCTGGGTGGTTGAGGTTCTGGGTAGGGCGGGGTTATGGGTGGGCGGGGTTCTGTGTGGGAGGAGTTTGGGGTGTTTGGGGTTCTGGGTGGTCGAGGTTCTGGGTGGGCGGGGTTCTGGGTGGTCGAGGTGCTGGGTGGTTGGGGTTCTGGGTAGTCGGGGTTCTGGGTGGTCGGGGTTCTGGGTAGTTGGGGTTTTGGGTGGTTATGGTTCTGGGTGGTCGGAGTTCTGTGTGATCGGGGTTCTGGGTGGTCAGGGTTCTGGGTGGTCGGGGTTCTGGGTGGTTGGAGTTCGGGATGGTTGGGGTTCTGGGTGGCTGAGGTTCTGGTTTGGCCGTGGTTATGGGTGGGCGTGGTTCTGGGTGGGAGGACTTTGGGGTGTTTGGGGTTCTGGGTGGTTGAGGTTCTGGGTGATTGGGGTTCTGGGTGGTCGGTGTTTTGGGTCGTTGCGGTACTGGGTGGTCGGGGTTCTGGGTGGTCGGGGTTCTGGGTGGTCGGAGTTCTGGGTGGTCGGGGTTCTGGGTGGTTGGGGTTTTGGGTGGTTTGGGTTCTGGGTGATTGAGGTTCTGAGTGGTTGGGGTTCTGGGTGTTTAGGTTCTGGGTGTTTGGGTTCTGGGTGTTTGGGGTTCTGGGTGTTTGAGTTCTGGGTGGTCGGGGTTCTGAGTGGTTGAGGTTTTGTGTGGTCGGGGTTCTAGGTGGTTTGGGTTCTGGGTGGTCGGGGTTCTGGGTGTTTGAGTTCTGTGTGTTTTGGTTCTGGGTGGTGGGGTTCTGGATGGTCGGGGTTCTGGGCGGTCGGGATTCTGGGTGGTCGGGATTCTGGGTGGTCGGGATTCTGGGTTGTTGGGGTTCTGGGTGGTTGGGGTTCTGGGTGGTTGGGGTTCTGGGTGGTTGGGGTTCTGGGTGGCCGGGGTTCTGGGTGGTCGGGGTTCTGGGTGGTCGGAGTTCTGGGTGATTGGGTTTCTGGGTGGTTGGGGTTCTGGGTGGTTGGAGTCCTGGGTCGTCGGGGTTTTGGGGGGTGGGATTCTGGGAGTTAGAGTCCTGGTTAGTTGGGTTCAGGGGGTAGGGTATCTGGGAGTTGGGATTCTGGTACTTGGGGTTCTGGGTGATTGGGGTCCTGGGTGATTGGGTTCTGGGTGGTAGGGGTTCTGGGTGGCCGGGGTTCTGGGTGGTCGGGGTTCTGGGGTGGTTGGTGTTCTGGGTGGTTGGGATTCTGGGTGGTCAGGGTTCTGGGTGGTCGGGGTTCTGGGTAGTTGGGGTTATGGGTGGTCGATGTTCTGGGTGGTCGGGGTTCTTGGTGGTTGGAGTTCTGGGTGGTCAGGGTTCTGGGTGGTCAGGGTTCTGGGTGGTTGGAGTTCTGGATGGTTGGGGTTCTGGGTGGTTGAGGTTCTGGGGTAGGGCGGGGTTATGGGTGGGCGGGGTTCTGTGTGGAGGAGTTTGGGGTGTTTGGGGTTCTGGGTGGTCGAGGTTTCTGGGTGGGCGGGTTCTGGTGGTCGAGGTGCTGGGTGGTTGGGGTTCTGGGTGGTCGGGGTTCTGGGTGGTCGGGGTTCTGGGTAGTTGGGTTTTTGGGTGGTTAGGGTTCTGGGTGGTCGGAGTTCTGTGTGGTCGGGGTTCTGGGTGGTCAGGGTTCTGGGTGGTCGGGGTTCTGGGTGGTTGGAGTTCTGGATGGTTGGGGTTCTGGGTGGTTGAGGTTCTGGTTTGGGTGGGGTTATGGGTGGGTGGGTTTCTGGGTGGGAGGACTTTGGGGTGTTTGGGGTTCTGGGTGGTTGAGGTTCTGGGTGATTGGGGTTCTGGGTGGTCGGAGTTTGGGTCGTTGCGGTACTGGGTGGGTCGGGGTTCTGGGTGGTCGGGGTTCTGGGTGGTCGGAGTTCTGGGTGGTCGGGGTTCTGGGTGGTTGGGGTTTTGGGTGGTTTGGGTTCTGGGTGGTTGAGGTTCTGGGTGGTTGGGGTTCTGGGTGTTTGGGTTCTGGGTGTTTGGGTTCTGGGTGTTTGGGGTTCTGGGTGTTTGAGTTCTGGGTGGTCGGGGTTCTGAGTGGTTGAGGTTTTGTGTGGTCGGGGTTCTAGGTGGTTTGGGTTCTGGGTGGTCGGGGTTCTGAGTGGTTGAGGTTTTGTGTGGTCGGGGTTCTGGTTGGTTGGGTTTCTGGGTGGTCGGGGTTCTGGGTGTTTGAGTTCTGTGTGTTTGGGTTCTGGGTGGTTGGGGTTCTGGATGGTCGGGGTTCTGGGTGGTCGGGATTCTGGGTGGTCGGGATTCTGGGTGGTCGGGATTCTGGGTGGTTGGGGTTCTGGGTGGTTGGGGTTCTGGGTGGTTGGGGTTCTGGGTGGTTGGGGTTCTGGGTGGCCGGGGTTCTGGGTGGTCGGGGTTCTGGGTGGTCGGAGTTCTAGGTGGTCGAGGGTCTGGGTGGGGCGGCGTTCTGGGTGGTCGTGGTGCGGGGTGGTTGGGGTTCTGGGTGGTCGAGGTTCTGGGTGGGCGGGGTTCTGGGTGGTTGGGGTTTTGGGGTGGTTAGGGTTCTGGGTGGTCGGGGTTCTGGGTGTTTGAGTTCTGGGTGGTTAGGGTTTTGGGTGTTTGGTGTTCTGGGTGTTTGGTTTTCTGGGTGGTCGGGGTTCTGGGTGGCCGGCGTTCTGGGTGTATGGGGTTCTGGTTGGTTAGGGTTCTGGGCGGGTGAGGTTCTGGGCGGTTGGGGTTCTGGGTGGTCGGAGTTCTAGGTGGTCGGGGTTCTGGGTGGTTGGAGTTCTGGGTGATCGGGGTTCAGGGTGGTTGGAGTTCTGGACGGTTGGGGTTCTGGGTGGTTGAGGTTCTGGGTTGGGCGGGGTTATGGGTGAGCGGGGTTCTGGGTGGGAGGAGTTTGGGGTGTTTGGGGTTCTGGGTGGTCGAGGTTCTGGGTGGGCGGGGTTCTGGGTCGTAGAAGTTCTGGGGGGTTGGGGTTCTGGGTGGTCTGGGTTCTGGGTCATTGTTGTTCTGGGTGGTCGGGGTTCTGGGTGGTCGGGGTTCTGGGTGGTCGGGGTTCTGGATGGTCGGGGTTCTGGATGGTCGGGGTTCTGGGTGGTTAGGGTTTTGGGTGGTTGGGGTTCTGGGTGGTTGGGGTTCTGGATGGTTGGGGTTCTGGGTGTTTAGGTTCTGCGAGTTTGGGTTCTGGGTGTTTGGGGTTCTAGGTGTTTGAGTTCTGGGTGCTCGGGGTTCTGTGTGTTTGAATTCTGGGTGTTTGGGGTTCTGGGTGTTTGAGTTCTGGGTGGTCGGGGTTCTGGGTGGTTGGGGTTTTGGGTGGTCGGGGTTCTGGGTGGTCGGGGTTCTGGGTGTTTGGGGTTCTGGGTGTTTGAGTTCTGGGTGGTCGGGGTTCTGGGTGGTTGGGGTTTTGGGTGGTTGGGGTTCTGGGTGGTCGGGGTTCTGGGTGTTTGAATTCTGGGTGGTTAGGGTTTTGGGTGGTCAGGGTTCTGGGTGGTTGGAGTTCTGGGTGGTCGGGGTTCTGGGTGGTTGAGGTTCTGGGTAATTTGGGGTTCTGGATGGTTGGGGTTCTGGGTGGTTGAGGTTCTGGGTTGGGCAGTGTTCTGGGTTGGGCAGGGTTCTGGGTGGGCGGGGTTCTGGGTGGGAGGAGTTTGGGGTGTTTGGGGTTCTGGGTGGTCGAGGTTCTGGGTGGTCGGGGTTCTGGGTGGTCGGGGTTCTGGGTGGTCGAGGTTCTGGGTGGTCGGGGTTCTGGGTGGTCGGGGTTCTGGGTCGTTGGGGTTCTGGGTGGTTGGGGGTTTTGGGTGGTCGGAGTTCTGGGTGGTCGGAGTTCTGGGTGGTCGGAGTTCTGGGTGGTTGGGGTTCTGGGTGGTTGAGGTTCTGGGTGGTTGGGGTTCTGGGTGTTTGAGTTCTGTGTGTTTGGGTTCTGGGTGGTTGGGGTTTTGGGTGTTTGAGTTCTGGGTGGTCGGGGTTCTGGGTGGTTGGGGTTCTGGGTGGTTGGGGTTCTGGGTGGTTGGGGTTCTGGGTGTTTGGGTTCTGGGTGGTCGGGGTTCTGGGTGGTCGGGGTTCTGGGTGGTCGGGGTTCTGGGTGGTCGGGGTTCTGGGTGGTTGGGGTTCTGGGTGGTCGGGGTTCTGGGTCTTTTGGTTCTGGGTGGTTGGGGTTCTGGGTGGTTAGGGTTCTGGGTGGTTAGGGTTCTGGGTGGTTGGGGATCTGGATGGTCGGGGTTCTGGGTGGTCTGGATTCTGGGTGGTCGGGGTTCTGGGTGGTCGGGGTTCTGGGTGGTCGGGGTTTCTGGGTGGTCGGGGTTCTGGGTGATTGGGTTTCTGGGTGGTTGGGGTTCTGGGTGGTTGGAGTCCTGGGTGGTCGGGGTTTTGGGGGGTGGGATTCTGGGAGTTAGAGTCCTGGTTAGTTGGGTTCAGGGGGTAGGGTATCTGGGAGTTGGGATTCTGGTACTTGGGGTTCTGGGTGATTGGGGTCCTGGGTGATTGGGTTCTGGGTGGTAGGGGTTCTGGGTGGCCGGGGTTCTGGGTGGTCGGGGTTCTGGGTGGTTGGTGTTCTGGGTGGTTGGGATTCTGGGTGGTCAGGGTTCTGGGTGGTCGGGGTTCTGGGTAGTTGGGGTTCTGGGTGGTCGAGGTTCTGGGTGGTCGGGGTTCTTGGTGGTTGGAGTTCTGGGTGGTCAGGGTTCTGGGTGGTCGGGGTTCTGGGTGGTTGGAGTTCTGGATGGTTGGGGTTCTGGGTGGTTGAGGTTCTGGGTAGGGCGGGGTTATGGGTGGGCGGGGTTCTGTGTGGGAGGAGTTTGGGGTGGTCGAGGTTCTGGGTGGGCGGGGTTCTGGGTGGTCGAGGTGCTGGGTGGTTGGGGTTCTGGGTAGTCGGGGTTCTGGGTGGTCGGGGTTCTGGGTAGTTGGGGTTTTGGGTGGTTATGGTTCTGGGTGGTCGGAGTTCTGTGTGATCGGGGTTCTGGGTGGTCAGGGTTCTGGGTGGTCGGGGTTCTGGGTGGTCGGGGTTCTAGGTGGTTGGAGTTCTGGATGGTTGGGGTTCTGGGTGGCTGAGGTTCTGGTTTGGCCGGGGTTATGGGTGGGCGTGGTTCTGGGTGGGAGGACTTTGGGGTGTTTGGGGTTCTGGGTGGTTGAGGTTCTGGGTGATTGGGGTTCTGGGTGGTCGGTGTTTTGGGTCGTTGCGGTTCTGGGTGGTCGGGGTTCTGGGTGGTCGGGGTTCTGGGTGGTTGGGGTTCTGGGTGGTTGGGGTTTTGGGTGGTTGGGGTTCTGGGTGATTGAGGTTCTGAGTGGTTGGGGTTCTGGGTGTTTGGGTTCTGGGTGTTTGGGTTCTGGGTGTTTGGGGTTCTGGGTGTTTGAGTTCTGGGTGGTCGGGGTTCTGAGTGGTTGAGGTTTTGTGTGGTCGGGGTTCTAGGTGGTTTGGGTTCTGGGTGGTCGGGGTTCTGGGTGTTTGAGTTCTGTGTGTTTTGGTTCTGGGTGGTGGGGTTCTGGATGGTCGGGGTTCTGGGCGGTCGGGATTCTGGGTGGTCGGGATTCTGGGTGGTCGGGATTCTGGGTGGTTGGGGTTCTGGGTGATTGGGTTTCTGGGTGGTTAGGGTTCTGCGTGGTTGGAGTCCTGGGTGGTCGGGGTTTTGGGGGGTGGGACTCTGGGAGTTAGAGTCCTGGTTAGTTGGGTTCAGGGGGTAGGGTATCTGGGAGTTGGGATTCTGGTACTTGGGGTTCTGGGTGATTGGGGTCCTCGGGGTCGTAGTTCTGGGAGTCGGGATTCTGGGAGTTGAGGTTCTGGGTAGTCGGGATTCTGAGAGTTAGACTCCTGGGTGGTTGGGTACAGGGGGTATGGTATCTGGGAGTTGGGATTCTGGGTGATTGGTGTTCTGGGTGGTCGGGGTCCTGGGGGTCGGGGTTCTGGAGTTCTGGGAGTTTGTGTTCTGGGCGTTGCAGCTCTGGGTGACGGGATTCTGGGAGGTCGTCGTTCTGGCTGTCAAGTTTCTGGAAGTTGCGGTTCTGGGCTGTTGGGGTTCTGGATTGTTGAGGTTCTGGGGGTCAGAATTCTGGGGGTCAGGATTCTGGGAGTTGAGGTTCTGGGCTGTTGGGGTTCTGGAGGTTGGGGTCCTGAGTATTTGGCGTTCTGGGGGGTCGGGGTTTTGGGGGGGGTCAGTGTTTTGGGAGTCAGGGTCCTGAAGTTTGTGGATCTGGGTAGTTGGGTTCTGGGGTTATGATTCTGGGGGTTTGGGTTCCTGTGTGGTTGGGATTCTGTGTGCTTGAGGTTCTGGGTTGTTGGGGCTCTGGGTGGTCAGGGTTCTGGGAGCTGGGGTTGTGGAGTTCTGGGAGTCAGGGTCCTGAGGGTTGGCATTCTGAAGGTTGGGATTCTGGTGTTTGGGGATCAGGCAGTCGGGGTTCTGAGGATTAGTGCCATATAAAGAGAGTCAAGTTACAACAATCTGATTGATTGAGATTGGTCACCATAACTAGTCAATAAGCCCATTGCTGCTCTATCATGTTACCAGCAGGAAGCTAGGATGTTCTCTCGATTTCCTTTGGGTCTTTCCTTATCTGCTATTTCTAATGTTTCTAATTGACACAAAAGTTCCAAGTGCCAACGACCTAAATACCTCTGTAAAACGTGGGGATATTCCAACCTCCTGTCCCAGGTCCACCTGGTGCTGGCCAGGGTTCCTGGGACTGCTGTGGACTTGATAATGCCCCAGGTTGGGGAGGTGGGATGACAGTGGGCAGGGGTGTGGCAGTCCAGGTATTATCCACCTGCCCTGCTATCTTAAGGGACTGGTGAATACACACATCAAAATCCCTCTGATCCTCGGTGCTTCCCAGTGTTTATTGTGTATTCCTTTGCCTTGTTTGTCCTGCCCAAGTGCATCACCTCACACGTGTCTCGATTGAATTCCATTTGCCACTGATCAGCCTATCTGACCAGCCCATCTATATCCTCCTGTAATCTAAAGCTATTCTCCTCACTAGTTACCACCCCACCAATTTTTTGTATCATCCGTGAATTTACTGATCAATCCTTCTACATTCAAGTCTAAATCATTTAAGTAAACCACAAACAGCAAGTGCCCCAACACTAATCCCTGTGGGATCCCACTGGACACGGGCTTCCAGTTAGAGAAAAACTCCTCGACCACCACCCTCTGCTTCCTGCCACTCAGCCAATTCTGGATCCAATTTGCCAAATTTCCTTGGGTTCCATGGGCTCTTACCTTGCTATCAGTCTCCCGTGTATGGGACCTTAACAAAAGCTTTGCTGAAGTCCAAGTCGACTATGTAAAATGCATTGCCCTCAGTTTTAGAAATAATAATTGACTCTGCCTCCACCATTCTAGGAACATGGGAACATAGGAATTAGGAGCAGATGTAAGGTTATGGTGTTCGGGCTGGAAAGTGGAGCTGAGTCCACAAAAGATCAGCCATGATCTCATGGAATGGCGGAGCAGGCTCGAGGGGCCAGATGGCCCATTCCTGCTCCTAGTTCTTATGTTCTTAAGTAGGCAATTTAGCCCTTCGAGCCTGCTCCGCCATTCAATCAGATCATGGCTGATCTCCTCCACCTTCCTGCTTGTTCCCTATATCCCTTTAACCTGTTTTTTAAAATCAGAAATATATCTATCTCCTTCTTGAAACCATTTAATGGCTCGGGCTTCCCTGTGAGAAGCAGTTCCTCCCCATCGCAGTTCTAAATCTACTGGGCACCAATATCCTGGGGGGGAGGTTTTCTAGTCGTCTTTGGGAGGGTTTAAACTAATTTGGCAGGGGAATGGGAACCGGATTTGTAGTCCAGCAACTAAGGAAGCCGATATTCAGGACGCCAAAGCACGTAGTGAGGCAGTGGGGAAGGTAACACTGACAAAGGAGAGTACTTGCAGGCAAGGAGATAGGTTGAAGTGTGTATACTTTAATGCAAGAAGCATCAGGAATAAGGTGGGTGAACTTAAGGCATTGAGCGGTACTTGGGACTACGATGTGGTGGCCATCACGGAAACTTGGATAGAAGAGGGGCAGAAATGGTTGTTGGAGGTCCCTGGCTATAGATGTTTCAACAAGATTAGGGAGGATGGTAAAAGAGGTGGGAGGGTGGCATTGTTAATTAGAAATAGTATAACAGCTGCAGAAAGGCAGTTCGAGGGGGATCTGCCTACTGAGGTAATATGGGTTGAAGTCAGAAATAGGAAAGGAGCAGTCACCTTGTTGGGAGTTTTCTATAGGCCCCCCAATAGCAGCAGAGATGTGGAGGAACAGATTGGGAAACAGATTTTGGAAAGGTGCAGAAGTCACAGGGTAGTAGTCATGGGTGACTTCAACTTCCCAAACATTGAGTGGAAACCCTTTAGATCAAATAGTTTGGATGGGGTAGTGTTTGTGCAGTGTGTCCAGGAAGCTTTTCTAACACAGTATGTAGATTGGCCGACCAGAGGGGAGGCCATATTGGATTTGGTACTTGGTAATGAACCAGGGCAGGTGATAGATTTGTTAGTGGGGGAGCATTTTGGAGGTAGTGACCACAATTCTGTGACTTTCACTTTAGTAATGGAGAGGGATAGATGTGTGCAACAGGGCAAGGTTTACAATTGGGGGAAGGGTAAATACAATGCTGTCAGACAAGAACTGAAGTGCATAAATTGGGAACATAGGCTGTCAGGGAAGGACACAAGTGAAATGTGGAACTTGTTCAAGGAACAGGTACTGCGTGTTTTTGATATGTATGTCCCTGTCAGGCAGGGAAGAGATGGTCGAGTGAGGGAACCATGGTTGACAAGAGAGGTTGAATGTCTTGTTAAGAGGAAGAAGGAGACTTATGTAAGGCTGAGGAAACAAGGTTCAGACAGGGCGCTGGAGGGATACAAGATAGCTAGGAGGGAACTGAAGAAAGGGATTAGGAGAGCTAAGAGAGGGCATGAAAAATCTTTGGCGGGTAGGATCAAGGAAAACCCCAAGGCCTTTTACACATATGTGAGAAATATGAGAATGACTAGAGCGAGGGTAGGTCCGATCAAGGACAGTAGCGGGAGGTTGTGTATTGAGTCTGAAGAGATAGGAGAGGTCTTGAACAAGTATTTTTCTTCAGTATTTACAAACGAGAGGAGCCATATTGTTGGAGAGGACAGTGTGAAACAGACTGGTAAGCTCGAGGATATACTTGTTAGGAAGGAAGATATTTTGGGCATTTTGAAAAACTTGAGGATAGACAAGTCCCCCGGGCCTGACGGGATATATCCAAGGATTCTATGGGAGGCAAGAAATTAAATTGCAGAGCCGTTGGCAATGATCTTTTCATCCTCGCTGTCAACAGGGGTGGTACCAGAGGATTGGAGAGTGGCGAATGTCGAGACCCTGTTCAAAAAAGGGAATCGGGATAACCCTGGGAATTACAGGCCAGTTAGTCTTACTTCGGCGGTAGGCAAAGCAATGGAAAGGGTACTGAGGGATAGTATTTCTGAGCATCTGGAAAGACACTGCTTGATTAGGGATAGTCAGCACGGATTTGTGAGGGGTAGGTCTTGCCTTACAAGTCTTATTGACTTCTTTGAGGAGGTGACCAAGCATGTGGATGAAGGTAAAGCGGTGGATGTGGTGTACATGGATTTTAGTAAGGCATTTGATAAGGTTCCCCATGGTAGGCTTATGCAGAAAGTAAGGAGGCATGGGATAGTGGGAAATTTGGCCAGTTGGATAACGAATTGGCTAACCGATAGAAGACAGAGAGTGGTGGTGGATGGCAAATATTCAGCCTGGAGCCCAGTTATCAGTGGCATACCACAGGGATTAGTTCTGGGTCCTCTGCTTTTTGTGATTTTCATTAACGACTTGGATGAGGGAGTTGAAGGGTGGGTCAGTAAATTTGCAGATGATACGAAGATTGGTGGAGTTGTGGATAGTGAGGAGGGCGGTTGTCGGCTACAAAGAGACATAGATAGGATGCAGAGCTGGGCTGAGAAGTGGCAGATGGAGTTTAACCCTGACAAGTGTGAGGTTGTCCATTTTGGAAGGACAAATATGAATGCGGAATACAGGGTTAACGGTAGGGTTCTTGGCAATGTGGAGGAGCAGAGAGATCTTGGGATCTATGTTCATAGATCTTTGAAAGTTGCCACTCAAGTGGATAGAGCTGTGAAGAAGGCCTATGGTGTGCTAGCGTTCATTAGCAGAGGGATTGAAGAGTCGTGAGGTGATGATGCAGCTGTACAAAACCTTGGTCAGGCCACATTTGGAGTACTGTGTGCAATTCTGGTCACCTCATTTTAGGAAGGATGTGGAAGCTTTGGAAAAGGTGCAAAGGAGATTTACCAGGATATTGCCTGGAATGGAGAGTCGGTCTTACGAGGAAAGGTTGAGGGTGCTAGGCCTTTTCTCATTAGAACGGAGAAGGATGAGGGGCGACTTGATAGAGGTTTATAAGATGATCAGGGGAATAGATAGAGTAGACAGTCAGAGACTTTTTCCCCGGGTGGAACACACCATTACAAGGGGACATAAATTTAAGATAAATGGTGGAAGATATAGGGGGGATGTCAGAGGTAGGTTCTTTACCCAAAGAATAGTGGGGGCATGGAATGCACTGCCTGTGGAAGTAGTTGAGACGGAAACGTTAGGGACCTTCAAGCGGCTATTGGATAGGTACATGGATTAGGGTAGAATAATGGAGTGTAGATTAATTTCTTCTTAAGGGCAGCACGGTAGCATTGTGGATAGCACAATTGCTTCACAGCTCCTGGGTCTCAGGTTCGATTTCGTCTTGGGTCACTATCTGTGTGGAGTCTGCACATCCTTCCCGTGTGTGCGTGGGTTTCCTCCGGGTGCTCCGGTTTCCTCCCACAGTCTAAAGATGTGCAGGTTGGGTGGATTGGCCATGATAAATTGCCCTTAGTGTCCAAAATTCTATGATTAACCTGGGACAAAAGTTTGGCACAACATCGTGGGCCGAAGGGCCTGTTCTGTGCTGTATTTCTCTCTCTTACTGGCCTTTCAACCTGTAACCGTGACATCTCATTCTAGATTGCTCTACAAGGGGGAACATTTGGTCTACGTTTATTTTATCAATCCCTTCGCTCTCGGTCTCCCATGTAGGACCTTATCAAAAGCCTTGCTGAAGTCCAAGTGGACTACTTCAAATGCATTTCCCTCACCTACGCACTTGGTCACTCTTCGAAAAATTCAATCAAGTAGGTCAGACAGGATCTGCCCTTAACAAAACCATGCTGACTGTTCTTGATTAATCCCCACCTCTCCAAATGCAGGTTAATTCTGTGTCTCAGAATTGCTTCCAAATCGTTTCCCCATCACTCAGGTTAGACTGACTGGCCTGTAATTTCCTGGTTTACCCCTTCTTGAATAATGGTACCACATTGGCTATCTTCCAGTCCTCTGGCACCTATCATGTAGCCAGGGAGGAATGGAAAATTATTGCCAGCCCCCTCATTATTTCCTCCCTTGCGTCATTCAACAGCCTGAGATAAATTTCACCTGGCCCTGAGATTTGTCTACTAAAGCCTGTCAGACCACTCAGAACCTTCTCTCTGTCTGTGTTGAATGGAAGGGAGGAGACCACAAGGTGTGCAGCGCTTTTTTGTGAGACCTTTAAAGCTGCATTTTCACATCTTTTCATGTTTAAACAAATGTTTGAATGGAAACAATGGTGTCCTCGATCTACCGTGGCCATTTGAGAATTGAATTCAGTCGTAAACGCCAGGATGTAAAAATCTGATCGCAGTAAAAGTGGCCACGGATAGATTGTTGTGAAAATCCATCTGACTCATGGAATCCTTTGAGGGAGGGAGCCTCCTACCCATCTGTAATCCAATCTCACAGCAAGACTCTAGTCCTCCGAATTGGCCCAGCAAGCCTCTCAGCTGGATCTTCACTTTGTCGGGGCAACAAGTGGGGAATAAATACCAGTGTAGCCTGTGGTACCCACAGCGTGAGAATGAAGACAGTAATTTCCAATTAACAAACTTTCAAGTCCATCACACAAACCTGCCTCCCATCCATGCACTCCATCTACACCTCCCGCTGCCAGGGGAAAGCAGGCAGCATAATCAAGGGTCCCTCCCACCCGGCTTACTCACTTTTCCAACTTCTTCCATCAGGCAGGAGATACAGAAGTCTGAGAACACGCACGAACAGACTCAAAAACAGCTTCTTCCCCACTGTCACCAGACTCCTAAATGACCCTCTTATGGACTGACCTCATTAACACTACACTCTGTATGCTTCATCCGATGCCGGTGCTTATGTAGTTACATTGTATATCTTGTGTTGCCCTCTTATGTATTTTCTTGAATTTTGTTTAATTCCCTTTTCTTCCCATGTACTGAATGATCTGATGAGCTGCTTGCAGAAAAATACTTTTCACTGTACCTCGGTACACGTGACAGTAAACAAATCCAATCCAATCCAATCCAAAGACTTGAATGTTGGAATTCTGAATGACTGGCTTGGAATGGTGAACACATCAGTTAGTTTCAGAGCGAGGAAGCATCTCGCTGTGACCCTTCAGCATTTAACAGTATTTCCTTTCTTAGGGATCGGACTCCTTTGTAATTATGACCAATTACATTGTCACCCCAATGCAGTCCCTGAAGAACTGTGTACAGGTAAGCGACTGTTTATACTGGATATACCAAATGAGGAGGTTAGTGGACAGTAAGGAGATAGTAACTAAAGCCTGTAAGGAACTAGATCATAAAGTCAGCGTGACTAAGGGGAAGAATAAGCAGGGAGCAGATGATGAACGCAAAGGGACTGGTGGTCAGAGGTGCATTTGTTTTAATGCAAGAAGGTCACAGAGGATATCACAGCTGTGCTGAAGGAGGGCACTATGGAGGACTCGAGCAATGAGACAATATGGGCAGAGCTCAGAAATAGAAAGGGTGCGGTAACAATGTTGGGGCTGTACTACAGACCTCTCAACAGTGAGCGTGTGATCGAGGTACAAATATGTAAACAGATTATGGAAAGATGTCGGAGCAACAGATGTCGGTGGTGATAGGAGATTTTACTTTTCCCAACATTGACTGGGATACGCTTAGTGTTAGAGGTCTAGATGGAGCAGAATTTGTAAGGAGCATCCAGGAGGGTTTTCTAGAGCAGTATGTAAATAGTCCAACTCGAGAAGGGGCCATACTGGACCTGGTATTGGGAAATGAGCCCGGCCAGGTGGTTGAAGTTTCAGTCGGGGATTACTTTGGGAATAGTGATCACAATTCCGTAAGTTTTAGAATACTCATAAAGACGAGGGTGGTCCTAAAGAAAGAGTGCGAAATTGGGGGAAGGCCAACTGTACCAAAATTTGGCAGGAGCTGGGGAATGTGGATTGGGAGCAGATATTTGAAGGTAAATCCACATTTGATATGTGGGAGGCTTTTAAAGAGAGGTTGATTAGAGTGCAGGACAGACATTTCCCTGTGATAATGAGGAATAGAAATGGCAAGATTAGGGAACCATGCATGACAGGTGAAATTGTGAGACTAGCCAAGTGGTAAAAGGAAGCATACATAAGGTCTAGGCGACTGAAGACAGATAAAGCTTTGGAAGAATATTGGGAATGGAAGAAAATGGGTTTATCAGTGATAGGCAACATGGTTTTGTGCACGGAAGGTCTTGTCTGGCCAACTTAATAGAATTCTTTGAGGAAGTGACAAAGTTGATTGATGAGGTAAGGGCTGTAGATGTGACATATATGGACTTCAGTAAGGTGTTTGATAAGGTTCCCCATGGTGGGCTGATGGAGAAAGTGAAGTCGTATGGGGTTCAGGGTGTACTAGCTAGATGGATAAAGAACTGGCTGGGCAACAGAGAGTAGTAGTGGAAGGGAGTTTCTCAAAATGGAGAACTGTGACCAGTGGTGTTCCACAGTGTTCCGTGCTGGGACCACTGTTGTTCGTGATACACATAAATGATCTGGAGGAAGGTATAGGTGGTCTGATTAGCAAGTTTGCAGATGGCACTAAGATTGGTATAGTAGCAGATAATGAAGGGGATTGGAGAGTTGGGCGGAGAAATGGCAGACGGAGCTCAATCCGGGCAAATGCGAGGTGATGCATTTTGTAAGATCCAATTCAAGAGCGAACTATACGGTAAATGGAAAAGCCCTGGGGAAAATTGATGTTCAGAGAGATCTGGGTGTTCAGGTCCATTGTACCCTGAAGGTGGCGGCACAGGTCGATAGAGTGGTCAAGAAGGCATACGGCATGCTTTCCTTCATCGGAAGGGATATTGAGTACAAGAGTTGGCAGATCATTTTACAGTTGTATAAGACTTTGGTTCGGTCACATTTGGAATACTGCGTACAGTTCTGGTCGCCACATTATATAATTTTTGTAAAAAAAAAAAAAAAAATTGGGCAGCAGGGTAGCATGGTGGTTAGCATAAATGCTTCACAGCTCCAGGGTCCCAGGTTCGATTCCCGGCTGGGTCACTGTCTGTGTGGAGTCTGCACGTCCTCCCCCTGTGTGCGTGGGTTTCCTCCGGGTGCTCCGGTTTCCTCCCACAGTCCAAAGATGTGCGGGTTAGGTGGATTGGCCATGCTAAATTGCCCGTAGTGTCCTAATAAAAAAAGTAAGATTAAGGGGGGGGGGGGTTGTTGGGTTACGGTTATAGGGTGGATACGTGGGTTTGAGTAGGGTGATCATGGCTCGGCACAACATTGAGGGCCGAAGGGCCTGTTCTGTGCTGTACTGTTCTATGTTCTATGTTCTATTACCAAAAGGATGTGGATGCTTTGGAGAAGGTGCAGAGGAGGTTCACGAGGATGTTGCCTGGTATGGAGGGCACTAGCTATGAAGAGAGGTTGAGTAGGTAGTTTTGGATTATTTTCATTAGAAAGACGGAGGTTGAGGGGGGGACCTCATTAAGGTCTACAAAATCATGACAGGTATAGACAAGGGTGGATACCAAGAAGCTTTTTCCCAGAGTGGGGGACTGAATTACTAGGGGTCACGAGTTCAAGGTGAGAGGAGAAATGTTTCAGGGAGATATACGTGGAAAGTTCTTTACGCAGGGGGTGGTGGGTGCCTGGAACGCATTGCCGGCGAAGGTGGTCGAGGCGGGCACGATAGCGTCATTTAAGATGTACCTAGACAGATACGTGAATGGATAGGGAGCAGAGGGATGCAGATCCTTAGAAAATAGGCGACAGTTTTAGATAGAGGATCTGGATCGGCGCAGGCTTGGAGGGCCTTTTGATGTGGAGAGTATACAATAGACATGGGGCTGGATTCTCAGTCGGCGGGATGCTACGTTTCGCTGGCAGCGCACTCGGGCCCGTGGATTGCTCAATGGCGTGGGGGGCCCATAATGGCAAACCCAAGCGGCTTCCTGCCTGGGCAGAGAATCCCTCTGCTGGCGGGGGTGTGCCACACCAGAAAACGGATGCAGAAACCCACCTATGTAATTCAAACACACCGTGGCTAACGCAGGTTAAAAGGAAAGTAACGTCACCATAGCCCCAGGTGCCCATAGGCTGCTTTCCCTTTGAGGGGGGAGTTGACTGGTGGTGGTTCAACCTGAGCATCACAACAGGTCGGCGGGGGGGGGGGGGGGGGGGGGGGGGGGGGGGGCGACAAGGTTGAGAAGGCGCTGCCTTCATGAGTAACCTCAACTGGTATGGGAATTGAACTATTGGCCTCTTGGTACGTAAAGAACCATCTGCGCACCCAACTGAGCTAAACTGCCCCCCAGGTTACAATGACCCTCATAGTAACAGCTTCACATGGAGACATTTGGTACATCCTATCTTCAATATTCCTTTACTACATTCCTAATCTTGCATTCCATTAGTTGAGAAGAACCAGTCTAGATCCTTCATGAAACCCGTGAGGGTCTTGGGTCCTGTGATCATGTGTCAGTCACCAGTACCACACAGTTACCTGTATCAGTCACCCATACCACACAGTTACCTGTATCAGTAACCCATACCACACAGTTACCTGTGTCAGTAACCATACCACACAGTGACCTGTGTCAGTAACCCAGTACCAGCACAGTGACCTGTGTCAGTAACCCATACCAGACAGTTACCTGTGTCAGTCACCAGTACCACACAGTGACCTGTGTCAGTCACCAGTACCACACAGTTACCTGTGTCAGTAACCCATACCACACAGTTACCTGTGTCAGTAACCCATACCACACAGTGACCTGTGTCAGTCACCAGTACCACACAGTTACCTGTGTCAGTAACCCATACCAGACAGTTACCTGTGTCAGTAACCCATACCACACAGTTACCTGTGTCCGTAACCCATACCACACAGTTACCTGTATCAGTAACCCATACCACACAGTTACCTGTGTCAGTAACCCATACCACACAGTTACCTGTATCAGTAACCCATACCACACAGTTACCTGTGTCAGTAACCCATACCACACAGTTACCTGTGTCAGTAACCCATACCACACAGTTACCTGTGTCAGTAACCCATACCACACAGTCACCAGTGTCAGTAACCCATACCACACAGTGACCTATGTCAGTAACCCATACCACACAGTGACCTATGTCAGTAACCCATACCACACAGTTACCTGTGTCAGTAACCCATACCACACAGTTACCTGTGTCAGTAACCCATACGCACATTCACCAGTGTCAGTAACCCATACCACACAGTGACCTATGTCAGTAACCCATACCACACAGTTACCTGTGTCAGTAACCCATACCACACAGTTACCTGTGTCAGTAACCCATACCACACAGTCACCTGTGTCAGTAACCCATACCACACAGTTACCTGTGTCTGTAACCCATACCACACAGTTACCTGTGTCAGTAACCCATACCACACAGTTACCTGTGTCAGTAACCCAGACCACACAGTCACCTGTGTCTGTAACCCATACCACACAGTTACCTGTGTCAGTAACCCATACCACACAGTTACCTGTGTCAGTAACCCATACCACACAGTTACCTGTGTCTGTAACCCATACCACACAGTTACCTGTGTCAGTAACCCATACCACACATTCACCTGTGTCAGTAACCCATACCACACAGTTACCTGTGTCAGTAACCCATACCACACAGTTACCTGTGTCAGTAACCCATACCACACAGTTACCTGTGTCAGTAACCCATACCACACAGTTACCTGTGTCAGTAACCCATACCACACAGTTACCTGTGTCAGTAACCCATACCACACAGTTACCTGTGTCAGTAACCCATACCACACAGTTACCTGTGTCAGTAACCCAAACCACACAGTTACCTGTGTCAGTAACCCATACCACACAATTACCTGTGTCAGTAACCCATACCACACAGTTACCTGTGTCAGTAACCCATACCAGACAGTTACCTGTGTCAGTAACCCATACCACACAGTTACCTGTGTCAGTAACCCATACCACACAGTCACCAGTGTCAGTAACCCATACCACACAGTTACCTGTGTCTGTAACCCATACCACACAGTTACCTGTGTCAGTAACCCATACCACACAGTTACCTGTGTCAGTAACCCATACCACACAGTTACCTGTGTCTGTAACCCATACCACACAGTTACCTGTGTCTGTAACCCATACCACACAGTTACCTGTGTCAGTAACCCATACCACGCAGTCACCTGTGTCAGTAACCCATACCACACAGTTACCTGTGTCAGTAACCCATACCACACAGTTACCTGTGTCAGTAACCCATACCACACAGTTACCTGTGTCAGTAACCCATACCACGCAGTCACCTGTGTCAGTAACCCATACCACACAGTTACCTGTGTCAGTAACCCATACCACGCAGTCACCTGTGTCAGTCACCCGTACCACACAGTTACCTGTGTCAGTAACCCATACCACACAGTTACCTGTGTCAGTAACCCATACCACACAGTTACCTGTGTCAGTAACCCATACCACACAGTTACCTGTGTCAGTAACCCGTACCACACATGGACCCCAAGATCCCCCTGTTCCTCCACGGATCGGCCCTCCCCCAACTGTGGCAGTGCTGGACTGAGTCCGCAGCTGCCACAACGAGTTCCTGATGGATGAGGTCACACACGACCGACACCGTGGAACTCAGCGGGGCTGGGGCGGGGCATCGCGGGGCAGGCCTGAGGCAATGTCCTGTGGCCATCAGTACGCCATTTTGGAGGGGGCAGCATCGCGGGGCAGGCCTGAGGCAATGTCCTGTGGCCATCAGTACGTGGCTTTGGAGGGGGGAGCATCGCGATTGCGGTGAACGCCGATTTTGCCGTTGGCGACCGGAGAATCCCGCCCTATATCTTAGATTACAGTCATGTTCCCAGAATATCCTTTATATTATATCTCATAAGGTTGGACAGACTTATAAATTTGAATTATTACTTTAAAACCTCTATGTGGATATTATCCTCTTAAAAACATCAAAAGATGAACCATAAAATCGCTATTATTCCAGGGGTGGGATTCTGTCGTAATCGTCGGGGCGGGCAACTCCGGCGGAAAGGAGTGACGTGAACCACTCCGGCAGCGGGCCACCCCAAAGGTGCGGAATCTTCCACATCTTCAGGGGCTAGGCTGGCCCCCGGAGTGGTTTGCGCCGTGCCGGCCGGTGGGGAAGGGGCTTTGCGCCATGCCAACTGACGCCGAAGGGCCTCCGCTGGCCGGCGCGAGTTGGCACATGCGCGGGATTGTCAGCGTGCGCTAGCATCATCCCAGCGCATGCGCAGAGGGCTTCGTCTCCGCACCGGCCATGACGGACCGCTACAGCCGCCAGTGCGGAATAATTGTGTCCCCACGGCACAGGCCTGCCCGCCGTTCGGTGGGCCCCTATCATGGGCCAGGCCACCGTGGGGGCAATTCCCACGCCCCCCCGAGTACCCCGGAGGCCGCCCGCGCTGCCAGGTCCCACTGGTAAGGACCTACTCTAATTTACGCCAACAGGACCGGCAAAAAACAGGCAGCCACTCGGCCCATCACGGGCCGGAGAATCGCCGGGGGCGGCTGCTGCCACCGGCCGCCGACCGATTCCCACCTCCGCCAAATCTCCAGTGCTGGATAATTTGGCAGCTGGTGGGGCAGGATTCACGCCACCCCTCGGCAATTCTCCAACCCGGCGGGTGTTTGAAACAGAAACACTGAAATGTAACTACTGGATAAAAGCAAATTACTGTGGATGCGGGAATCTGCTGGAATCCTTTTTACAAAGGGCCATCTGGACTCAAAACGTTCGCTCTTTTCTCTCCCCACAGATGCTGCCAGACCTGCTGAGATTTTTCAGCATTTTCTCTTTGGACTGAAATGTAACTACTTTTACAAGGCCTGAACAGTCTCTGGCAACCATATTGGGAGTGGATCTGATATGGGGTGAAGCTTCTGGCTTCACAGTTCGGATACCTGTGGAAATACATTTAGTGATCTCTGTCTGTGCATGTACACAAGGGGTTAATGTGTAATCAGTAGCACCACATGATCACTAGAGGGCCGGACCAACAGCTGGGGGCGGCATGGTAGCACAAGTGGCTAGCACTGTGGCTTCACAGCTCCAGGGTCCCAGGTTCGATTCCCCGCAGGGTCACTGTCTGTGCGGAGTCTGCACGTTCTCCCCGTGTGTGCGTGGGTTTCCGCCGGGTGCTCCGGTTTCCTCCCACAGTCCAAAGACGTGCAGGTTAGGTGGATTGGCCATGATCAATTGCACTTAGTGACCAAAAAAGTTTAGGAGGGGTTATCGGGTTATGGGAGTAGGGTGGAAGTGAGGGCTTAAATGGGTCGGTGCAGACTCGATGGGCCGAATGGCCTCCTTCTGCACTGTATGTTCTATGTTCTAACAGGGGTATAAAAGGCAACCACATTGGATCTCTGGGTCTCTTGGGGGTGCACTGTGACCAGGGAAATAGCAGAGTAGTTCAGATGGCTAGTGGAGCTATGTATAGTTACAGTATTTAGATCTTGTTAACCTTATCACTAGTATCAAAGTTAAAGTCAAGAACTCATGCACTTATTGTTATAGTTACTCAATAAACCTTTTGTTACTACTGGAGAGTTTGAGTCTTCTTCATCGAGGTTGAGAAGGCCTCTTCATCAGCCAAGGATTGAGTAGCGCATGTTGCCTACCACACAGGTAACAAAACAATACATACTCACTCAGTCCTACGCTGAAGTCAGTTGGTGCTGGAGTCACTCAGTGGGACTTGAACCCACAACATTAACTCGAGGATCAGAGTGCTAATTGCTGAGCCAAGCCTCTCACCTGAAGCGAAAGCTCTGGATGAGGTTATATAATTTACACAAACAGGCTATTGAAGAATTAAATAGTAATAAACTGTCACTTCATTTGTTACTTTTAGCTTCAAAATTCCAGAGGCTGCGAATCTGACAGTGACTGTGCAGCAGGAGTGTTTGGCCGTTATGGACAAGGTAAATCATTAATTCTCATCAACCCATGAAGTCTTCCTGAGTCAGCCAGCAACCTGACTACTGAAATTGGATTCTTAAAATTGAAAAACTAGAGCCACTTTTCCACACAGATTTTCCACGCAGGGAATCAATGGTTTCACCAAATGGTCTGTGAGACCTTCCCTGCTGAATCATCCATCAAAATCATTCCAGTTGTACTGCTTTGAATTGCATAGTTCAACACCAGTGCTAAAGACCAGTGTCAAACTGTTTCAGTGGAAAGAGATTGACAAGAAATTGAGGGGAGCCTTGAAAGAGTGAACAACAACAACTTGTAGCTGTCCAACCTCTTTGGCGTAATGAAGTATCCAAAGGCCATTCCACAGGAGTGAAATTGTACAAAGTTAAGTTTCAAGGAGCGTCTTCGAGGGTGGAAGTGAGGTACAGAGATGAAGCGATTAGGATGGGCTGTAGGAGATTGTGTGGTGCAATGGGTTGCATCCCTATCTCTGGGCTCAAAGCTCCAGGTTCGAGACCAGTGCCAGGACTAGTTGGCCACTGCCCCGAAGCTCACTGATGTTAACTGCGAGGGCATCCCGACTTGGAACAGCCGTTCATGGCGGTATATCGTTTTGTTTTATTTAGATGTGAGGAGGTAAGTGAAACCCCAATGAGAATAAACAGTCTAGTTGCCGTGTAACAATTATTTTAAAGACTATTTATTAAAGTAAAGAAAAGACAAATGCAAGGGAACAGGTTTACTCTACTCTCATGCAATTAATTTCATTAATTACTCAACATGCATACAGTTTATGTAGAACATACTCCTTCTGCAAAATATATCTACGATACCTGAATTCCATAAGATTTCTCCGTTTGCACAAACAACACCCAAATTATAGATACCGTACAAAGCAGTGATGATACTTAAGTTTGGGAAACATCTTATCCTGGTCGAGCCAAGATATTTCAAACTGTCACTGTAAAGGTTTTCTGCACTACCTTGGCTCCAAGACTTGGAGGCGTGTTTCATGTAAACATAACTTCGAGGCTGCTAGCTGAATAGGCCTTCAGGCTGGGAGGCTGGAAACTGGTCTGTCTTCTTTCTGAGGCTGCTGGATGTTAATTGCCTCCTGGCTTCTGATCACTGGACCAATTATACCTTTGTTCCTCTTTGATTATGCCTTCTCTGTATTTGACTGTGTGCTCCTATCAACATCCTGACTATAAGTTAACATATGTATACCTTATTGACCTTCTCAATTGTCTATAAGCTATTTCTCCTCAAAGGCTAATCACACCTGATTACTACCTAAACGGTCTTCTAATCTTGTTATTGGGAGAGGTGCATATCAATGGGACCTATTGAATACTTTTTACTGCTGTGTTTAGGCAGATTTCTACCTGTTTCTGGATATCTCGCATTCTATTATGAATTGTCCACTTCGTTTTACTACTGCTCTTGCTAGGCAAATTTATGACAGCATGGAAGGAACATTCATAACGCAGTTCAGGCCATTTTGATTGGGAGACCTGATTGCAAGGTCCGGTGGCTAGGACACCGCCCCTTCCACTATGCAATTCCACACACCACTACCACAGAATTTTCCGGGTTCTCCCCCCCCCCCCCCCCCCACAATACGAGGGCAACCAAAACCCGTTAATGATCCCCCATCCGAAACTCCCATGACAGAGACCCCCACCAGATAATCCCCATAGGAGTGCCCCCCACCAGAAACCCACATAAGAGAGACCCCCACCAGAAACCCCTTGTAAGAGACACCCCCACCAGAGACCTCCCATCACAGAGACCCCTGCCTGGAAGCTAGATAGCAGCCCCGACAGAGCCAGTGAAAAACACAATTGCTTTCAAACTCACCTGTGCAATACATTGGTTGTCTCAGGCAGAGAAAGCACGACTATAAATGCCGAGAAAGGGAAATCTACATCAGCTGGGTTGAAACCCCTGTAGATCTTTGATCTGCAAGTATTTCATTCATATTAGTGTGAAATTTTATTACTAGGCTGTGATTGATAGCTTGCACACAGAGCCAACTTTCTGGATTGTTTAATTTCATTTCCCTGACGGAGTGGATTTCAAGTACCCAGCTAGGAAACTAACCACATTTTTATAAGCATCGAGCTATGATTGACAGCTCTTGGACCACATCAAAGCCAGTTAAGTGCTCTCACTTCCTCTTTGACTCTGAATAAAATGCAGTTAAGTACTTTCTTCAGATAAAAAGAGAGAGCACTTAACGGGCTTCTTTTTCTTTTTTTATAAATTTAGAGTACCCAATTCTTTTCCAATTAAGGGCAATTTAGCATGGTCAATTCACCTATCCTGCACATCTTTACGGTGTGGGGGTCAGACCCATGAAGACACGGGTAGAATGTGCAAACTCCACACAGACAGTGACCCCGGTCCGGGATTTGAACCCGGGTCCTCAACACCATGAGGCAGCAGTGCTAAATACTGTGCCACTCATAGAATTTACAGTGCAGAAGGAGGCCATTCAGTCCATCGAGTCTGGACCAGCTCTTGGAAAGAGCACCCTGACCAAGGTCAACACCTCCACCCTATCCCCATAACTCAGTAACCCAGTAACCCCACCCAACACTAAGGGCAATTTTGGACACTAAGGGCAATTTAACATGGCCAACCCACCTAACCTGCACATCTTTGGACTGTGGGAGGAAACCGGAGCACCCGGAGGAAACCCACGCACACACAGGGAGGATGTGCAGACTCCGCACAGACAGTGACCCAGCCGGGAACCGAACCTGGGACCCTGGAGCTGTGAAATAATTGTGCTATCCACAATGCTACCGTGCTGCCCACACTGTGCCACTCTAACTTAACTGGCTTTGATATCAACCTCAATACCACCGCCAGCGGGAGACCGAAGCATCGGGACAGGATTTCTGACTTTTTGCCAGAAGCTCGATTCTCCTCCGCATCAGGAATCCTCTACTGGCGGTGGGCGATGGAAAATCCAGCTCATTGTCTCACCTTTCTCCTGTTAGGAAGCAGCAATTGTTGCAGTCTAAGATGTATCACTGGATTCATACTGTCTCGAAGGATTAGGACTGGGCGAGAGGGTAACATTGTGGTTTGTAACAATAACAAAGGGAAGCAAAGTGGCACAATGTAGTTTTCTCCAAAGTGTCTGACCACACACAGCCAGAGAAACCGAAATATAAAACAGTTAATTTCTCAAGCAAGTAAAACCTTCTTCATCGCTGTCCCACAAAACATGTGCTCCAAACAAAGAGTGAACCATATCCTTTCATAAATTTAAACTGCCCAATTTTTTTTTCCCAATTAAGGGGCAATTTAGCGTGGCCAATCGACCTACGCTGCACATCTTTGGGTTGTGGGGGTGTTACCCACGCAGAGACGGGGAGAATGTGCAAACTCCACGCGGACAGTGTATGGGGCCGGGACCGAACCCGGGTCCTCGGCGCTGAGGCAGCAGTGCTAACCACTGTGCCACCGTACCCGCCCCTAAATGAACCAAATCATGATTTTTCTCATTACTAAGGTTGAACATTCATAAATTATCATGTCTGGCACCAGTATTATTAACACCACATTGGCAAGGCCATGCAGACGCTGTGACAATGGTTGAATGGACATGGCGCGACAATCACCAGGCAGGAATGTTCCCTTCCAGTCGGGGAACACTTTAGGAGTCAAGGGCATTCAGCCTCTGATCTTCGGGTAAGCGTTCTCCAAGGCGGCCGTCAGGACGCACGACAATGCAGAATCGCCGAGCAGAAACCTATAGCCTAGTTCCGCACACATGAGTGCGGCCTCAGCCGGGGTCTTGGATTCATGTCTCGTTACATTCACCCTCCCACCATATGGCCTGAGCTTGCAAAATCGTACCAACTGTACTGGCTTGAGACAATTCACATCTCTTTAACCTGTGATTATCCCGCTCTCCAGTTGCCCCGTCTGGACCTGAAAAGACTTAATTACCTGCAAAGACTTGCATTCAAAGTATCATCTTGTATCATTGGCTTTGTCTATGTGTAACCCACCTCTTCACACACCTGATGAAGGAGCTGCACTCCGAAAGCTTCTGATTCCAAAGTAAACTGTTGGACTTGAACCTGGTGTTGTTCAGACTTATTACAGAACATGGGGGACTCCATTTGCAAAGGAGACTTTTACCATCTAGCAACCTTCATCCATGTATAGACCCTTCAAATTCCATGCACTGTGATCCTGGATGGTCATGTTAGCCCATGTGAGCCATTTTAGGAACATGTCTGGCACCTGCCCAGCCCACATCCAGACTTTGCTCTAAATGGGACTAGGAAGGCTACATCCAGCCTCCTTCGCCCACGTGCCTGACACTACACTGATCCAGCCCTCGTACAATCCCTGGGAAGAAATTAAAGAAAATTGCCTTTCTTGGACACCACTGGCGGGGACCCACATTGGCCCTTGTGGTGACCAGTCCCCATGCTGTACAGGCCACCATTGCTACCCCAGGGCCAGGAGTGGGAGTTAATTCCTCGGTGAAGTCCACGCCGCTATTTCTTTTACCAAAGGGGAACATTGCAGTTTCACAAGAGAATTCCTGGAATCCCAAGAGACCAGCATATTCATCTCTCTGCCATTCCTCTTGGAGATTCGCCGTTCTCCCATTAAAGATTGAGACGAGAAACCCACCCCTCCCCCACCCAACCCCCTACCCTTCCCCCATCCCTCCCAGCCCAGCCGAGGAATGTTGACATAAATTACACATTGTGCTATAAATGAAGAACGATATAAATATGATTGAGATAAGTGGGTAAATAGATAAATGGAACATGATGTCTAGACACACAGTATCTGCTCTTTTGACTGAAACTATTGGAATGTTTGACCTTGTCAGGCATAATGAATGGGAAATGTCAGAACAACACTGAGGGAATGAAGACATGCGAAATCTTTGGATGGTGCCCAGCTGAAAATGATCACCATGTTTCGAAGTAAGGATTATCTGATGCCAAGCCTATGGTAATGTTTGTGTTATTCCCGGGAGAGAAATATTTTCCGGGCAGCTAAACTGCATCCATTTTCAGAGAAATTTTACACAAAAAAATTTTTATGCTGAGGCCATACTGAGCTTTTCGAATTATTGAGCTCCTGACCTTGTGTTCAGACGAGAGTAAAAGTTCACTCCCTCCATCACCGACGCACAGTGGTAGCAGTGTGTACTATCTACAAGAAGCAGTGCAGGAACTGGCCAAGGCTCCTTCGACAGCACCTTCCAAACCCATGGTTGCTATCATCTAGAAGGGCAAAGGCAACAGACACATAGGGACCCCACCCACCTGCAGGTTTCCCGTCCGAGCCACTCACCTGACTGGGAAATATATCACCGTTCTGTCACTGTCACTGGGTCAAAATCCTGGAACTCCTTCCCTGAAAGCCCTGTGGGGTGTATCTACACTTCAAGCACTGCAGCGGTTCAAGAAGGCAGCTCACCACCACCTTCTCAAAGGCATCTAGGGATAGGCAATAAATGGCAGCCTTGCCCAAGACACACCCACCCAAGCTGCTGATTTTACTATGCAGTACTGGAGAGCAGTCACTTGGCCTGTGACTGTTTCTGAGCTCCCATTCTCACCGCTGATTTCATCTCACCATCCAAAGATTTTGCTGATTGATGAGTTCAGCGGGAGGAGAAACATTCTGCCTATCTGTTGCTATGGTGGTACTCATGCGAGGCAGCCTGCAACCCAGGCCCAATCAGAACACTCCAGGAGCACAGAGCTGCTTCCTTCACTTTGGAAAGCTTGAATTTTCAGTGTAATTCCTGATTGCATTGATAGACTAGCTGGAGGCCTGTTTCTCATGAGAACTTTTTTTTTTTTAAATAATTTTTATTAAGGTTTTCACAAAATATAAACAAAACAATATTAACAAAACAACCATGGTAAAAACCCAAGAACAACAACCACCCAACTACAAAAGCAACCACTAAAACAAGAAAAGCAAACAACAAAAAGGAAAGAGATAACACCCTCCACATCCAACAAACCCATGTACACAATACTCCCTCCCACCGAACCAAACCCCCCCTCCCCCCACCAGGTTGCTGCTGCTGCCGGCCTATTTCCCTACCGTTCCGTCAGGAAGTCCAGGAAAGGCTACCACCGCCAAAAGAACCCCTGTACAGGGCAAATTTCACTTTCTCCAATTTAATGAACCCCGCCATATCATTGATCCAGGCCTCCACGCTTGGGGGCCTCACACCCTTCCATTGAAGCAAGATCCTCCGCCGGGCTACTAGGGACGCAAAGGCCAGAACACCGGCCTCTTTCGCCTCCTGCACTCCCAGCTCCACTGCAACCCCAAAAATTGCGAGTCCCCAGCCTGGCTTGACCCTGAATCCTACCACCCTCGACACCGTCCTTGCTACCCCCTTCCAAAATTCCCCCAGCGCTGGGAATGCCCAGAACATATGGGCATGGTTCGCTGGGCCCCCCAAACACCTAGCACACCTGTCTTCACCCCCGAAAATCCTCGTCCCAGTCATATGGGCCCTATGCAGCACCTTGAACTGAATGAGGCTAAGCCTCGCACAGGAAGAGGAGGAATTCACTCTCTCCAGGGCATCCGCCCACGTCCCCTCCTCAATCTCCTCACCCAGCTCCTCTTCCCATATACCCCTCAGCTCCTCCACCGAGGCCTCGTCTACCTCCTGCATTACGCGGTATTCGTCCGAAATCCTCCCTCCTCCAACCCGCACCCCCGAGAGCACCCTGTCCCGTACCCCACATGGAGGCAACAGAGGGAACCCCTCCATCTGCCGCCTGGCAAACGCCCTAACCTGCATGTACCTAAACATGTTAGCCGGGGGGAGCCCAAACTTCCCCTCTAACTCCCCCAGGCTCGCAAACCTCCCATCCACAAACAGGTCCCTCAACCTCCTAATACCTACCCTGTGCCAGCCCAGACATCCGCCATCGATGCTCCCTGGAAAAAAACGGTGGTTCCTCCGTATCGGGGAATCCATAGAGCCCCTCCCCCCTATGCCGTCTCCATTGCCCCCAAATTTTGAGGGGAGCCGCCACCACCGGGCTCATGGTATACCTCATTGGAGGGAGCGGCAACGTCGCCGTTACCAGCGCCTCCAGGCTCGTGTCCACACAGGACGCCATCTCCATCCTCTTCCCTGCTGCCCCTTCCCCGTCCATTACCCACTTACGCACCATCGCTGCGTTGGCAGCCCAAAAGTACCCACAGAAGTTGGGCAGTGCCAGCCCCCCCCCCCCCCCATCCTTGCCCCGCTCCGAGAACACCCTTCTCACCCTCGGAGTCCCATGCGCCCATACAAATCCCGTGATACTCCTGTTAACTCTCCTAAAAAAGGCCTTCGGGATAAGGATGGGAAGGCACTGGAACAGGAACAAAAACCTCGGGAGCACCATCACCTTGACGGACTGCACCCTACCCGCCAGCGACAGCGGTAACATATCCCACCTTTTAAACTCCTCCTCCATCTGCTCCACCAACCTTGTGAGGTTGAGCTTGTGCAGGGCCCCCCAGCTCCTAGCCACCTGGACTCCCAGATAACTAAAGCTCCTCCCTGCCTGCTTCAGTGGGAGCCTACCAATCCCCTCCTCCTGATCCCCCGGGTGCACCACGAACAGCTCGCTCTTACCCAGGTTGAACTTATACCCAGAAAAGCCCCCAAATTCGCTGAGAATCCTCATCACCTCCGGCATCCCCCCCACCGGGTCCGCCACATACAGCAACAGGTCGTCCGCATAAAGCGACACTCGATGCTCCTCCCCATCCCGCACCAGGCCCCTCCAGTTCCCTGACTCCCTCAATGCCATGGCCAGGGGCTCAATCGCCAACGCAAAGAGTAAGGGGGACAGGGGACACCCCTGTCTCGTCCCCCGGTGCAGCCGAAACTACTCCGACCTCCTCCTATTCATGGCTACACTCGCCATCGGTGCCTCATAAAGCAACCTCACCCAACGGACAAACCCCTCCCCAAACCCAAACCTTTCCAACACCTCCCACAGATACCCCCACTCAACCCTATCAAAGGCCTTCTCCGCGTCTAATGCCACCACTATCTCCACCTCCCCTTCCACAGCCGGCATCATAATGACATTGAGAAACCTTTGTATGTTGGTATTCAACTGCCTTCCCTTTACAAACCCCGTCTGGTCCTTGTGAATGACCCCCGGCACACAATCCTCTATCCTTGTAGCTAAGATCTTTGCCAACAGCTTGGCATCTACATTTAGCAGCGAGATCGGCCTACATGACCCACACTGCAGAGGGTCCTTGTCCCGCTTAAAGATCAAGGAAATCAGCGCCCCTGACATAGTTGGGGGCAAAGCCCCCCCCCCCTCCCTTGCCTCGTTAAAGGTCCGAACCAACAGGGGGCCCAACAGGTCCGCATACATTTTATAAAATTCTGCCGGAAACCCATCCGGCCCCGGCGCCTTCCCTGACTGCATGCTCCCTATCCCTCTAACGAGCTCCTCCAGCTCAATCGGCGCCCCCAGTCCCTCCACCTGCCCCTCCTCCACCCTCGGAAATCACAGCTTGTCCAAGAAGCGCCCCACCCCCCCCCCCCTCCACCGGGGGTTCAGACCGGTACAATTCCCCATAAAAGTTCCTAAAGACCCCATTAACGTCTACCCCCCTCCGCACTACCTTCCCATCTCTATCCTTCACTCCCCCAATCTCCCTGGCCACATCTCGCGTTCGGAGCTGGTGTGCCAGCATCCTGCTCGCCTTCTCCCCGTGTTCATACACTGCCCCCTGTGCTTTCCTCCACTGAGCTTCCACCTTTCTGGTGGTCAGTAGATCGAACCTGGCCTGAAGGCTACGCCGCTCCCCCAGCAATCCCTCCTCCGGAGCCTCCGCATATCTCCTGTCCAACCTCACCATATCCCCCACCAATCTCTCCCTCTCCCTCTGCTCTCCCCTCTCTCTATGGGTTCGGATGGAAATCAACTCCCCTCTAATCACCGCCTTCAATGCCTCCCAGACCGTCCCCACTCGGACCTCCCCATTATCGTTGGCCTCAAGGTACCTCTTGATACACCCCCGAACCCCCCCCGGCCACCTCGTCTGCCAGCAGCCCCACCTCTAAGCGCCAGAGCGGACGCTGGTCCCTCTCCTCCCCCAGCCCGAGGTCCACCCAGTGCGGGGCATGATCCGAAATGGCTATGGCAGAGTATTCGGCATCCTCCACCCTCGAAACCAGCCCCCTGCTCAGGACAAAAAAATCAATCCTGGAATAGGCCTTATGCACGTGGGAGAAAAACGAGTACTCCCTGGCCCTTGGCCTCGCAAACCTCCAGGGATCCACCCCTCCCATCTGATCCATAAATCCCCTCAACACCGTAGCCGCCGCCGGCCTCCTACCCGTCCAGGATCGATCCAATGGGGGACCCAGCACCGTGTTGAAGTCCCTCCCCATGATCAGGCCCCCCGACTCCCGATCCGGAATGCGGCCCAACATGCGCCGCATAAACCCCGCATCGTCCCAGTTTGGGGCGTAAACATTCACCAACACCACCCGCTCCCCCTGCAGCTTACCACTCACCATCACATACCTCCCGCCACTGTCAGCCACTACATTTAAGGCCTCAAATGACACCTTCTTCCCCACCAGGATCACCATCCCTCGATTCTTCTCATCTAGCCCTGAATGAAATACTTGGCCCACCCATCCCTTCCTCAGTCAAACCTGGTCTGCCACCTTCAGGTGTGTCTCCTGGAGCATGGCCACATCCGCCTTCAGCCCCTTCAAGTGCGTAAACACCCGGGCCCGTTTGACCGGCCCGTTTAGCCCCCTCACATTCCAGGTTATCAGCCGGATCAGAGGGCTCCCTGCCCCCTCCCCTGCTGACTAGCCATAACCCATCCCCTGCCCGCCACTGGCCAGCGCCCCCCGCTCGGCCTGTTCCCCATGGCGGCAATTCCCACCCCCCCAGCATCCCCTGCATACTCCAGCTCCTTCCTGGCCATTTTAGCAGCAACCCAGTACCCCCCCACCCCAAGGCTAGGACCCCCCTCCATAGCACTCCCGTGTGCCAGCTAACCTCTGCTGACCCCGGTGACTCCCGCCACACCTCCGACCCCTCCCCACTTGGGGCTACTCCTCCTCCTCCGTGCCCATCAGCAGGCCCTCCTCCCCCTCCCCCCCCCCCCCCCGCTTTTGCGCGGGAAAATAACAACCAGCAAAGGCCCGCGCTTCGCAGCCCCGACCCCGCCCCCAGCACCCCGCAGCGCGGGAAACCAAAGGAAAGCCCGCGCTTTCGCCCTGCCCAACCCCGCCTCCACTAGGGCAACTCCCATTGCCGGTCCCCACCACCAGCTCCCCGCACTCCCAGTTTACCTCCCTGCCCGAACCCGTCCACTAGACCCATACAAAAAGACATAAAGACATCGCCCCACCCACCCTAAAGCCAACACACATCCTGCATGAAACAGAGAACCCCCCCTCCAAAATAAAATTAGACACAGTTACATTTACATACAAAACCCCCATCCATGACCCTCAGTTTGAGTCCAATTTCTCGGCCTGGACAAAGGCCCACGCCTCCTCAGGGGACTCAAAATAATGGTGACGGTCCTTGTAGGTGACCCACAAACGCGCCGGCTGCAACATGCCAAACTTCACACTCTGTCTGTGGAGCACCACCTTCGTCCGGTTGTACCCGGCCCTCAGCTTAGCCACCTCCGCACTCCAGTACTGGTAGATCCGCACCACCGAGTTCTCCCACTTGCTGCTCCGCTCCTTCTTGGCCCATCGAAGCACTCACTCCTGGTCAACGAACTGGTGGAACCGCACCAGCACCGCCCGCGGCGGCTCATTTGGCTTGGGCCTCCTGGCCAGTATTCTGTGGGCCCCCTCCAACTCCTGGGGCCCCTGGAAGGACCCAGCTCCCATCAGCGAGTTCAACAAAACAACCACATAGGCCGCCAGGTCCGACCCCTCCAGCCCCTCCGTGAGGCCCAGGATCCGTAAATTTTTCCGCCTTGACCGATTGTCCAGCTCCTCGAACCGCTCCTGCCACTTTTTATGGAGCGCCTCATGCATCTCCACCTTCCCCGCGAGGGCCGCGGCCTCATCCTCCCTTTCGGAGGCCTGCTGCTGCAGCTCCTGGATTGCGGCCCCCTGGGCTGTCTGAGTCTCCAGCAGCTTACCGGTGGTAGCCTTCAGCGACTCCAGCAGCTCCACCTTAAGCTCCTGGAAGCAACGCGAAAGAGTCTCCTGCTACTCCTGCACCCACTGCCTCCACTTCTCGAGGGCTCTACCGGCCGCCATTTTGTTTCCCTTCCCCCGCTTTTCCAGAGGCGCTGTCACCGCTTTTCTGCTCACCCCACTCCTTGTCCAGACCGTAGAACCCTGGGGATCTACTGCAGGCCCCTTCCCACGTCGGGAATCGTCGAAAAAGCTCCGTTGGGGGCCCTGAAAAGAGCCCCAAAGTCCGTTTCTAGCGGGAGCTGCCGAACGTGCGGCTTAGCTCCGCGTAGCCGCAACCGGAAGTCCTCTCATGAGAACTTTTAAAAGATTGACACAGATGGTGAAGTTCCTGAAACAAAAGCTGAATCTGCTGGACACACTCAGTAAAGACAGACCGTGATCGAGATCACTGACAGGGAGAAAACCTTAGCTGATAACTGAAAGATATACAGATAAATAGAATTCACAAAGGAAAAGAACAAGAGATGGAAAATCCACTTCTCTCTCACACACTGACACACACACACACTCACACACAGCTGAATTTTACAAGTCACACTCGGGCAGCAAAGTAGGCAGATGGATCCCTAAATTAGGGTGCTGTGCCATCAGTGGTGTGCCCTCTGGTCTGCCGACCCATGCCCCACCCCATCCTGGCGGGGTCTGTCAGTTTGACTCCAGCAAGATCCTGGACAGATCTCAATATCCAGGTCCATCGCTAAATGTCACCTCCTTGACATACCTGCAGTACCAGCAGTAACCACAGCTCCTGCTGGTGCTGCCGGTGTGCAGAACCACTGACCCCTATTTGGCTGACAGCTCTGAGGTGAGACACTATCCTGGAGATGGATGGAAGTCCCACTTCATACTAATGAAGGGTTTTCACCCTAAAAAGCAAAGCAAGGTGAGCCACATAAGCAAAGATTGGCTGGGCCCTAACATTTACACTGGGGTATTTGGAGCCCGCCTTCACCATATAATCCAGCTCACTCACTCACTCACGCGTTCTCTCATTCACACATTGTCGTTCTCTTTCTCTCGCTCACTCACTCACACGCTCTCTCACACACTCACTGTCTCTCTCTTTCTCTCACTCACTCACACACGCTCTGTCATTCACACACTAACTCGCTTTCTCTCACTCACCCACTCTCTCACTCACCCACTCACACAGTGTCTATCGCTTTCACTCACCCACTCACTCAGTCTCTCACTCTCTCACTCACTCACACACTCACATGCTGTCTCACTCATTCACACACTCACATGCTGTCTCACTCATTCACTCACTCACACTGTCTCTCCCTTTCACTCATTCAATCAAACATTCTCTCACTCACTCACACACACATTCTCTCTCTCACTCACACTCACACACACTCTCACTCACTCACACGCTCTCTCACTCACACTCTTTCTCACTCATTCACTCACAGTGTTTCCGTCTCTCACTCTCACTCTCGCTCACCAACACTCATGGTCTGTTTCTCCTTCTCTTACTCACTCACTCTCTCTTTCACTTACTCAGTCTCTCTTTCTCTCACTCATTCACTCACTCACATGCTCTCACTCAATCACACACACACTCTCACTTAATCATTCATACACTCTTTCTCCTCTCCCTCATTCACGCTCTGTCTCTTTCTTTCACTGATTCACTCACTCACACAATCTCTCTCTCTCACTCACACACATGCTCTCTTTCTCCTTCTCTCACACACTCACTCGTTCTCTCTTTCTCTCACTCAGTCACAGGCTCTCTGGGCGGGATTCTCCCAGTCCTGGGCGGGGCGGGAGAATCCCACCGAACGGGCCACGCCGCCCCGACGCCATTGGTGCCGGCATGGTTGACGCTGCACCGGTCAAGGGCCGCTGTACGCGGCTGGCCCGCCGATTCTCCGGCCCGGATGGACCGAGCGGCCGTAAGAAAAGAACCAAGTCCCGCCGGCGCCGTTCTAACCTGCTCTCAGCTGGCGGGACCTCAGCGTGGAAGGGTCAGATTGCGGCCTCTGGGTGGGGAGGGGAGGTCCGACCCCGGGTGGGGAGCCTGCGATGTGGCCTGGCCCGAGATCGGGGCCCACCGATCGGCGGGCCGGCCTCTGTGGCTGGGGGCTTCCTTTCTTACGCACCGGCCGCTGTCGTCCTGCGCCATATTGCATCGGGCCGGCACATTGGAGGAGGCCACTGCGCATTCGCGTGTTGACGCCGGCGCTGTGTTGTTCTGTTACTTTGAGTAACATAAGCCGCTACTTGGTGTAGGCATTGCTGAAGGATACTCCAGACCGTGTGGTAAGTTGAACGTATTGATTGAGTGATTAACAAAGCTCCCAAATGAGTTCTACACTCTACTAATCTGACTCTAGTAACACAGTATACTCTACTAACTATATGAACTTGCTCTAGACCACTTGCTATGGTGTGACGGTGCTGCTAACCACACACGTTTTGCTCTCTAGGTTTCTGTCAGTGGAAGGGGCAGGGCCTGTGTGCCTTGTCCTTTTTATTGTGGTCGTGTGGTGCCCTCTTGTGATGATGCCACGGCTGGGTGTTCTGATTACCCATTGGTTGTGTCTTGTTCTGATGACTCATTGGTTACATGTCTGCATATCATTACATCTCCCCTTTTTTTTTTTGTTTTTTTTTTGTTGTGTGCCTGTCTAATGTGGTGATAGTAGCTAAGGTTGACAGTATTATAGAAAATAACATGATATGCATGTCTTGGATATACAGTAGACATAAAAAGGCAAATGTTCATAAGTCCAGTCTTTGGGGTCTCTGTCTTATCCTTGATGACCTCCAGAGAGATGGCGGAGGGGATGCCGGTGTCTTGTCGGAGTCACGACTGGTGGAATCGTGGTTTGTGGTGTCTTGAGGTGGCGCTTGAACAGACGGAAGTGGAGGGGAATTGGTTGTGAGCATATGATTTTCCGAAGTGCCCTTCGATTTCGTCGAATGATGGTGCCGTCAGCCGTTTTTCTCACATAGGATCTGGGCGCAGCCTGCCGAATGATGACAGCTGGGGCAGACCACCCACCATCAGGTGTTTTGATCCTGATGGTGTCTGCTGGGGACAGCGCGTCCAGATCGGTGGCATGTGCGTCATAGTGCTGTTCCTGACTGTCACAAAGCTGTTGCATCTTTTGTAGTACCGGTAGGTGATCAGGGTTGGGCAGGTGTAGGGCTGGAAGTGTCGACCTCAGGTCCCTGTTCATCAACAGTTGAGCTGGTGACATGCCAGTTGATAAGGGAGTCGCCCGGTACGCTGGTAATGCAAGATGTATGTCGGAGGTGGAGTACGAGGATTTGTGGATAAGTTGCTTCACGATGTGCACCCCCTTTTCGACTTTGCCGTTGGACTGCGGATAGCGCGGACTGGAGGTAATGTGCTTGAAGTTGTAGCCTTTAGTAAACGTGGTCCATTCTCGACTGAGGAAACACGGGCCATTGTCACTCATGACAGTATTCGGGATGCCATGCGGCAAGAACGTCTCTGCACGCTTTGATGATGGTCTTTGAGGTGAGGTCAGACAGCTTCAGCACCTCAGGATAGTTTTGAGAAGTAATCAGTGAGTAGGATGTAGTCGCGACCATTCGCGTGGAATAGGTCAATGCCGACCTTGGCGAGGTTTCCAGGTCATGTTGTTGGAGTGTCTCCTTGCCCTGTGCTGGTTGGAACCTCTGACAGATCTCGCAGCCCAGGACCATGTCCATGATGTCCTGGTTGATTCTGGGCCAGCAGACAGCTTGTCGGGCCCTGTGTCTGCACTTTTCTATGCCCAGGTGCCCCTCGTGAATTTGCCGTACTACCATGCGCTGGAGACGCAGCGGGATGACTATTCTGTCCATCTACAGCAGGATTGGGGCCTCACGGTAGCATGGTGGTTAGCATCAATGCTTCACAGCTCCAGGGTCCCAGGTTCGATTCCCGGCTGGGTCACTGTCTGTGTGGAGTCTGCACGTCCTCCCCGTGTGTGCGTGGGTTTCCTCCGGGTGCTCCGGTTTCCTCCCACAGTCCGAAGATGTGCAGGTTAGGTGGATTGGCCATGCTAAATTGCCCGTAGTGTAAGGTTAATGGGGGGATTGTTAGGTTGCGGGTATACAGGTTTCGTGAGTTTGAGTAGGGTGATCATTGCTCGGCACAACATCGAGGGCCGAAGGGCCTGTTCTGTGCTGTACTGTTCTATAGATTCCGTTGATCAACGTTCGGTCATCTTTGATGTTATAGAATTGAGGGCATTGCCCTTTCGGCCACCCATTGTTGAGGTTGTAGATGACTCGCTGCACAGGGGGTCTTTGTCCGTCTCTTCGTCTCTTCTCTGATGAGAACGTATTTTTCGTCTGTTGCAGGGAGGGTGCTTGCACATATTTGTACCTGCCATTCAATGTGCTGGATGATTTCCAATGGCTCACTTGGTGAGGTGACGGAGTAGGACAGTGCATCTGCAATGGTGAGCTCTTTGCCAGGCGTGTACACAAGATTGAAATCATACCGCCAGAGTTTGAGCAAAACTTTCTGCAATCGGGGCATCATGTCGTTCAGGTTCGTCTGGACGATGTGGACCAGAGGTTTGTGATCTGTTTCAGCGGTGAATGTTGGCAGTCCGTCGACGTAATCATGGAATTTGAGGATGCTGGTGAGAAGATCTAAACACTCCTTTTCAATCTGCGCGCACCTGGTCTCCGTCAGTGTCATTGCCCGTGATGCGTATGCTACTGGGATCCATGATGTGTCGTCTTTCTGTAGCAGAATCGCTGCAATGCCATCCTGACTTGCATCGATCAAGATCTTAGTTTCGCGATCTGGGTCAAAGAATACGAGGACGGGTGCAGTGGTGAGATTGGCCTTCAGCTCCAACCACTCTGTCTGGGGTTCCGTCTTCCACTCGAAGGCGGTTGATTTCTTTATCAGTTTTCTTAGGGACGTTGTGTGTCTGGCCAAATTCGGGATGAATTTGCCGAGGACGTTTACCACTCCAAGGAAGCGCAGAACTGTTTTCTTGTCCTCGGGGACTTTCATTGCGTCCGTTCCGTGCGTCTTCGCGCATGCGCAGTGCGGTTCTTGGCCGCTTGAGCATATGCAGTGCGGTTGTCGGCCAATTCGTATTCCCGGTCGTACTGCGCATACGCTGGGCCCCAGGAGGAGCGCGCAAAATGGCTGCTGTCAGAGATGTGGGGGCACTGCATCCGGGAGATGGCCTGAACACTCTCCACCTCGTGGTAGGTTTGTTTTTCACTCTCAGCGTTTCTGTATTGTGAATAGTGATTTTTTGAATGTTCATTTACAGCGCACGTTTCAATAGTGATCTTTAAGGTCATATGTTTGATTTTTAGCAATTGCTCTCTCAGAGGATCAGAGTGGATTCCAAAAACTATTTGGTCTCTGATCATGGAGTCAGTTATGTCAACGAAGTTGCAGGAATGCGCTAGCAGTGTAAGGTTAGTGAAATAACTATTGAAGGGTTCAAGTTTACCTTGCATCCTTTGTTTAAAGATGCAGCGCTCAAATTTTTTGTTCATGTCAACCTCTCAGTGGCTGTCGAATTTTTGTTTAAATGAACGCCAGTTCGCACTAAGGTTACCGGTGGTCCTGAGTTGATGAGGAGCCTATGTCAAGTCCATCGGGCCTGGATTCGGTAGCTGTTTGTGTTGGCTCTGTTGTCAAAGAGCTGTCTGAGTTTGTCTCTGACCTTACTGAATTGAACTAGGTAGATTCAGTAGCCACTCCTGTACCATGTGTTATGTTACTTTGAGTAACATAAGCCGCTACTTGGTGTAGGCATTGCTGAAGGATACTCCAGACCGTGAGGTAAGTTGAACGTATTTATTGAGCGATTAACAAAGTTCCTAAATGAGTTCCACACTCTACTAATCTGACTCTAGTAACACAGTATACTCTACTAACTATATGAACTTGCTCTAGACCACATGCTATGGTATGACGGTGCTGCTAACCACACACGTTTTGCTCTCTAGGTTTCTGCCAGTGGAAGGGGCAGGGCCTGTGTGCCTTGTCCTTTTTATAGTGGTCGTGTGGTGCTCTCTTGTGATGATGCCACCGCTGGGTGTTCTGATTACCCATTGGTTGTGTCTTGTTCTGATGACCCATTGGTTACATGTCTATATCATTATAGGCACCATTGCGCATGTCCTCGTTGGCGTTGGTGGAACTGCGCATGCGCAGATCCCACGGCACACAGTTCGCTGCAAGCCGCTCCAGCGCCATGCTGGCCCCATGTAGGGGCCAGAATTAGTCGTGGGAGCGTTTACGACGGCGTGGACACGCTGCCACTGGATTGGAGAATCCCACCCATGCTCTTTCACTCACTCACACTTACTCACTCTCCCACTCACACACTCTTTCTCCTTAGTCACTCGTTCTCTCTTTCACTCACACTCACTCACTCTCTCTCTCTCTTTCACTCATGCATACTCTCTCTCACACACTCGCTTTCTCCTTCTCGCACTCATTCACTCGCTCTGTCTTTTTCTTACTCATATTCACTCACATGCACACTCACTCCCTCACACATGCTCCCTTGCTCATGTTGACTCACACACTGAAGAATAATCAGCGGTATTCTCCGCCAGTGGGATTCACCATTGCGTGGGCAGCGCACCGATGCCAGTGGGTTTCCTGGCGGCGTGGAGTGGCCATAATGGGAGATCCCATTGGCAGGTGGCAGGAATGGAGAATCCCTCTGTCAACGAGGATGCGTCACCCAGGGAAACAAAGCTGGTGGACCAGAGAATCCAGCTCAGTATATTCCTGGAACATCTTCTGCTGAACCTGCTGAGAGTCTGTAGTATTTATTGCCTTTTGTTTCTGATTTGCAGGATCTCTAATCTCTTAAGACGGAGAGGTTTTCATTAACCTCTAATGACATTTACAACTATCTGTGGTTATGGTGATGGAGGGAGACATGCCCTCCGATCCTGAGATTTCATCCAGCCGCACTAGTTTTATGTGGGAATTGTGCGCACAAAATTCCTGATTGCATTGATAGACTAGCTGGAGGCCTGTTTCTCATGAGAACTTTCAACAGATTGACACAGATGGTCAAGTTCCTGAAACAAGGCCTGTATGGTGGGCGCAGTGGTTAGCACTGCTGCCTCACGGCGCCAAGGTCCCAGGTTCGATCCAGGTCACTGTCCGTGTGGAGTTTGCACATCCTCCCCGTGTCTGCGTGGATTTTGCCCCCACAACCCAAATATGGGCAGTGTAGGTGCATCGGCCACGCTAAATTGCCCCTCAATTGGAAAAAATTAATTAGGTACTCTGAATTTTAAAAAGGTTCCTGAAACAAAAGCTGAATCTGCTGGACACACTCAGTAAAGACAGACCGTGATCGAGATCACAGACAGGGAGAAAACCTTAGCTGATAACTGAAAGATATACAGATAAATAGAATTCACAAAGGAAAAGAACAAGAGATGGAAAATCCACTTCTCTCTCACACACTGACACACACACATACTCACACACAGCTGAATTTTACAAGTCACACTCGGGCAGCAAAGGAGGCAGATGGATCCCTAAATTAGGGTGCTGTGCCATGTGTGGTGTGCCCTCTGGTCTGCCCAGCCCGCCCCCACCCTCTCCTTGCGGGGTCTGTGAGTTTGACTCCAGCAAGATCCTGGACAAGTTTCAATATCCAGGTCCATCGCTAAATGTCACCTCCTTGACATACCTGCAGTACCACCAGTGACCACAGCTCCTGCTGGCACTGCCGGTGTGCAGAACCACTGACCCCTAATTTGCTGATAACTCTGAGATGGATGGAAGTCCCACTTCATACTAATGAAGGGTTTTCACCCTAAAAAGCAAAGCAAGGTGAGCCACATAAGCAAAGATTGGCTGGTCCCTAACATTTAAGCTGGAGTGCGGGGAGCCCACCTTCACCATATGAGGGAGAGATTTTCATGAACCTCTAATGACATTTACAACTATTTGTGGTTCTGGTGATGGAGGGAGACATCCCCTCCGATTCTGAGATTTCATCCAGCCACACTTGTTTTCTGTGGGAATTGTGCCCACTGGGCCTGGCGAGGTCAGTGGATGGCCACACTCTCTGCTTGGGGCTGGCACAGAGCAATGGCACGATTGGTAAATTTTAGGTGTCTGCCACATGATGGTGCACACTCTGGTGCTCACCAGCTTTCCCGGGTAAAGTCTCCATGGAAACAACAACGGCCGGAATTTTCGGGTCATTGTGATTCACTTTTGCCGCCGGGAACCCATCCCCGCCAGCGGGATTGAGGTAACGTGCGTTGGTTACAATGGGAAATGCTATGGACAAGCGGCGGAATGGTAGAATCCTGGCACTGGCGAATGGCGCAGCACCAATAAGCACGCGGCTGGGGAGGTGGAGGATTCCCCCGAACATCTCCTTATTTCCGGCCTCTTGAACATCCCTGATTTGAAATATCCAACATTGACGGCCGTGCCTCGAGCTGTCTGGACCACAAGCTGTGGATTTCCAGTCCGTTACCTCTCATTTCACAATGTCGCAATGACAGGGAACAGGCTTGATGGACCAAATGGTCCTTCCTGGATAGAGATTAACATACGTTTGTTTGAAAGATCCCAGGGTTGGTAGATTTTAGTCGTAAATATCTTCAGCAATAATATTAAATATCTCAGGGAGGAATAGTGTGAAATGAATAAATATTGGGATTCAGCTACCCGTTAAATATCTTTCCACTTCTAGTCAATAAAACTGCAAACCGGCAGATATGCTGGCATGCCCACTTTACTCTGTCGCCCAAACTTAAAACGATCTCCACCGACTGCGCCAGTCAGCTCAGGCAGTTTGTCCCCCTATACTGAATGTAGATATCTTCCCTCCTCTCTCCCTCTAGTCCTCCACTGCTGATGGCTGCAGAAAACTTCACCATCTTTATCAAGAACGCAATCACTTTTTCAGCTTTTGGTGTTTCTAGGTATGTTGGGTTTTTATTCACAATCTTGAAGGCCGTTATTAGAAAAAAAGCGACGCATTCTTTTAGCTTTACCCAAAATTCTGTTTTCTAGGCGGAATATAGTGGAATCAATATCCAAAGAGACTCTGAGAAATTGCTCCTACCACAAGGTCCATGATCCGCTGTGCCCTGTGTTTCGTTTGGGGTACATTGTTGAAGAACTTAAAGAGAATTTCTCTGCCTTGGCATACAAAGTAAGTCTGGGCCCTCACCACAAGCACAGGCCTCCAATTAACCAAGGAAACTGAAATTGGCATATAAAAACAGTACCGTGATTCACACAGCACCATTTAGAAACATTGATAATAGGAGCAGGAGGAGGCCATTCAGCCCTTCGAGCCTGCTTTGCCATTCATTATGATCATTGCTGATCATCCAACTCAATATCCTTTATCCCCAAGAGCAATATCTAACTGCTTCTTCAAAACATACAGGGCTGGATTCTCCTCCGGCGGGGATCCTCCACTTTGCCGGAGGCGCACTCACGCCCGCGGATTTCCCAGCGGCATGGGGGTGCCCATAATGGGAAAGCCCTTTGGCCGGCTGCCGGAATGGAGGATCCCACTGCTGGCGGGGGTGGACCGGTGCGTTTTGGGACAGAGAATCCCACCCACAATGTTTTGGCCTCAACTACTTTCTTTGGTAAAGAATTCCACAGTGTCGTCACGCTGGGTGAACACATTTCTTCTCATCTCTGTCCTAAATGGTTTACTCCATATTCCCAGACTGTGACTCCTGGTTCTGGACTTGCCCGCCATTGGGAACATCCTTCTTGCATCTTCCTTGAATAGTCCTGTGAGAATTTTATAGGTTTCTATGAGATCCCCCCTCATTCTTCTGAACTCCAGCGAATATAATCCTAACTGACTCAATCTCTCCTCATACATCACACCCACCCACCCACCCCAGGAATCAGTCTGGTAAAGCTTTGCAGAACTCCCTCTCGCAAGAACATCCTTCCTCAGATAAAGAGACCAAAACTGCACACAATTTCCAGGTGTGGTCTCACCAAGGCCCTGTATAATTGCAGCAAGGCAGCCCTGCTCCTGTACTCTAATCCTCTTGTTATGAAGGCCAACATACCATTTGCCTTCTTTACCACCTGCTGCTGTACCTGCATGCCTTCAATGTCTAGTGTACAAAGACACCCAGGTCTCATTGAACATTGCCCTCTCTCAATCTATAGCCATTCAGATAATAATCTGCCTTCTCTTTTTCCTACCAAAGTAATCTCATGTTTATCCCACTTTGGTAGCAAGTATAATTTACGTTATACTGTATCTGTCAAGCATTTGACCACTCACTCAAGTTGTCCAAATCACACTGAAGCATCTCTGCATCCACCTCACAACTCACCCTCCCACCTGTTTTCTGTCATCTGCAAATTTGGAGACTACATTTAGTGCCCTCATTTAAATCATGAATATACATTATGTATAGCTGGGGTCCTAGCACTGATCCCTGCCGTATCCCACCAGTCACTGCCTGCCACTTGAAAAAACTTTATCGAAAGCCTTCTGAAAGTCCAAATACACCACATCCACTGGCTCCCCTTCATCAATTCTACTAGTTATATCCTCGAAGAATTCCAGTAGATTTGTCAAGCATGATTTCCCTTTTGTAAATCCATACTGACTGTCCAATCCTGCCACTGTTTTCAAAGTGCTCTATTATTAAATCTTTTATAATGGACTTTAGCATTTTCCCTACTACCGATGTCAGGATCATTGGTCTATAATTCCAGGTTTTCTCTCTGCCTCCCTTTTTAAATAGTAGGATTATATTAGCTCCCGTCCAATCTGTAAGAACTGTTCTTGGAAGATGACCACCAATGCATCCATTATTTCTAGGGCCACTTCCTGAAATACTCTGGGATGTAGATTAATCAGGCCCTGGGGATTTATCGGTCTTCAATCCCATCAATTTTTCCAACACCATTTCCTTCAGTTCCCACTCACTAAACCCTGTGTTCCCCAACATTTCTGGTATCTGATTTGTGCCCTTATTTGTGAAGACAGAACCATTATACGTATTTAGTTGCTCAGCCATTTGTTTCCCATTATAAATTCCCCGTTTTTATTGTAAGGATCCTACATTTTTCTTCATCAATCTTTTTCTCCTCACATACCTATAGGAACATTTACAGGCAGTGTTTATGTTTCCCCAAGCTTACTTGGGTACTCTATTTTCCCTTCATAACCAACCCATTTGTTCTCCTTTGCTGAATAGAGTGAATAGAGAGCACCTGTAAATGAGATAACTCTTTACTGCTAAATGTTGGAACTCCCTCCCCAACAGCACTGTGGGTGTACCTACACCACATGGGCTGCAGAGGTTCATGATGGCAGCTCACCACCACCTTCTCGAGGGCAATTTGGGATGGACAATGAATCCTGGCCTAGCCAGTGATGCTCACAGCCCATGAAAGGATATTTTAAAAAATATAATGATGAGATTGTGCTGACACTGTGTTTGTGTTGAAGGGCAGTATGATTGGGATTGTGATAAACTGGGATTGTGACTTGGATTGGCCGGAACGATTCTGTATACCCACCTACAGCTTCCATCACCTTTACGGAGGTTCAGGCAAGGAGAAAGTATCAGCAGGATTTAATTTCAGGTAGGAACCTCACAATTTAACATCTGCCACTTGTCAGTGGTTTAGCTAAGTGAGATAATGCAGCAGGTTGCTGGTTAGCACAGGGTATTGGCATAGTGAGTCATTATATTCTTCAGCTCTGTGAATCCACATCGCTCAGGGCTCCATCACAGTTGGACAAGAGGGAAAAGATTTGCGTCAGCAGGGAGAGATGAGGGGTTGGTTGTGAACCTCCTCATGTCTCTGGCAAAAGTCCACTGGAATTGCTCAAAAAGTGTCCATTATCATGATACTTCAGGTCCTGGTCTCATATGGAAGAGGCTTGGAATCATAAGGAGGTGGCGCTCTTACCTGCACCATAGACCTTACCTTACAAACGGCACCCACTTCTCTAATTGGTGCCAAACCTGGCACTGGGCTAATTGTGGGATTGGCAGAGCCAGTCAGTAGCAGGAGTATAAGATGAGATGGAATGAGGTAATTGAGTCTCCTTCCATCTGTCCAATGAAAGCAGTCAGACGGAAATCTACCCCATATAACTCGTGATAATTAAAGTGATACTTTCTCAATTTGATACACATTGCCTCTTGCTATCATAGAGAATCGTAGAATTTACAGTGCAGAAGGAGACCATTCGGCCCATCGAGTCTGCACCGGCCCTTACAAAGAGCACCCTACTCAAGCCCACATATCTACCCTATCCCTGTAACCCAGTAATTCCCACTTAACCTTTTTCTTTGGATACTAAGGGCAATTTATCATGGCCAATCCACCTAACCTGCACGTCTTTGGACCGTGGGAGGAAACCGGAGCACCCGGAGGAAACCCACACAGACATGGGGAGAACGTGAAGACTCCGCACAGACAGTGTTCCAGCGGGGAATCGAACCTGGGACCCTGGAGCTGTGAGCCCCTGTGCTAACCACCATGCTACCGTGCTGTCCACGGTCTAATGGTCGTGATGGAATCAAATGGGAACAATGTCCCATAGCGAGCGCGTTGAGCCGCGTGTTTCCCGGCACTTGCAGCACTGAGAAACACAACGCTGTCTAACGTGACTCCGGTTAGATAGGGCGCCATGTGGCTCCGTTTGCCGGAATTCCTCGGTGCAGGGAGAGATCAAACGGCATTTAAAAACGGCGTCCCGATCTCTCGAATGCGATCCCCGAACCTCCTCAAAACCCCAACTCACCTATGAGGGGGTCCTCGGTCCCCGCCACACCCCACCTCACGTTCACAGAGCAGCCCTGGAACTATTCGCCACTGTGCAAAAAATGTCAGCTTGGCAGTGCTACCTGGGTGCCTTGGCAGTGCCAAAACCTACCTAGACGTAGCAGCAGAGCAAGGAAGGTTAAGCACATTGAGGATCACTGAGGGCACCGGGGGAGGGGGGAGAGGGGGGAGTAGCCAGTGGGTAAGGGGGGGGGGGGGAGAGTGGGGCAGCACCATCGGGAGAGTGGGGCGTTGTTGGACACCTGTGACACATTACAAATCCTTGACCAGAAGCAGTATGATGCCTCCGTCACTTTCTTCCACAATGCGAGCCTTGGGCCCATATCTCACAGGCAAAGAGCCCGCGGGTACTGGGCTTGCCGCCCCAGTGCTGTGCATCCCCCCCACCCCATAGCACTAACCCACCCTCCAGCCGTGGACATGTCTCCGGAGCTGTGACCCATCTCCTGGGTGTTTGAATGTTGGCTGCTGTGTATGTGGTGTTGCCTCCCGCAGTGTTCAAGCACAGTGCCCAGGCATCACAGTGTGATTGGGATGCTAGGCAATGACTCCCACATGCTACATGGCCCGTCCATCCACAGGAATCCACTTGGAATGTGTGAAGTGCTCACTTAACCACGAGTGCCAATTCCCTATTAGCAATAGCCTTCAGCCGCACGGCCACAGGCCTCGGTAGTCGGTGTGGGTTATGGGCAGTGGGTGGGGCAGGCGGTCAGGGGCTAGGGTTGCTCCAGGAATGGGTACACATGATCCAAAATATGGCATGGTAATGCGCACTCCCCCCCCCCCGCCCCACCCACCCCCGTGCCTCCCTCCTATGGTGGCCCACCCCTGCAGAGGGTCCCCCAACCCCAGCCGAGGGCACCCTCGCCCTGCAGAGCACTGGGGTGACAAGCCCAGTACTCCCAGGCTCTTTGCCTGTGAGCAAAGTTGGCTCCTCACGTCCTCGGCTCCCCACAAAAGCTCTTCCGCCGGGTTCATGTTTTTAAAAAGGAGTACTAATCGGTGCCAGTGTGACCACTTGCGGGCGAGGCCAGTGTATCACGGGAGGCTGTTGGATATGGGGTCGCTCCCGTTAATTGTATGGAAATAGGGCTTAAGTGGTGATAATTGATTTCTCGCCATGCTACGGTGAGATCTCGAGTTGCCTACGAGAGCGGACCGGTTGCATCGCAAACTGGCGCCTGGCGCGGTTCTCGTTTTCTGCGTCTCCCACTAACTACCAGCTTCGTTTCGCTCTCGTGAGAGAGTAACAAGGCTGGAGAATCGCGCCCATAATATCTTCAGGTTATAATAGGTGTTGAATGAATGCAAGTCTTTCTTTCTTTCAAGGTCAGTCTTAGTTCAATAACATCTCCCATGTTTAATTTCAAAGGTATGCTAAATACTATAAGGAAAATGGCACAGAAATGAGAGACCTTTACAAGGTCTTTGGAATTCGATTAGATGTTTTGGTCAATGGCAAGGTAAGGATCCTTGTGTTTTTGCGTGATGGTATCAGGTTAAGGTTTTCAATGTTGGGAATGGAATTCACATCAGATCCTATCTGGCCAGGGTAGGAGAGGAGATCTCATCAATCACTTTCTACATTAACCTCATGTTATATCCTTGTCTTTCCCCTCACAAAACCTTGTGTGGATTTTCCATTGATAAATTCGGCCAGTTCTTTTGAGCAACTTTTGCCAAGTTGTGGTAAGTTTTCTGCTGGTTAGCTGGTGGGACTGCATGAGCCACAAAAGCAATTGTCACATCATTAGTCAGGTCTGCAACCAAATCCAAGTTCCAGGAAGATCAGCATGACGTTATAACATCAAGAACTTTGTCTCAAGTGAAAATTGTAGATTCAATCATTTGTTTCAGATTCATTCATCTCCACAGACAAACTAACACAAACACTCCTGTATAAACCGTTTTGGGTTTTTTTGTGTTCATTATTTCCTTGGATTCAGTGTCACAAACCTCCTAGAAGTGTATCTTATATCTCCAACAAATAAGGGTGAGCCGCTTTCTTTTCTAAAAAAATATTTTTAATTGGGTTTTCACATTTTGTATCCAACAATTTACAAAATAACATTAATCCAACACATATATTCACAACAGAAGAGGGTCCCAAAAATATCTGTGGCCCCGACCCCCCTCTTTAACTTTTCTTACATATCATGGCGCTGAGGACCCGGGTTCAATCCTGGTCCCGGGTCACAGTCCATGTGGAGTTTGCACATTCTCCCACTGTTTGCATGGGTCACACATCGCAGCCCACAACACAAAGATTTGCAGGGTAGGTGAAATGGCCACGCTAAATTGGGCCTCACGGGAGCATGGTGGTTAGCATCAATGCTTCACAGCTCCAGGGTCCCAGGTTCGATTCCCGGCTGGGTCACTGTCTGTGTGGAGTCTGCACGTCCTCCCCGTGTGTGCGTGGGTTTCCTCCGGGTGCTCCGGTTTCCTCCCACAGTCCAAAGATGTGCGGGTTAGGTGGATTGGCCATGCTAAATTGCCCATAGTGTAAGGTTAATGGGGGGATTGTTGGGTTACGGGTATACGGGTTACGTGGGTTTAAGTGGGGTGATCATTGTTCGGCACAACATCGAGGGCCGAAGGGCCTGTTCTGTGCTGTACTGTTCTATGTTCTATGTTCTAAATTACCCCTTAATTGGAAAAAAGAATTGGGTACTTTAAATTTCTAAAAATTAAAAATGAAACTTTTTTTTGCATATTTGACAGTCTCCAATGCGGCCAAGACACATATTTACAGACACTTATGTACAGTTTGGTTTGGGCCTTAGCTTGTCTACAAGACAGTCTTCTAGCTTTTATCCTTCCTGCTTGTCCCTCGCATTCCACTTGTCTGTGTTGGCCCCCCCCAACCTTTCCTCCCGCCCCAACGCCCCCCCCCCCCCCCAGGAAACGGAACCTCCCCCTTTACTTTCTCCACCTTGTTCCATGGTTAGTTCCGTGCCTCCAGCCCCGCCCCCCTTTGCTACTTTATTGGCCGATGGCTAGGAATAGGTCTTGAAACAAGTTGGTGAATGGCTTCCATGTCCTGCGGAAGGTTTCTTCCAACCCTCGGATGGCAAATTTTATTTTCTCCAGCTTGAGAAATTCCACCAGGTCAGACAGCCAGTCTCAGGTGGTGCTGCCGAACGCCAACCGAGCAGGGTTCTCTGGTGGGTGATAAGGGAGGCACAGGCTCGGGTGTCAGCCTACCCATGAAGACCTCTGGCTGATCTGATCCCCCGACGACCGCCACATTTTGGTACTGCTCCACCCTCAGTCCACCTGGACATGGCCTCAATGAAGGATATCCAGTACCCGACAAGTCTGGGGCAGGCCCAGAACATGTGTGCGTGGTTGCTGGGCCTTCCTGGCATTGTTCGCATTTTTCCTGCACCTCCGGGAAGAACCTGCTCATTCGGGTCCTGGTTAGGTGCTCTCTGTGCATCATCTTAGCTGCATTACACTCAGCCCTGTGCATGTTCGTCCTGTGCAGTGCTTCAGAGTCCTCCCCCTATCTCCACGCCTAATTCCTCCTTCCTAATTTATCTTTGTCTCGTCCAGGAGTAAACGCACCTCCTCCAACAGCTGCTCGTACATGTCCGCACAGTTCCCCCCACGTTAGGTCACCCACATCCAGCAGTCGTTCTACCAGTGAGCGCCCTGGTATCTGAGGGTTTATTTGTGGTGGAGGTTTTTGACCTGAATATATCTCAGGTCATTTCCTCTTGGGAGTTGGAACTTCTTTGGGTGTTCCCCAGGGTCGCTACTCTACCACCTGTGTTCATGTTCCTAACCGTCAAAGTCTCTGTCTCCTGTCTCCATCTTTTGACGGTGGTGTCCATTGTTGAGAGAGTGAACCTATGATGCAGATGGGGGCCAAGGTGGGCATTTTGGTTAGACTGAAGTGTTGCCTCATTTGGTTCCATTTCACAATAAATTCACTGCAGTGTTAATGTAAGCCTACTTGTGATGCTAATAAAGATTATTATTATTATTATGTTTAGAGTGTGGCTACTACCACTGGGCTATTTGAGTACCTGGCTCGGGGCAGGATAGGAATGATGTGGTGGCCAGTTCTCGGAGGAACGTCTCTGCACAGGAGCTCTCCTCCATCTTCACCCACTCTGCTCACAGTTAATTGACCCATCCCCGTACACTTTCTGTGGCGGAAGCCGGGTAGTAGAACTGTAGGTTTGGAAGGACCACGCCTCCCGCATTTCATCTCCTTTGGGTTCACAGGGAACATCTTGGGCAGGCTTCTCCCACCCCCCCCGTCGGGTCGGAGAATCGCCGGGGGGCAGCATGAATCCCGCCCCGCCGGCCGCCGAATTCTACGGCACCGGAGATTCGGCGGGAGTGGGAATCGCGCCGGTCGGCGGCCGCTCTCAGCGGCCCCCCAGCAATTCGCTGACCCACGATGGGCCGAAGTCCCGCCGGCGTAAATTAGACTAGGTCCCTTACCAGCGGGACCTGGCGGTGCGGGCGGGGTCTTGGGGGGGGACGCGGGGCGATCTGGCCCCGGGGGGGTGCCCCCACGGCGATCTGGCCCCAGGGGGTGCCCCCATGGTGGTGTGGCCCGCGATCTGGGCCCACCAATCCGCGAGTGGGACTGTGCCGTGGGGGCACTCTTTTCCTACGCGCCGGCCGTGTCAGCCTCCGCTATGGCCGACGAATAGGTGAACCCCCCACTTGCGCATGCGCGGTGATGATGTCAGCAGTCACTGACGCTCCCGCACATGCGCGGACCCGCGCCAACCGGCGGAGTCCCTTCGTTCCCGGCTGGCGGGACGCCAAAGGCCTTCCACGCCGGCATGCGAGGCGCAAACTTCGACACCGGCCTAGCCCCTGAAGGTGGACATCCCTGCATCGTGCCTCTGTGCATCCAGAAGTATCTAAAGCCGGGAGGTGATAGTATAGTGGTATTGTCACAGGACTAGTAAACCAGAGACCCAGAGTAATGCTCTGGGGACCCAGGATCAAATCCCATCACTGCAGATGGTGAAATCTGAATTCAATAAAAATCTGGAATTAGAAGTCTAATGATGACCATTAAACCATTGTCTATTGTTTCAAAAACCCACCTGGTTCACTAATGTCCTTTAGTGAAGGAAATCTGCCGTCCTTACCAGATTTGGCCGACATGTGACTCCAGATCCACAGCAATGTGGTTGACTCTTAACTTCCCCCTCAAAGGCAATTAGGGTTGGGCAATAAATGCTGGCACAGTTTGCGACACCCACGTCCCATGAACAAATAAAAAAAATGCTGTGTCTCCATACGCTCGCCATGGGAGCACTGTACAATGGTTTCACCCAGGATGTGAACCCTGGTCCAAACCTAAATTGCTCCAATGCCTCAAGGAGGTACTTCCATTTGGCCCTGTCAAAGGCCATTTCTGCATCAAGGGAGGTGGCGTTCTCTCCCCGGAGGGAGTCATTATCATGTTCAGCAGAGACTTGATGTTCGCTGCCTGCCCCTGACGAAGCCCGTCTGGTCCTCCGCGACTACCTCTGGCACACAGCTCTCCAGCCAGCTCGCCGAGGCCTACGCCCCGATCTTTGCCTCCACATTTCAGAGGGAGATGGGTCTGTAGGTGGCCGTCAGAAATATTGAGGCTTGGGCCAGCATTGGTGGCAGGGTTCCCCTGATTAGAGAGTCTGTGAACATCTCCCGCAGGGGTGGGGCCAGTGCTGTCGCTAATCTTTTGGAGAAGTCCGCTAGGTATCCATCCGGCCCGTGCCTTCCCTGCCTGTATGGAGTTGATACTCTTCATGACTTCCCTCAGTTCTATTGGTGCTTCCAGACTCCATCTCCCATCTTCCCCCACGACCGGCATGTCCAGTCTGGCGAGGAACTTCTTCGTCTTAGAGTACCCTCCCAGGGGCTCAGAAGTGGACAGCCCTCAGTAGAAGGTTGCAAAGGCTTCATTGATCTGTTCCAATGCTGTGACTAGCTTGCTGCATCTGTCCTTGACCTGAGCCATTTCCCTTTGTGGCTGCCTCTTCTTCAGCTGGTGAGCCAGCAAGCAGCTGGCTTTCACTCCATGCTCATAAAAGCTGGCTTTCACTCCATGCCGGGGCGGAATGACAGCACGGCGGTTAGCTCTCCTGCCTAACCACGCCAGGAATCAGGTTCAATACCGACCTCGGTAACTGTGTGGAGTTTACACATTCTCCCCGTGTCTGCGTGGGATTCCTCCGGGTGCTCCAGTTTCCTCCCACAGACCAAAGATGTGAAGGTTAGGTGGATTGGCCATGATAAATTTCTCCTGAAGGTGGGGTTGCAGGAATAGGATGGGCAATTAGGCCTAGGTAGTGTGGTCGTTCAAAGGGTCGGTACAGACTCGATGGGCCGAATGGCCTCCTTCTGCACTGTAGGGATTCTATGATTCTATGTCTGGTGGAGTTGGTGCATTGCTTTCCCGGTCGAGAGCAGGTCAAAGTCCATTTGTAATTTTTTCCTCTCCGCTAGTAGTTCTACAGTCGGAGCCATGGAGTACCACTGATCCACCCCCAGTATGAAGTCAACTAGCTGTTGCCTGGCTGCCCCTTCCCTTCAGTCTCTGCATGCCTTGAATGCAATAGTTACCCCCCTGATCACCGCTTCAGTGCCTCCCAGAATGTGGAGGGTGAGACCTCCCCGTTCTGGTTGTTAGTAATGTACCCCATTATGGCCTGTGATATCTGATCGCATGGTGCCTTCTCGGCCCAGAGGGGCATGTACAGCCTCCATGTGGGGCGTTGAGCCCGGCCCATTTCCAATCTTACATCCATGTGGTGTGGAGCGTGGTCAGAGATTCCGTTCTTACTATCCCCAGGAGCACCAATTTTCCCATTGCAAAGAGGTCAATCCCAGAGTAGACCCTGTGGACCTGGGAAAAGGAGAACGTGCTGTCCCCTGAGTGTGTGAACCTCCAGGGGCCTGCAGCCCCCAGCTGTTCCATGAAGGTGCTCAGCTCCTTTGCCAGATTTGTTAGTTTCCCCGATTTGGAGCTGGATCTGTTTGTGGGTCCTGTACCCATTCATTCTCGCCCGAGTCATATTCACCCTGTGCACCACCTTAAACTGTATTCTGAATTCGTGAAGGGTAAGTCTTGCCTCACAAATTTGATTCAATTCTTTGAGGAGGTAACTAAGTGTGCAGATGAAGGTAGAGCAGTGCATGTCGTATACATGGATTTCAGTAAGGCGTTTGATAAGGTTTCCCATGGTCGGCTCATGAAGAATGTAAGGAGGTATGGAATAGACAGAAATTTGGCCAATTGGATAAGTAACTGGCTTTCACATAGAAGACTGAGGGTGGTGGTGGATGGAAAATGTTCAGACTGGAGACCAGTTACCAGCGGTGTACCACAGGGATCAGTTCTGGGTCCTCTGCTATTTGTGATTTTTATCAATGACTTGGAGGAGGGGGCTGAAGGGTGGGTCAGTAAATTTGCTGATGATGCCATGATTGGTGGAGTAGTGGATGAGGTGGAGGGCTGTTATAGGTTGCAAAGAGACATTGATAGGATGCAGAGCTGGGCTGAAAAATGGCAGATGGAGTTTATCCCTGATAAGTGCGAGGTGATTCATTTTGGTAGAAAAAATTTGAATGCAGATTACAGGGTCAATGGCAGGGTTCTGAGGAATGTGGAGGAACAGAGAGATCTTGGGGTTCATGTCCACAGATCTCTGAAGGTTGCCACTCAAGTGGATAGAGCCGTGAAGAAGGCTTATAGTGTGTGAGCGTTTATTAACAGGGGGCTTGAGTTTAAGAGCCGTGGGTTATGCTGCAACTATACATGACCCTGGTGAGACCATATTTGGAGTATTGTGTGCAGTTCTGGTCACCTCATTATAGGAAGGATGTGGAAGCATTGGAAAGGGTGCAAAGGAGATTTACCAGGATGCTGCCTGGTTTGCAGGATAGGTCTTATGAGGAAAGGTTGAGGGAGCTAGGGCTTTTCATTTTGGAGCTGGGGAGGATGAGAGGATAGAGGTTTATAAGATGATGAGGGGGATAGATAGAGTGGACGTTCAGAGACTATTTCCTCGGGTAGATGTAGCTGTTACAAGGGGGCATAACTATACGATTCAGGGTGGGAGATATAGGAGGGATGTCCAATGTAGGTTCTTTACTCAGTGAGTGGTTAGGGTGTGGAATGGACTGTCTGTTGTGATAGTGGAGTCGGACACTTTAGGAACTTTCAAGCAGTTATTGGATAGGCACGTGGAGCACACCAGAATGACAGGGAGTGCGATAGCTTGATCTTGGTTTCGGACAAAGCTCGGCACTACATCGAGTGTCGGAGGGCCTGTTCTGTGCTGTACTGTTCTATGTTCTATGTTCTATGTATCAGGCTCACCCTTGCACAAGAGGAGGTCCTTTTTACCCTTTGCAGTGCCTCACTCCATACTCCCCAATTGACCTCCATTCCCAACTCCGCTTCCCATTTCTCCTTGATGTTCATCACCCGCCCGCCTCCCTGCTCCCCCAGCCACTTAGATATATCCCCAATTCTTCCCTCCCCTTCCATATCTGGAAGCAGCAGTCGCTCCAGCAGGGTGTATCCCGGCACTCTAGGGAACCCCTTCCAGACCTTTCGTGCAAAGTCCCGAACCTGTAGATACCTGAACTCACTACCCCATGGCAGCTCTACCCTCTCCCTTAGCTCCTCCAAACTGGCGAACCCTTCCTCCAAATACAAATCCCTCACCTTGACCAGCACCACTTCCCTCCACCTCCTGTATACACTATCCATTCCCCCCGGCTCAAACCCATGATTCTCGCACAGCGCCGTAAGCACCGACATCCCTTCCATCCTAAAATGCCTCCTCCGCTGATTCCATATCTTCACCGTGGACTGCACCACTGGGCTCCCTGAATACCTACTCGGAGCCATTGGCAATGCTGCCATCACCATAGCCCTCAAACTAGACCCCTGACAATATTCCTCCTCCATCCTAACCCACTCTACCCCTTCTCCTTCCCACCATCGCCGCACCTTGTCCACATTCGCCGCCCAATGCTGCTTCTGCCTCTGTAGCAGGGTCCTCCCCACCTTCGGTACCTTCCCCGCCCATACAAAGTCAGAGATGATTGTGTCCACTTTCCGAAAAAAGATCTTTGGTATAAAGATTGGGAGAGCCTGAAAGATAAAGAAGAACCTCGGCAGAATATTCATTTTCACCACTTGGACCCTCCCCGCCAACGTTAAGTGCAGTGTATCCCACCTCTTAAGATCCTTCCTGGCCTCCTCCATCAGCTTCGTTAAGTTCCACTTATGGAGCCCCGTCCATTCCCTCGCTACCTGAATCCCCAAGTACCTAAACCTATCCCTCGCTACCGTAAATGGCATCCCCCCTAAATTAGCCCGCTGTGCCAGCTCATTCACCAGGAATACCTCGCTTTTCCCTACATTCAGCTTGTATCCCGAGAACCCTCCAAACTTCCCCAACAGGCCCATGATCCTTCCCATATTCTCCAACGGAGCCGAAACATGCTCTGCCTTTCCTAGCTCCACCTTGAAGGGTGTCCACTACCGCCGCCTTCACTGTTGCCATGGTTTCAAACTTTATGGCGTCCCTGAGTTTTAGTAGCTCATGAGTCAGGAGGTCGATCCACTCGCTTTTCAGTGGGTAGTCTGGTGTGAGCCCCAGAAACCCAGCCTGCTCAGGTATGACCAGCTCCGAGTCATTCTGCGCGCTCGCCGCATCCCGTTCTTCCTCTCTAGGCTTTTGCTGATTCTACCCGCTTTTCGGGTCCTAGAGTTATTGCCGGGCATTTTATGGTAATTGCGGTGGTCTTGGAGGGGAGGGCGGGGTTTCAACAGGGTTAGCGGTCTATTTGCATGGAAAGTACCGATTCTATGTGTTCCTGGAGGAGAGCCAACTTTCCTGAATCTGCTCTGCACATCCCCGCCACCGGAATTGTTTTCTACTTAATATTTCGGGGAATGTAGCGAGATTTAGAATCAAACAGAGAAAACCTGTTATTAAACTCACTACATTCTATCATGTGTTCCCTCCCTCTTCCACTGGTGTTACATATACACTCCATCCAATTGATGCTCGGACTATAAGACAAATATATTTAACATTCAACAAATTAATGAATAGTATTCAGGACAAATGTGGGCCGGGATTCTCCCCTACCCGGCGGGGCGGGGAACGCGGCGTACCGGAGTGGTGAGAACTACTCCGGCGTCGGGCCTCCCCAAAGGTGCGGAATTCTCCGCACCTTTAGGGGCTAGGCTCACGGCGGAGTGGCTCCCGCTCCACCGACCGGTGCGAACGGCCATTGGCGCCCCGCCGACTGGCGCCACGGCTGGCCGAAAGGCCTTCGCCAGCCGGCGTGAGTCCGCGCATGCGCCAGAGCGTCAGCGGCCGCTGACGTCACCCCGGCGCATGCACGGTGGAGGGGGTATCTTCCACCTCCGCCATGGTGGAGACCGTGGCGGCGGCGGAAGAAAGAGTGCCCCCACGGCACAGGCCCGTCCGCCGATCGGTGGGCTCCGATCGCGGGCCAGGCCACCCGGGGCCCGCTCGTGCCGCCTGCTCCCGCCGGCACCAGAGGTGGATTAAACCACGTCGGCGGGAGAGGCTTGACAGCGGCAGGACTTCGGCCCATCACGGGCCAGAGAATCACCGCGCCGGTCGGCGGCCCCCCCCGCGCCGTGATACCCGTCCCCGCCGATTCCCGGGTGGCGGAGAATTCCGGCCACAGCGGGGGCGGGATTTACGCCGGCCCCGGGAGATTCTCCGACCCTGCGGGGGGTTGGAGAATTCCACCCGTGGTCTTTAACGTAATTCACAAACTGTACACTCTTCCATAATGCAAAATCTGTTGTATTATGTGCTTGCATGGCAATGTAATGTAAAGGTGCTCAGCAGAGCAAAGGTTAATGTGGGACTGAAGAATAGCACTGCCAGTGGTATGATGTGTAGAGTCACATGGTAACAGGCTCTGAGCGAACACTCTAGAACACTCTACTTGCATGGAGAAGCAGCACCATCTCTGACAGTAACCTGGGATCTGTAAATAGTTAAAGACTAACAATAAATGCTGCAAATTTAAACATACAAGTCTCAAGAGCTCATCATTGAGGCATTGAAAGAACTCATTACAATAAAATCCACAAAGGTAATTGTCCCACATTTACCTCTCGATATAGATTGATTTTTGAAGCAGGACTAATCGCTTTGATGTGAAAAAAAGTGTTACCGATGCATCAGTCTTATAGCTCCATCTCTCCTGGTTTCAAAGTGACAACTGAGCTTTCACTCAAAGGAGCGACAGAAAAACATTAGTCATGTTGTTCTCTCAGATCAGAGCCATATCTTCACCCCAGGCTTAGCTGTCAAACAAAGGACATCAATTACTTTGAATGGAATGGTTTGACACTCATTGATCCATGCCACCCTCATTGATCCATGACACCTGCTTTATATTACCCATTAAACCAGCCCTGAGCCATATATAAAGCAACCAATCAAACCATCCATACAAAAGCACTCTTCAATGGTGCGTATCTTCCCTTGCCTTAGTGAAGGATCATTAGCTGGTCAGGTAGGGTTTTAAAATCACCCCCTTAATTTTGCTTCAACATGCTTGGGTGTATTTTATATTTGTTCTGAATAACTTCAAATTTCCTTTGGTCAAGCAACCACGAGTATAATGTATACCAGAGCATGCAGTTACAAACTCACCTTGTTTAACTGTTTTATTTTGTTTTACCAGGCAGGTAAATTTAATATCATTCCAACCATGATGACAATTGGTTCTGGAGTTGGTGTGTTTGGCGTGGTGAGTAAAAATACTCATTAGTCTCAAAATTAAAGCCAGGCTAATTTGGAGGGAAATTGGGGAATAATTTTTCACACAAGGGCAGTGGAATTCTCAATCTCAATCTCACTTCCTTCAAAGGCTGGGGGAACTGTCAAAACTGAGATCAGTAGATTTATATTGGTAATGGTTAGCAATAGAATATAGAACATTACAGCACAGTACAGGCCCTTCGGCCCTTGATGTTGCGCCGACATGTGAAACCCCTCCAAAGCCCATCTACACTATTCCCTTATCGTCCATATGTCTATCCAATGACCATTTGAATGCTTTTAGTGTTGGTGAGTCCACTACTGTTGCAGGCAGGGCATTCCACGCCCTTACTACTCTCTGAGTAAAGAACCTACCTCTGACATTTGTCCTATATCTATCTCCCCTCAATTTAAAGCTATGTCCCCTCGTGCTAGACATCACCATCCGAGGAAAAAGGCTCTCACTGTCCACCCTATCTAATCCTCTGATCATCTTGTATGCCTCAATTAAGTCACCTCTTAACCTTCTTCTCTCTAACGAAAACAGCCTTAAGTCCCTCAGCCTTTCCTCATAAGATCTTCCCTCCATACCAGGCAACATCCTGGTAAATCTCCTCTGCACCCTTTCCAATGCTTCCACATCCTTCCTATAATGCGGTGACCAGAACTGCATGCAATACTCCAAATGCGGCCGCACCAGAGTTTTGTACAACTGCAACAACACCTCATGGCTCTGAAACTCAATTCCTCTACCAATAAAAGCTAACACACCGTACACCTTCTTAACAACCCTATCAACCTAGGTGGCAACTTTCAGGGGTCTATGTACATGGACACCGAGATCTCTCTGCTCATCCACACTACCAAGAATCTTACCATTAGCCCAGTACTCTGTCTTCCTGTTATTCCTTCCAAAATGAATCACCTCACACTTTTCTGCATTAAACTCAATTTGCCACCTCTCTGCCCAGCTCTGCAGCTTATCTATGTCCCTCTGTGACTTGTAACATCCTTCTGCACTGTCCACAACTCCACCGATTTTAGTGTCATCTGCAAATTTACTCACCCATCCTTCTACGCCCTCCTCCAGGTCATTTATAAAAATGACAAACAGCAGTGGCCCCAAAACAGATCCTTATGGTACACCACTAGTAACTGGACTCCAGTCTGAACATTTCCCATCAACCACCACCCTTTGTCTTCTTCCAGCTAGTCAATTTCTGATCCAAACTGCTAAATCAACTTGAATCCCATGCCTCTGTATTTTCTGCAATAGCCTACCGTGGGGAACCTTATCAAACGCTTTACTGAAATCCATATACACCACATCAACTGCTTTACCCTCATCCACCTGTTTGGTCACCTTCTCAAAGAACTCAATAAGGTTTGTGAAGCACGACCTACCTTTCACAAAACCATGTTGACTATCTCTAATTAAATTATTCCTTTCCAGATGATTATACATCCTTTCTCTTATAAACCTTTCCAATACTTTGCCCACAACAGAAGTAAGGCTCACTGGTCTATAGTTACCAGGGTTGTCTCTACTCCCCTTCCTGAACAAGGGGACAACATTTGCTATCCTCCAGTCTTCTGGCACTATTCCTGTAGACAAAGATGACTTAAAGATCAAAGCCAAATGCTCAGCAATCTCCTACCTAGCTTCCCAGAGAATCCTAGGATAAATCCCATCCGGCCCAGGGGACTTATCTGTTTTAACACTTTCCAGAATCGCTAACACCTCTTTATGAACCGCAAGCCCTTCTAGTCTAGTAGCCTGTATCTCAGTATTCTCCTCGACAACATTGTCTTTTTCCTGTGTGAATACTGACGAAAAATATTCATTTAGCACCTCTCCTATCTCCTCAGACTCCATGCACAACTTCCCACTACTGTCCTTGACTGGCCCTACTCTTACCCTAGTCATTCTTTTATTCCTGACATATCTATAGAAAGCTTTAGGGTTATCCTTGATCCTACCTGCTTGACAGGTACATACTTATCAAGGACATGTAGTAGCTGTTCCTTGAACATGCTCTACATTTCCATTGTGTCCATCCCCTGCAGTTTCCTTCTCCATCCAATGCATCCTAAGTCTTGCCTCATAGCATCATAATTGCCTTTCCCCCAGATATAACTCTTGCCCTGCGGTATATACCTATCCCTTCCCATCACTAAAGTAAACGTAATCGAATTGTGGTCACTATCACCAAAGTGCTCACCTACCTCCAAATCTAACACCTGTCCTGGTTCATTGCCCAGTACCAAATCCAATACGGCCTCGCCTCTCGTTGGCCTATCTACATACTGTGTCAGGAAACCCACCTGCACACATTGGACAAAAACGGATCCATCTAAAGTACTCGAACTATAGTGTTTCCAGTCAATATTTGGAAAGTTAAAGTCCCCCATAACAACGACTCTGTTACTTTCGCTCCTATCCAGAATCATCTTTGCAATCCTTTCCTCTACATCTCTGGAACTTTTCGGAGGCCTATAAAAAAACCCTAACAGGGTGACCTCTCCTTTCCTGTTTCTAACCTCAGCCCATACTACCTCAGTCGACGAGTCCTCATCAAACGTCCTTTCTGCCACCGTAATACTGTCCTTGACTAACAATGCCACCCCTCCCCCTCTCTTACCACCTTCCCTGAGCTTAATGAAATATCTAAACCCCGGCACCTGCAACAACCATTCGACTCCCTGCTCTAGCCATGTCTCCGAAATGGCCACAACATTGAAGTCCCAGGTACCAACCCATGCCGCAAGTTCACCCACCTTATTCCGGATGCTCCTGGCATTGAAGTAGACGCACTTTAAACCACCTTCCTTCCTGCCGGTACAGTCCTGCAACTTTGAAACCTTACATAGGAGGAAAGGTGGTTAAAAGGGGTTGAGGTGCAGATCAATTGAATGTTGAACTGGGACTCCAGGGGCTAAATGACTTCGTCCTGTTCCTATGATCAGGGGGGAAGAGGAAGAGCTCAATTGTAAAGATCTGAAAAGAGATGATTTTTAGTTAATTAATACACTGTTGTGGTATAAGGGTATCTGGTGTTACAACGGTTAATGATTACAGTACCACTCAAAGTGTGATGTAAATAGGCACATAACCTGAGACTAGGGTCAGTTATAGACTTGACAGAGTCCTGCGTGGAAGCAAGAATGGAGTTAGCTCATAGCTTCGGCCACACCCTATATATTATTGTTATCATTAAACACTTAGGCCTAAGTCTTACAGTCCCACTCACCGTGGGACCAGGAGCCGATGGGAGCAGAAAATACCACCCTTAACGTTGAAGCATACAATTCAGAACAAAGCTCTCTGTAAGACCAACTGAAAATACAACAATATGACAACTGTGATTCAGCGTAATGTTAACTTTAGGCCATAGTGTAAAATGAATAACCTTCAAATAGATGGCTCTTGTACTTTCTGTCCAATTGATCCATATGTCTTTCCTGAAGCAGGAAGAGGAAACTTGGAATCACAGGATTGCCTCTGTTCTTTGTTTAATTAATAATGAATATGTTTGTTAGATGGCCAACCATCAAATGGGCAACAATAACAATTATATTGAGGAGTTTTAGATGCAGTGTATGAAGGGAGTGAGCCTTTTCTTCAGCTGTAACATTCCCAACCCAATCCCCTGAGTCAGAAGTTGAAACGCTGGAACCCTCACGCCTAGCAGTCCAAACAATTGGCGGCTAGATTATGGTCACCAAATGCTGAGTTAATACTCCTGCTCAGCCAGACAGAGTGTATACTGGTTCAAGGGTAATTCCATTTCACAAGGTTGTGTCCAAGGTTCAATCCTGACAAGTGGCTCTGGACGCGCGATTGCATCCAAGGACATCTAATGGAATGAGTGTCACCCCATATTGCAATGTGTAAGTGGAAATCTTCCTTGAACGCAGCCTAGCTGGGGGAATGTCCTTTTGAGGTTAAATATAATAAGCAAGGCAACAGAAAGTCACCTTACTCGCCCCTAGTAATTCACTCAAGAAGCTGATGTGACATGAGGCCTTGTTAATAATAGAAGACAACCACGTGCAAGAAACACAGACTCAAACTTTGAAACAGCAAACGTTTCCCAAATCAACAGAAGCTATCACTCCTCCAATTGTGACCAGCAAAGATCTGGAGGAATTGTCACGTGTCTGGGCCAGGTGAATTAATCAAGTCACAGACTTTGGGAGGAGGGGGAGGGATATCATGACTGTAATGTAATTATGTAGGGTAAAGACTTAGGGTGGGGGAGTGGTGCAGTAAAAGGGTATTTGGGCAGCACGGTAGCATAGTGATTAGCACAATTTCTTCACAGCTCCAGGGTCCCAGGTTTGATTCCCGGCTTGGGTCACTGTCTGTGCGGAGTCTGCACGTTCTCCCCATGTCTGTGTGGGTTTCCTCCTGGTGCTCTGGTTTCCTCCCACAGTCCAAAGATGTGCAGGTTAGGTGATTGGCCATGCTAAATTGCCCTTAGTGTCCAAAATTGCCCTTAGGTTAGATGGGGTTACTGGGTTATGGGGATAGGGTGGAGGTGTGTGGTTGGGAAGGGTGCTCTTTCCAAGAGCCGGTGCAGACTCGATGGGCCAAATGGCCTCCTTCTGCACTGTAAATTCTATGAATCTCTTTCTATGTCGTAGTAATGTGAGATTGGGAAAGCGGCCAAAGGGTGATGTGAAGAGACGCATGACCTGAGACTATGGTCCATTGTGAACTCTACAGAGACCTGTGTGGAAACAAGCATGGAGTTAACAAACCATACAGATAAGGATGCCATCTTCTGAAACCTGGTACAGTATTATAGCACTCGGTGGTTGAATCCTTCTTCAATGAACTCTCTTCTTCTTTAAAGGCAACTCTTGTGTGTGACCTGGTAATGCTTCACCTGCTTCCCAAACGAAACTACTACAAACAAAAGAAGTTCAAGCATGTCGAGGGAACATCAGTTGAATCAACGCCAGCAAAAGTGAGTGAAGATTAGACGAAGGATCATTGCACAGCTTTCCAAGATCAACTAACGCAATAAAAGACCCGTTTCATTTATCAAGTCGACAAAATCTGATTGTTTATACCAGTTTTGTGAACGATACATGTGCACTTGGTGCTCCAGAGAGGTGTCCGCAACATGCACACACACTTGTGGGGTGCTTTGTGCAGGGTGTCCTGTTGGTCAGGACAGTGTTGGTATGATGGTCAGAAAGTGATGTACACATGGTGGCACCCAGCACCATGAGGAAACCTTCAATCTTCATGAAGCTATTTACTGACTTTGGCTGCTTCTCTCAGACAAGTAATAATAAAATTAAGTTATTTTTCCTTGAGTATAGAGCGTCAGTGAACTATGTTACACAGCAGTCGTTTATATACTACAAGATGTTGCAAATATCTCCAGCTCTTGGAGAGAAGCAGACCCATAGAAGTTCGTCCACCAGAGTAAGTTAGCATTTATGACAAAGGGAATAGAATATAAAAGTAGGCAGATTTTACCACAGCAGTAAAGGTGTTGGTGAAACCACAGCGCCATTCAGCCCCACCACCACTAGAGACCCCTCATAATAGAGACCCCCACCAGACACTCCCTCATATCTGAGCACACCCCCCCCCCACCACCACCAGAGTCCCTCCCATAACAGAGCCCACAACTAACACTCCCTCAATGCGGTTGACTCTGAAATGCCCTCTGAAATGGCCGAGCAAGTCATTCAATTGTATTCAATCGTTACAAAAACATGAAAAAGGGAATGAAACTGGACAGATCACCAGCATCCACCCAGGCACCGGAAATGACGACGGCAATCCGAGCCCCATCCACCCTGTGGAGGCCTCCTTACTGACATCTGGGGGCTTGTGCCAAAATTGGGAGAGTCATACTCACAGAATCGTAACTTACAAACAGCGTCCCAGACACCACTATCCCCATTCTTGGCTAATTGTACTATTTGGCAATTAGAACTATTACGACTAGAATAGCTCATTTGAATGAGAGAGAGAGAGAGAGAAGCTGCACTGAAGGAAATCACTGAGGGAAGCTGCACTGAAACTTATAATTGGACAATTTGGCAATTAGAATAGCTCATTTGAACGAGAGAGAGAGCTAATTAGAACTGGACTATTTGGCAGAAAACGACTATAACGACTAATTTGACGCCGAAACGTCCCTCCGCCGCAAAATTCCTCCGTCGAATCGGCTACGCCAAATGGGCCACGCCGAAACGTCCCATTCCCATTCACTTAACCTATCCAAATCCCTCTGCAGACTTCCAGTATCCTCTGCACTTTTCGCTTTACCACTCACCTTAGTGTCATCTGCAAACTTGGACACATTGCCCTTGATCCCCAACTCCAAATCATCCATGTAAATTGTGAACAATTGTGGGCCCAACACGGATCCCTGAGGGACACCACTAGCTACTGATTGCCAACCAGAGAAACACCCATTAATCCCCACTCTTTGCTTTCTATTAATTAACCAATCCTCTATCCATGCTACGACTTTACCCTAAATGCCATGCATCTTTATCTTATGCAGCAACCTTTTGTGTGGCACCTTGTCAAAGGCTTTCTGGAAATCCAGATATACCACATCCATCGGCTCCCCGTTATCTACTGCACTGGTAATGTCCTCAAAAAATTCCACTAAATTAGTTAGGCACGACCTGCCCTTTATGAACCCATGCTGCGTCTGCCCAATGGGACAATTTCTATCCAGATGCCTCGCTATTTCTTCCTTGATGATAGATTCCAGCATCTTCCCTACTACCAAAGTTGTTGCAAATCGGAGTCCAGACCGACGCACCTTCTACATTCCTATGCCTCCTCCATTGCCCCCAGATCCTCAGAGCCACCACTACCACCGGACTTGTGGAGTACCGGGCCGGTAAGAACGGCAGAGGTGCCGTTACCAATGCCCCCAGACTGATGCCTTTACAAGACGCCGCCTCCAACCGCTCCCATGCCGACCCCTCCCCCATTACCCACTTCCGAATCATTGGCGATGTTAGCCGCCCAATAGTAGTTGCAGAAGTTCGGCAGCGCCAATCTACCCTCCCCCCGACTGCGCTCCAACCACATTCTCTTCACCCACGGGGTTTTATTTGCCTGTACAAAGCCCAAGATGATCTTGTTCACCCGCTTGAAAAAGGCCTTTGGGAAGAAGATGGGGAGGCACTGAAAGACCATCAGTTGGGAGGACTGTCATTTTCATGCTCTGAACCCTCCCTGCCAGTGACAATGGGAGTACGTCCTGTCTTGTTATGCTCTTGGTGTAGCATGAGCTGCTTCCTTGATGTTCACTCTGACAAAGGAAGGTTCAGACATGGAGATAACTTCAACACGTTTATTAAACTATTTACAATTCTCCTACTTGGATTCGCCACGACGTTTAATCCTTCTATAGTTACTCAGACTGACGAACCAGTCTGCTACAATCCACATGGTGGGTGTGATGTTGAATCAACCTTGTGTACTCACTGAGGGTCTCCACTGGAAAGAAGAAGAGCATGTGTGCTGTGTCCTTTTATATGGGTTGGTGTAATGCCCCCCTGTGGTAGTGTCACCTCTGTGTGTAGCGTCAATGCCCATTGGTCATGTCCTATCTTACTGACCCACTAGTTGAGTGTCTGTGTGTCATGTCTCTGGTGCTCCCTCTAGTGTCTAGCTAGTCTACGTGTACTTACATAAACCCCTTGTGAATCTACAGTGATGCATATCACCACATGTCCCATCTCTTAAAGTCCTCTTCCAACCGGGGTAGATTAAGCTTATGCAGTACCTCCCATTTCCGAGCCACCTGGATTCCCAGATAGCGAAAGCTCTTCCCTACCATTCTAAGCGGCAGCTCTCCCTGTCTCTTCTGCCCTCCGGCCTGAATCACAAACATTTCGCTCGTCCCCATGTTTAATTTATACCCTGGAAAATTGCCAAATTCCCCCAAGATCCGCATGACCTCCCCAATCCCCTCCAGTGGGTCCAAAATGTACAAAAGCAAATTGTCCGCATAGAGCGAGACCCGATGCTCCATACCACCACCCCCCCACCCACCCCCTGCCAGTTCCTCAAAGCTCTTAGCACCATGGCCAGTGGCTCTATATCTAGACCAAACAGTACCGGGGAGAGGGCCCACCATTGCCTCGTCCCTCGATGTAATTTGAAATGCCCTGACCCCAGCCGGTTCGTACGTACGCTCGCTACAGGCGCCTGGTAGAGCAACCGCACCCAGCCAATAAAGCCCTCTCCAAACCCAAATCTTCCCAGCGCCTCCCACAAGTACTCCCACTCCACTCGATCAAAGGCCTTCTCTGCGTCCATCGCAACCACCACCCCCGCCTCTCCTCGCTCTGAGGGCATCATAATAACATTTAGCAGCCTCCGCACGTTGGCCTTGAACTGCCTGCCCTTAACGAATCCCGTCTGGTATTCCCCTATCACTCCCGGGACACAATCCTCTATCCTCGTGGCCAATATCTTAGCCAACAACTAATTCAGAAGCGAGATCGACCTAAATGACCCACACTGCTCAGGGTCCTTCTCCCTTTTAATAATAAGAGAAATTGAAGCCTGCGACATTGTCGGGGGGAGGATTCCCTTCTCTCTTGCCTCCTTAAACGACCTCACCAGCAGTGGGCTCAATATAGAACATAGAACATAATAGTACAGCAATATAGTACAGCACAGAACAGGCCCTTCGGCCCTCGATGTTGTGCCGAGCAATGATCACCCTACTTAAACCCACGTAACCCGTATACCCGTAACCCAACAATCCCCCCATTAACCTTACACTACGGGCAATTTAGCATGGCCAATCCACCTAACCCGCACATCTTTGGACTGTGGGAGGAAACCGGAGCACCCGGAGGAAACCCACGCACACACGGGGAGGACATGCAGACTCCACACAGACAGTGACCCAGCTGGGAATCGAACCTGGGACCCTGGAGCTGTGAAGCATTGATGCTAACCACCATGCTACCGTGAGGCCCCTCTGAGAACGTCTTATAGAATTCCAGCAGGTAGCGGTCCGGCCCCGGAGCTTTGTTGACTGCATGCCCTCCAGCCCATTGATAACTTCCTCCATCTCAATTGGGGCTCCCACCCTCTCCACCAGGTCCTCCTCCACCCTCGGGAACTCCAACTGATCCAAAAATTGCCTTATCCCCTCCACACTAGCCGGGGGTTCCGACTCATATAATTTACTGTAAGATTCTTTAAACACTTTTTTTCACCCCCCTTGGGTCCAAGACCATGTTCCCATCCCTATTCTTCACTCGACCAATCTCCCTGACCGCCTCTTTCTTCCGCAGCTGTTGAGCCTACTCACCTTTTCCCTGTACTCCTAAACCGCCCCTTTTACCTTCCTCAATTGTTCCACTGCTTTCCCTGTGGTCAACAACTCAAACTCCGCCTGCAACTTCCGCCGCTCCCTCCGGAGCCCCGCATCTGGGGCTTCCGCGTATCTCCTGTCCACCCGGAGTATCTCCTCCACGAATCTCTCCCTCTCCGTCCATTCCCACTTTTCCCTGTGGGACCGAATCGAAATTAGCTCCCCTCTAACAACCGCCTTCATAGCTTCCCACACCGTCGCCACAGAAACCTCTCCCGTGTCATTTTTTTCCAGATAGTTCTGAATGGACTTATTCACCTGCCCGCAGACTGCTTCATCCCCAGATCCAATCTCCATAATGGACGTTGCCCTCTCTACTCGCCAACCCGCAAATCCACCCAATGCGGGGCATAATCCGAGACTACAATTGCCGAATATTCCGTCCCCACCACCTTCGAGTATTAGCGCCCTGCTCAGAACAATAAAGTCAATACGAGAGTAAACCTGAAAAAAAAAAAGAAAACTCCTTCGCCCTCAGCCGTATAAACCTCCATGGGTCTATACCCCCCCATCTGTGCCATAAAGCCCTTCAATTCCTTTGCCACAGCCGGCCTCCTCCCTGACCTGGATATTGACCCATCCAACTCTAAGTCCGGGACCGCAATTTCCCCCCCCACGCCCCCTCTCCCTTCCCCCCTGTCCTTCACTCTCCCTATCTCCCTGGCCCCCTCCCTTTTCCTCAGCTGATGTGCAAGCATCCTACTGGCCTTCTCCCCACACTCATATACCGCCACCCCTCGCCTTCCTCAATTGCTCCACCCGCCTTCCCTGTAGATAACAGCTCAAACTCCACCTGTAGCCTCCGCTGCTCCTTTAGTAACCCCGCCTCCGGGGCCTCCGAATATCATCCACCTGGAGTATCTCCCCAACCAGCCTATCCATCTCTGCTCGTTCCATCTTTTCTCTATGGGCCCGTATCGAGATTAACACCCCCCTAACCACTGCCTTCAAAGCTTCCCACACCATTGCTGCCGAGACCTCCCCCGTATCATTTATTTCCAAATAGTTCTGGATGGACTTGCTCACCCCCCGCACCCTCCCTCATTTGCTCATAGTCCCACATCCGACCTCCATTGCGAGCGCTGCCCTCTCTCCTTACTCACCCGTAAATCCACCCAATGTGAACAACATAGAACATAGAACATACAGTGCAGAAGGAGGCCATTCGGCCCATCTAGTCTGCACCGACCCACTTCAGCCCCCTCTTCCACCCCATCCCCGTATCCCAATAACCCCCCTAACCTTTTTGGACACTAAGGGCAATTTATCATGGCCAATCCACCTAACCTGCACGCCTTTGGACTGTGGGAGGAAACCGGAGCACCCGGAGGAAACCCACGCAGACATGGGAGAACATGCAGACTCCGCATAGACAGTGACCCAGCGGGGAATCAAACCTGGGACCCTGGCGCTGTGAAGCCACAGTGCTAGCCACTTGTGCTACTGTGCTGCCCAATGTGGGGCATGGTCCGACACAGTGATTGCCGAATACTCGGTATAAACCACCCCCGCCAGTAACGCCCTGCTCAGGATAAAAAAGTCGATCCGAGAATATACTTTGTGCACATGGGAGAAAAAAGAAAACGCCTTCACTCTTGGCCATCCAAACCTTCATGGATCTACCGCCCCATCTGCTCCATGAACCCCTTTAGTTCCTTCGCTATGGCTGGAACCATCCCTGTCCTAGATTTTGACCGGTCCAACCCTGGGTCAATGACCGTTTAAAATCTCCCCCCCGATGATCAGCTTTTGTGACTCTAGGTCCGGAATCTTACCGAACATCCGCCTCATAAATTCCACAGTGTCCCAATTTGGTGTGTATATATATTCACAAGTACCACCTGCATCACCTCCAGCTTCCCACTCACCATAATGTACCTGCTCCCCGCGTCCGACACAATTCTCCCTGCCTCGAATGCCACCCGTTTGTTGATCAGGATCGTGACTGCACTGGTCTTAAAGTCCAGCCCTGAATGAAATACTTGGCCGACCCACCCCTTCCTCAGTCTGGTCTGGTCTATAACCTTCAGGTGTGTCTCTTGTAACATTGCCACGTCTGCCTTCTGTGGCCATCTGGGATGGCCACTTACAAAGGAAACATGGATACTCGCAAAGACTCAAGGGAAATATGGGCAATACAGGATTCAGGCAAACTCAGAGCCTGAATGTATATTTGCTGACAGAGAACCAGACAGTATCGAAACCCCGAGCCGATTTGCATTCTAATGACCCATTTCCCCAGGACAAAGGACTTGTACTCAGGTATCAGATACAATTCCAGACACATCGGCACCACTCCCTTCACCCAGGAAGCCCAAACAGCCAAGGCCAATGACCACTCAGGACATGCCCAGCCATCTAGGCACCCGCCCCTTTATTGGCTCAAATCAATGGCAGCAATTGAAGCCTGCCAAATTATTGGGTCCAAAGCTTTATTTGGCGCGAAACCCCAAATGATAAAGAGAGACACTGCCATATGTTCGATCCCTTTTGGCCCTGGCACGCCGGCACTCTTCGGCCCGGCCTATACCTGAAGCCAACTGCAGCACCACGACCAGAAGCAAGTTCAAGATCAACCGTCGCTACCAGACGGATGAGCCCAGCAGAACCGAAGTGACTTCTCCAGACCCAGCCACTCCAGATCCGAACAAAGGCCTTGTTCCTCTGCCAAAGCGGGGTGCCTGAAGTTAAGTACAGGTTGTTGTAGTGTTAGGTATAATTTAGCTTGTAGTGTTTTTATGTTGCATGTGTGAGTTAATCTTGTGTTTAAATAAACTATTATTGAACTTGAACTAACTGCCTAGTTGTTGGGTCTTTGATCAATATCCCGTTGAACCTTGTGCTGGTATCATTTGATACCTGCCGACTCTGAAAGCAATATCATCATTAATAACGGTCAGACTAATATCTGACTAAAGTAGACACCCCAGGAAGAGCAGTATTATTGGCATCTCCGGTGCCGATTGGCAACATTATTGGTGACGCTGGTGGGATAGTATTCCACTCATTAAAAAGGGCAACATTATTGGCGACCTCTGACGGGACTCGACCTGGAAGTGATTTTGTCACTCCGAGAGAACCCACAAAACGTTGAATTAGAAACCCAATTGGAAAAGTGAAAGTAACCACAAGTGTATGACCCGTATTGATCAAACCTCCAAGAATCGGAACTGTGTCGTAATTTGCATGCGTAGTAACAGGGATATAATGTAAACTCGTTAGATTTTGTTGCGTAAAAACTATCGGGAGTTTTGTGAACCAGAAAAAAAACACTGTTTGCATCGCCGCCCTATTCCCCCCCTGTCCCAAATTTAGGATACAGAAAAGAGATACCAGTAGAAATGGCAGCAAAGGCAATGGAACACGTTATGAACCCATAGGAACCCGAGGTCGCAGCGACCAGTAGAGCAGAGCAGAGTCCCATATGGGAAGAGGAACTAAGGAAATACTTAAAAGGTAAGGATGGCCCCTTTGGTCTGAGTTTTGTTCGAATGACGAGTCACATCCTGGTAGTACAGGACAAACCTGGTGGGACAACCTAACCGAGATACACAAGAAGATAGGGGAAGCACGGTAGCATGGTGGTTAGCATAAATGCTTCACAGCTCCAGGGTCCCAGGTTCGATTCCCGGCTGGGTCACTGTCTGTGTGGAGTCTGCACGTCCTCCCCATTTGTGCGTGGGTTTCTTCCGGGTGCTCCGGTTTCCTCCCACAGTCCAAAGATGTGCGGGTTAGGTGGATTGGCCGTGCTAAATTGTCCATAGTGTCCTAAAAAGTAAGGTTTGGGGGGGGGGGGGTTGTTGGGTTACGGGTATAGGGTGGATACGTGGGTTTGAGTAGGGTGATCACTGCTTGGCACAGCATTGAGGGCCGAAGGGCATGTTCTGTGCTGTACTGTTCTATGTTCTAAGAGTTTAGGAAAAGTTTGTAAGCCGATGATGGCAATCGTGTCCTGTCTGGCACAATTGCGAGGCACAGAGGAGGTTGTGAGGACGCTCCTCAGACAGCTTGTAGAGAAAGAGAAGAATGAGGGAAACGTTAGCAAGTGTGAAAGGATTAATGAGCAACTCCAATAGCAGCTAGCAGCAAAAGACAAGGAGATGGCTGATGTCAAATGGGCACACCAATCTTGTATAGTTCACCGAAGCAACTTTCAGACACAATACGATAAGGCCTGACATGATACACAACGCACAGTTTTGGTAAGAGAAGAGACTGAACAACAGGTAGAACAGTTAAAGAAGCAATGCGCAGATTTGAAGGCAGCTTTACGAGCACGCCACAGTTCCACAACGAAACAAAGGTGGAGTTCAGTAGACCACGCCAAATGCAGGCAGCAAATTTCAAGGTTAAAGTCACTGCCCTCAGTGCAAAATGGTTTCAGAGACACCTGTGGACCAAATTTAGACCAGGAAGGTGGCCCCAATTGGCAGGAACTCAATGAAACTGCCCATAGATATGTAGAAGACACTGAGAATCAGAATAGAGCCTCCTAGGCCCCCTAGGCCCCGAAAAGGAAAGCACCCGCAGCACCGACTGCACAGGCAGCACACACCCCTATGAATCCAGTCACCATGCAGCGCAACTCACCGATTGCCGATGAGCCCGATTTCATGTACACCACCCCACTAACCATCACACAATTGAGAGATGCTTGCGACAAAATAGAACAATTCCAACCCACAGCAGACCCGCATCATTTCTCTGGGCGAGTAAGACAACAGACAGTTATGTACGGTCTGGACGAACCGCAGGAAGTGAAGCTTATAGTAATGAGCCTTGACCCATCCGTTAGCTCAGCATTACCTAACCCACAGAATGTAGGAGGAGGAACCTCCAGGACATGAAGGCAGCTATTTTAGACGCGATTGGTTACAACAGAGGAGACCCTGTAGAAGGTCTAAATCGCTGCAGACAAAAGAAGGGAGAGCCTCCGACTGCATACGCAGGACGCCTTTGGATACACTTTAAAGTGGTATTTGGAGATTTAGTCCGCTTACACTGAAATGTTGAAAACACAACCAAATGGGCCCGTATTTAGTCTCCCATGCCACAGAAGCAGGTCAAAAAGCCTGTGCGAATTATGACCCCTCAGACGCCACACATATTGAAGTGTAGGTTCTGAAGAGACTTTGAGAGCTTGGGAACAATCCCTACATAGAAAGGCAGATCAGGAGGGAGTAGAAGCAAATATGAATCCAGTAAGGACACATCAGGACCCCGCATGGGTAAACAAAGGTAGATATGACGGACAGCACCACAGAGCACAGGGATGCTTTAATTGGGGACAGGAGGGACATTACACCCGTGAATAGAACATAGAACACTACAGCGCAGTACGGGCCCTTCGGCCCTCGATGTTGCGCCGACCTGTGAAACCATCTGAAGCCTATCTGACCTACACTATTCCATTTTCATCCATATGTCTATCCAGCGACCACTTAAATGCCCTTAAAGTTGGTGAGTCTACTACTGTTGCAGGCAAGGCGTTCCACACCCCTACTACTCTCTGAGTAAAGAAACTGCCTCTGACATCTGTCCTATATCTCTCACCCCTCAATTTAAAGCTATGTCCCCTCGTGTTGGTCATCACCATCCGAGGAAAAAGACTCTCACTGTCCACCCTATCTAACCCTCTGACTATCTTATATGTCTCTATTAAGTCACCTCTCAGCCTTCTCCTCTCTAACGAAAACAACCTCAATTCCCTGAGCCTTTCCTCGTAAGACCTTCCCTCCATACCAGGCAACATCCTAGTAAATCTCCTCTGAACTCTTTCCAAAGCTTCCACATCCTTCCTATAATGTGGTGACCAGAACTGCACGCAGTACTCCAGGTGTGGCCGCACCAGAGTTATGTACAGCTGCAGCATGACCTTGTGGTTCCGAAACTCAATCCCCCTGCTTATAAAGGCTAGCACACCATATGCCTTCTTAACAGCCCTATTAACCTGGGTGGCAACTTTCAGGGATTTATGTACCTGGATGCCGAGATCTCTCTGTTCATCTACACTACCAAGAATCTTGCCATTAGCCCAGTACTCTGCATTCCTGTTACTCCTTCCAAAGTGAACCACCTCACACTTTTCCGCATTAAACTCCATCTGCCACCTCTCAGCCCAGCTCTGCAGCTTATCTATGTCCCTCTGTATCCTATAACATCCTTCAGCACTATCCACAACTCCACCGACCTTCGTGTCATCTGCAAATTTACTAACCCATCCTTCTACACCCTCTTCCAGGTCATTTATAAAAATTACAAACAGCAGTGGCCCCAAAACAGATCCTTGCGGTACACCACTAGTAACTGAACTCCAGGATGAACATTTGCCATCAACCACCACCCTCTGTCTTCTTTCAGCTAGCCAATTACTGATCCAAACCGCTAAATCACCTTCAATTCCATACTTCCTTATTTTCTGCAATAGCCTACCGTGGGGAACCTTATCAAACGCCTTACTGAAATCCATATACACCACATCAACAGCTTTACCCTGATCCACCTGTTTGGTCACCTTCTCAAAAAACTCAATAAGGTTTGTGAGACATGACCTACCCTTCACAAAACCGTGTTGAGTATCGCTAATCAACTTGTTCTTTTCAAGATGATTATAAACCCTATCTCTTATAACCTTTTCCAACATTTTACCCACAACCGAAGTAAGGCTCACAGGTCTATAATTACCAGGGTTGTCTCTACTCCCCTTCTTGAACAAGGGGACAACATTTGCTATCCTCCAGTCTTCCGGCACTATTCCTGTCGACAAAGACGACATAAAGATCAAGGACAAAGGCTCAGCAATCTCCTCCCTGGCTTCCCAGAGAATCCTAGGATAAATCCCATCTGGCCCAGGGGACTTGTCAATTTTGACATTTTCTAAAATTGCTAACACCTCCTCCTTTTGAACCTCAATTCCATCTAGCCTGGTCGACTGAACCTGAGTGTTCTCCTCGACAACATTGTCTTTCTCCAGTGTAAACACTGACGAAAAATATCCATTTAATGCTTCCCCTATCTCCTCTGATTCTACACACAACTTTCCACTACTATCCTTGATTGACCCTAATCTTACTCGAGTCATTCTTTTGTTCCTGATATACCTATAGAAAGCCTTAGGGTTTTCCTTGATCCTATCCGCCAACGACTTTTCGTGTCCTCTCCTCGCTCTTCTTAACTCTCCCTTTAGGTCCTTCCTGGCTAACTTGTAACTCTCAAGTGCCCTAACTGAGCCTTCATGTCTCATCCTAACATAAGCCTTCTTCTTCCTCTTGACAAGTGCTTCAACTTCCTTAGTAAACCACGGCTCCCTTGCTCGACAACTTCCTCCTTGCCTGACAGGTACATACTTATCAAGGACACGCAGTAGCTGTTCCTTGAAAAAGCTCCACATTTCGATTGTACCCATCCCCTGCAGTTTCCTTCCCCATCCTATACCTCCTAAATCTTGCCGAATAGCATCATAATTGCCTTTCCCCCAGCTATAATTCTTGCCTTGCGGTATATACCTATCCCTGCCCATTGCTAAAGTAAACATAACTGAGTTATGATCACTATCACCAAAGTGCTCACCTACATCTAAATCTAACACCTGGCCGGGTTCATTACCCAGTACCAAATCCAATGTGGCCTCGCCCCTTGTTGGCCTGTCTACATACTGTGTCAGAAAACCCTCCTGCACACACTGCACAAAAACTGACCCATCTATAGTACTCGAACTATAGTATTTCCAGTCAATATTTGGAAAGTTAAAGTCCCCCATAACAACTACCCTGTTACTCTCGCTCCTGTCAAGAATCATCTTTGCAATCCTTTCCTCTACATCTCTGGACTATTCGGAGGTCTATAGACAACTCCCAACAGGGTGACCTCTCCTCTACTGTTCCTAACCTCGGCCCATACTGCCTCAGTAGACGAGTCCTCAAGCGTCCTTTCTACCGCCATAATACTTTCCTTGATTAACAATGCCACACCCCCCCCTCTTTTACCATCTTCTCTGTTCTTACAGAAACATCTAAATCCTGGAACCTGCAACAACCATTCCTGTCCCTGCTCTACCCATGTCTCCGAAATCGCCACAACATCGAGATCCCAGGTACCAACCCATGCTGCAAGCTCACCCACCTTATTCCGGATGCTCCTGGCGTTGAAGTAGACACACTTCAAACCAGCGTCCTGCTTGCCGGTGCCCTCTTTCGAACTTTTAACCCTATCCCTGACCTCACTACTCTCAACATCCTGTACACTGGGTCTACAATTTAGGTTCCCATCCCCCTGCTGAATTAGTTTAAACCCCCCTGAAGAGCACTAGCAAATCTCCCTCCCAGGATATTGGTACCCCTCTGGTTCAGGTGAAGACCATCCTGTTTGTAGAGGTCCCGCCTACCCCAGAATGAGCCCCAATTATCCAGGAAACCAAAACCCTCCCTCCTGCACCATCCCTGTAGCCACGTGTTCAACTCCTCTCTCTCCTTATTTCTTACTTCGCTAGCACGTGGCACGGGTAACAACCCAGAGATAACAACTCTGTTTGTTCTAGCTCTCAGCTTCCACCCTAGCTCCCTGAATTTCTGTCTCAAATCCCCATCTCTCTTCCTACCTATGTCGTTGGTACCTATGTGGACCACGACTTGGGGCTGCTCCCCCTCCCCCTTAAGGATCCCAAAAACACGATCAGAGACAGCACGAACCCTGGCACCTGGGAGGCAACACACCAACCGTGAGTCTCTTTCGTTCCCACAGAACCTCCTGTCTGTTCCTCTAACTATGGAGTCCCCAATGACAAGTGCTCTGTTCCTCTTCTCCCTTCCCTTCTGAGCAACAGGGACAGACTCTGTGCCAGAGACCTGCGCCCTATTGCTTACCCCTGGTAAGTCGTCCCCCGCAACAGTATCCAAAACGGTATACTTGTTATAGAGGGGAACGACCACAGGGGATCCCTGCACTGCCTGCCGGTTCCCTCTGCCTCCCCTGACGGTAACCCATCTACTTTCTTCTTTTACCTGAGGTGTGACTACCTCCCTATAACTCCTCTCAATAACCTCCTCCGCCTCCCGAATGATCCGAAGTTCATCCAGCTCCAGCTCCAGGTCCCTAATGCGGCTCTCGAGGAGCTGGAGTTGGGTGCACTTCCCGCAGATGTAGTCAGAAGGGACACGAGAGGTGACCCTTTCCTCCACATTCTGCAGGAGGAACATTCAACTGCCCTAGCCTCCATTCCCACTGAACTAACTTCCCAACTACTGAAAAATAAAAAAATAAAAAACTTGTTAGTTTAGCAATCCAACGGAATGCAATGCCCGCTGGGAATCAGCGCCCGCCCAGACAATTCTGCCATAAATAGCACAGATTGACGGTGTTCGGGCTCCCCAACTTGGGTCTGCAACACACTATGGGACAACTCAGGTAGACCAGTAGTCACAGGCACAGTCCGGCGACACCCCGTAGAGTTCCTTTGAAACACAGGAGGGTCCCACTCCACTTTAAACTCCTCCACAATGTTTCAACGAGATAAATGGCCCACTCCAGATACCATCACTTTTAGTGGATTTACAGGACATATCCAGCAATGATATATTACGGCCCCCCGCGAATAAGTGTATTTGGAAAATGGCTAGAACAGCAAGAGCCCCCGCCACGCTCACAGTAGGAGACTACGAACTTGGAATCTGCTCAGTAGGCGACTATTGGTTTGATCCGCAAGCTATTAGATAGGATGATTAGAGAGGTCCTAAGAAAACACAAAGCATCCTTTGCCCAGCACAAGCACGATTGTGTAAAAATTCTAAATAACAGTCACCATTACAGGTCCCGTTCACAAGCCCCAGAAATAATACGGCATCCCACAGCAAGCTGAGGGAGAAATTGCAAAAGTAATTCAAAATTTGCAAGACCAAGGTGTAATTCGGCCCCAACAAATAATGCCCCAATTTGGCCCATAAGGAAACCAGACGGTTCATGGAGACTGACCATCGATTACAGAGAGCTCAATAAAGTAACTCCATTAGCAGCCCCCACCATTGCCACGAGTCCCGAGACAGTGCTAAAGCAAGGACTACAGTCAAGGTATTTTACGCTATTGGACATTAGCAATGGCTTCTGGTCCATTCCATTAGATAAGAATTGTCAATACAAATTCACCTTCACGTTCCAAGGACAGCAATATACGTGGACATGCCTTCCGCAAGGTTTCCCCAACTCCCCCTCCTTTTTCCACCGACAATTGGCAAATGGATTATCCAAATTTTCCCGACCCGAATGCTTCATTCAGTATGTGGACGACTTGCTCCTAAAAACCGATCCCAAGGAAGAGCACATTCCGTTTCTTTCTGAACTAATAGGTCTCCTGCACTCAATTGGATGTAAAGTCAACGCGAAAAAGGCCCAAGTCTTAAAAGAATAGGTCTTTTATTTCGGCACACTCATCACACATGGAAAACAAGAGATAGAGTAAAAACGGATTTGATTGTTAAATTGCCCTTGCCCCCAATGTCACTGCACTCCGGTCATTTTTAGGACTGGTTGGTTACTGCAGGAACCATATAGATGGTATCGCCACCAAGGCAGCCCCACTTTCCGAGCTCCTAAAAAAGGACGCCCCTTGTGAATGGCTTCCACAGCATAAGGATGCCATTGATGCATTAAAACACACCCTAGGTACAGCCCCCGCTTTGCAGGTACCAGACCCACACTCCCCATACGCCATAGAAGTAGCGACCACCGACCGAACCCAATCGGCCGTACTACTCCAAGAAAGGTTCGATAGTTTAGGACCCGTAGCCTATGCCTCACGAGTTTTGGACTCAGTGGAGCAAGGATTTTCAGCCTGCGAATGGCACTTGCTCGCAGTTTTTTGGGCTGTTCAGTACTTCGCATATATCACAGGCCTCAACGCTGTGACGATTTTAACCGAGCATACCCCAACGCAACTACTGTTAGATGGTACGTTAAAAGACGGTTCAGTTAGCCAGATTAGAGCAGTGCGCTGGACCCTACTCTTACAAGGAAGGGACATCACAGTAAAAAGGACAAAGACACACACATTTTTAGCAGATAATTTGCAGTATGAAGCAACCCCACATGAGTGTGAAATCATCGCAGCCAGGCACAACACAGGACCCTTTATTCCTAAATCGCTACCCACAAAAGCAGGCATCAGACCGCAGAGAACCCAGCCCAGATAAATCTTAAAAAATTTTTGCAGATGGCTCCTCCATCATCGATAATGAGAAAAGGATTACAAGATGTGGTATATACATGAAATACGCGCAGGGACGTGCATTAGAGGAGATATCGCTGTACTTGATTCGGACGCCAGCGACAGCACTCCAGACTTATTTGAAATCAACGACCAATGGCACAGCCACCCAGGCCCCAGTTTCTCCAGCCCCAGGAACCCCAACCAAGATATGATTGGCCCCTCATACCCCCTTTCAGTGCCACAGCCAGAGCCACCGCCCGACGATAGAAATTTGCCCTTTGCAGCTACCGCCCGTTCTGACCAAAGAATTCCCCATTGGCACCGCGATATCTCTTGTCGATTGGTACGGAACGACGATTCGGATCACATGACGGCCCACACGGCCACGGCACGAAAACGGCAGACACGGGTTTGGCAACGGGGAGATGGTGATGACTCAGAGTCTGACTCCCGTTATGGTAACCCTTTTTCTGAAATGGAATCCTGAGGTGTCCACATGATGAGAAAAAGGAACCGATTGAGATTTACGGTGTCCTATTTTCTGATGGAGCCTGCCTGCTTTTATTTTTCGAATTTCTTGATACAATTTATTCTTCCAGTCTCGGGTGTTTAATTAATGTCGCCCGTTCACTAAATTTCTTGAAGCAGTCATGATTTCTCGTCTGCACATTGTCGGAGTCCATATGTTACATCTTTCCGCTCATGTCAGGTCACTAACGGCACTAATCCCCGCCCTGCCTGAGGACCCCCTATGTATTCGGTCAGCCAAGCTTGGGTAGTGGAGCAACGCCACTGGACACCGCCCTACCTGGGGATTCCACCCATTCTTGCCCTGCTGGACGGAGAAACCGTCCTCCCACTCAACGCATCGACCACTTTAACAGCACTTTAACAGAATGTTTTTTTTTCTGATGTCTTGTCTCTAAAATGGTTTGTTTTTTTAAAAGAGAAATGAAGGAGTCACACATGGTGATAATTCTTTTTTTTTTATAAATGTTTTTATTCTCCATTTTCACATTTTCCTCCAGAATTTACACCCCACCCACAGACAGTAAACAAATACAAAATCAATCCCCTTAACAATAACAACGATCCCATCCTCCCACCACCCCAAACAACGGCCCACCTGTCAATATATACGTCCAATAAAACAAACACTCCCACGGTGGAAACAAAAAACAAAGGAAAAAAAGGAAAAAGGAGTCCGGGACCGCCCATGGTCACCCTAGAGTCCACTCCCCCCCCACTCAACACCGTCCAACCTCTGAAAGAGTGCCGTACGTGATACCCAAGAGTTGTAAACCCCCGCCCCCCCCTCTCCAACTCCTCCCATCCACTGCCTCATGTAAAACTCCCTCCCCCCCAACCTCGGTTCCTTCCCCTCACCTTTCCACCCCGGCTAGACCACTCGGACCCTGTTCTGCCAGGCTCCATTGGCCGCAGCCCCTCCCCCCACCTCACTCCCGTTCACTGGCCGGTTTAAACCGGCCAACGCGGAGGTCCCCGCCTGGGTCCTTTTCCCCTTGCCCGGCCCCAGGAAAGCCCAGAAATCCCCTTTTAGCACACACACCCCGCATATCCACCTACACCCCAAAGAGCCCTCACTTCGAGTGCAAGTCCCCCCACTTCTTGTCCAAGTATATACAACATTGGCTCCTTTAGCCCACACACCCGCACGCAGTGAAACAAAAAAGAAGAAAATACAGTCCTGAGGTTACATCGGCACATGGCCATTTCTCAATTTCTCATTTCTGCCACAGTCCTTCTGCCTTCGCAAACTCCTCCACTGCTTTCGCTGTTCCAAAATAAAAGTCCTTGAGCTTATAAGTCACCCTCAGCTTCACTGGATATACAATGCCGCACTGCACCTTGCTAATGAACAGTGCCCTCTTCACCTGGTTGAAAGCAGCCCGCCTCCTCGCCAGCTCCACTGTAAAGTCCTGGTATACACGTATACCAGCTCCAGCCCACTGCACCACCCGCTTCTGCTTGGCCCAGCACAGGACCTTCTCCTTCACACTGTACCTACGGAAGCACAGAGTCACTACCCTTGGCGGCTCACTCGCCTTTGGTACAGGCCTCCACGACCGATGAGCCCTATCCAGTTCATATCGGGAGGGATCCTCCCCCTCCCCCAATAGTTTCGCCAGCATAACGGCAAAATACTCAGTTGGCCTCGGCCCTTCAACTCCTTCGGGCAACCCCACAATCCTGGATCTGTTTTCCAGGTCTTCCATTTTCCCTCGCAGATCCTTGTTAATCTCCATCACCTTCCGCATCTCCTTCCCCATTGAGGTAAGTTGATCACCGTGCTGCAACACCGTCTCCTCCACTTCCTTCAGCGCCTCACCTTGCGCCCGCACCTCCGCCACTGCACCCGCCACCACCGTCATCACCTGGGAAATCGCCTCCTCCACCAGCACACTCAACACCTCCCTCATCTCCTTCCTCATCGCCTCCAAGTGTTTTGTAAACTGCCTTTCGAATTCTGCAGCCATCACCTTGGTTATTTCTTCAGCCGTAGGCAATGCGGCCTCACCTGGTGCTCCAGCCTCCTTTTTCCTAGGTGACCCCGTGGTGACCTCTCCATTCCCCGACGGACCCTCAGCTGTCTTTAATGGCCGTCTTCTTGCTGGTCCTGAACATCCTCTTCTGCTGTGCCTCCTGTGTGGCTTCTACGTGCCTTCTGCCTGCTTTTTCTGCATGCATGGAGCCTGGGAGCGGGCTTAAAGCCCCGAAAATGCCCTCCGTTGCGTGGCTGCCTCCCGCCCACCGTCACCGGAAGTCACATGGTGACAATTCTAATGGGAAATTGATATTAAGGAGAAACAGACAGACAAACGAGATATTAAACAAAGGCAATAACAAATATGATGCTTGAATCCCCAGGAAGATACGAGGATACAAGGAACAAAAAGACAGGATGAAGACAGAACTGATGACCTCCATTATGATCATCGTTGGATCACTACAGTTGCGCGCGTCGACGGCCCCTGTAACCCACACCACATTGGCCCCAAACACAACCATACCACATGATACCCCTAGCCCGGACACCGCACCTCACATGGAAATAAACACTGATACCCCCACATGGTGCGATAACATCGTAAGATGGTAGTCCCTCTCATACACGGGAGAAGCCCTATTAGTTATTGCAATACTCTGCAGTGTCGTTCAGACACTTAGGGCTGAATTCTCCGCTCCCGCGATAAATCGGGAAGGTCGTCGGGAACTCGGCCGAGTTTCACGACGGCCTCGGAGGCCGCTCCTCTCACCTTATTCACCCCCACCCGGGGGGCTAGGAGCGGCGCTCCGTAACTCTCGGCCGCCGGGCCTTGACGTTTGCGTAAAGGCAGCGCACCGAGAATGACACGACGGCGGTGCCTAAGTGACGTCAGCCACGCATGCGCAGGTTGGCCGGCTCGAACCCGCGCATGCGCGGCTGACGTCACGATGGCTGACAGCTCAAACCCGCGAATGCGCGGTTGCCGTCTTCCCCTCCGCTGCCCAGCAAGATGTGGCGGCTTGATCTTGCGGGGCAGCGGAGGGGAAAGAGTGCGTCGCTTTGAGACGCCGGCCCGACGATCGGTGGGCACCAATCGTGGGCCAGTCCCCTCCCGAGCACGGCCGTGGTGCTCACTCTCCTCTCCGCCCCCCACAAGCTTCAAACGGCACTTTGGCGCCCATGTTCACGACGGCAGCGACCAGGTGTGGTTGCCGCCGTTGTGAACCGGTCGGGAACGGCAGGCCGCTCGGCCCATCCGGGCCGGAGAATCGCCGGTCGCCGGGAAAAACGGCGAGCAGTGATTCTTCCGAGCGGGTGGTGGGAGAATCGCGGGGGGCGCCAGGGGGGGGCGTGTCGTTAGTCGCCCGGCCCTCCCGCGATTCTCCCACCCGGCGTAGGGAGCGGAGAATTCCGCCCTTAGACTTCGAAAATGGAGAAGGAGAGCCTCCCACTCCCCGATATCCACACTCCGAGCCCCCTTTGTTGGACTTCAACAGACCCCACATTCTTTTTGATCCCTTTTCTGATAAATAAATTTTGCGGTTTCAATAAATTTTGCGTTTCGGTAAATGTTATAAGTTAAGTAGGAATGTGATGCTGGTATCGTTTAAAATTTTTGTACTGTAATATAAGTTATTTTTGGTTATTAGCTAGCAGCATAAGTGTAGTTTAGGTAAGGACAGCTAGAGGTTCCCCTTGTGTAAAGAAGTTAAATTAATGATGAAATGTTATAGTGCCCCTTTAGAATTTATGAATGTGTGATGTATTAAAAACTTAGGTAAATGCTCCAATACATAGGACAGAGTAGTATAGAACCTGTCCTTGACCAAGGGTACCCGTCACCCCAAAGAGCAGATGAAGGATCAGTATTGTGATCCACCACGCTTCGCGATTAGGATCAAGAGGATGGACTGTAGCCACCTGGGATGGCCACTTCCAAAGGAAACATGGATACATGGATACTCGCAAAGACTCAAGGGAAATATGGGCAATACAGGATTCAGGCAAACTCAGAGCCTGAATGTATATTTGCTGACAGAGAACCAGACAGTATCGAAACCCCGAGCCGATTTGCATTCTAATGACCCATTTCCCCAGGACAAAGGACTGGTACTCAGGTATCAGATACAATTCCAGACACATCGGCACCACTCCCTTCACCCAGGAAGCCCAAACAGACAAGGTCAATAAGTGAGTAAAGCTTTTGCCACTTTGGTATTCGCCTCCGCTATACCGTCCACGATTCGGCCCCGCTGTCAGCGCTCAGGGACGCTCCTATGAAATCCAGGTCAGTCCGGCGAACCCGTTTAAGGGAGGGAGTGTGACCCCTACAGTAATTGTCACTAGGCACAGTCAGGGACTAGTGTCTTAAGGGAGGGAGTATGACCCCTACAGTAATAGTCACAGGCACAGTCAGGGACTAGTGCTTTAAGGGAGGGTGTGTAGCCCCTACAGTTGTAGCTACAGAAGAGGTTTCGGCATCATCATGATCCTTGCTTTTGACTAAAAGTGCCCCCACGATAAGAGGCTTTAGAAGGGTGCGTGATCAACCCTAAGGTAAAAATATAACAAGGACATTATAACCTTGTAGTTAGAGAGGCTTGCAGGCACGGATGAGCCTGCCTGAATTGGGCAACTGAGCAGGATAACTCCGTTTAAATTCATGATTGAATAAAGTGGTCCAGGACCATTTTGCCAAATAAACAACAATCGCAAGGATCATTAACTGCCAATAGTGTTAGAGATGGGTAATACGTTAGATACAACCTCTGATAGTGGAAGCGCGCTTCAAACCTTGTGTGAACAATATCCGGAATATTCCAAGCAACTGAGACAATTGTCAGGAGAATTGCATTAAAATTTAGGAGAAGAAAAATGGCCACTGGGGGAAAACTAATACATTAAAAGTGGGTATAAAATTGACAGAGAAAGAAATAGTTAAAACAGCCAAGGTCTTTAAAAAAAGGAATGCGCAAAGGGAAAAGAACCAAGTCATCAGGCGATCCGCCTTGAATCTGTATATTAATCCATGTGAGTTTAAGCTTAAGTGGTATAAGGTGCTGTCAGGGACTGCGGAGTTCCCAAATCTTATCTCCCAGAATTCTGACATAATAAACTGCTTTGTTACTGATACTCAGGCCTTCGTGTAAATATTTTCACCCCTAACATTTAGTGTAAGTCTGGAAGGATTTGCTGAGCTGGACGCCGCTCGAGCCGGTGGACAAGTCGAGAAGTCAAACATTTGACCGCCAAAAATTAGAATCACTCGGCAAGGCGGACAGACGGTGAGGTAACATCCAATAAATCTAGTATCAAGGCCAAATGAGTAAAACAGTCAGTTTAAAAATTTTTTGTTTGGTTTTTGAAGAGCAAAATACTCTGAAAACAAAACAATGATCAAAGATGGATGTGATTTCTGTGGAACAGAGAAAAATGGTGAGATACACAGAAGTAAAGATAAGACAAATAAAGTTAGAAGCACAAATGACATAAATTAAACCTTCACACCATTTGGAAGACAGGCTGGTTTTAAGGAATTGAGCTCTAACTCCTTTAAGCATAGCAATAAAGTGGGTAAAGATAGCGTAAAGACATCACAAAACTGCCAACAATTACGGCTAACGACTGTCCCGGAATATCTCAAGGAGAAAAAAAAAAATCAAATTAAGTGAAGTCCAAAAGATCAGAAAGGGGCTAAAACATTCAATTAGTTTTGTTCAGGAATATCTGAGGATGACTAACTCCCCCTCCCAAAACGAAAAAATGGGGAGGAAAATCAATACAAGATTACGGTTAGAAACTTAAGAATGGATACATGTCGAGAATAACTTCAGATTGTTTCAAGCCGTCCAGATAAATTCAGCAATAATTCAACTCATTTGAAATAAAAGAAAAATAAACATCCAGTAATATCTCTTTCCAAAAACCGGTTAAATAACAAACATTGAAAATTGAAAGAAAGGATGGATAATGTCTACGGTCACATAGCGGATGGAGATGGCATCATGCCAAGTTCTCCACCACTTTCGATTCTGTACAAAAATTTAACCATTTCAGCAAGCAGGTCATCTGCACAAAGAAATATACATCTCTAAGAATAGCGAATGCCTCTAAAATTAATCAGTGGAAATTGACTTAAATGGAATGACACAGATAAAGTTTTCGAAGGAGAATGAAAAATTTTGTTCAGTATTTTAATTGAGCTCCATTTTAGAGAAAGAGTGAGAGGGTTTAAGAGAGAGAGAGCCAGAGACAAAGAGAGGGACTGACAGAGACAGCAAAAGTTGAGAGAGTGAAAGAGAGTGAGTCAGGGAGAGACAGAGACGGGGAGGGGTAGTTAGATAAAGAGAAAGAGCGACAAAAGTTCCAGAGACTGGCAGAGCTACGTAGAGAGAGAGACAGAGAGAGAGAGAGTTTTAGGCATCTAAACTTTGTTCTGAACTATTCGCTGTCTCTGTATTCAGACTTTGACTTCAGACCTTGACTTTTAAATGTTTTGTTACGAGCTGTGATTATTTGAAAGCTTCAAATTGTCTACGCATTGTCTTTAAAGATTATAGCTTGAGTACAGTTAACAATTTTTTCTTTTCAAAAACTATCATTGGCATTTCCAGGGTAATTTTGATACACAGGGAATTTTAATCTGGGTGCAAAATCACGTATGTAAGAATAAGAAAATATTAGTTTTATGGTGTTCAGTGGAGGTTATGATAGTTGAAATACATATGACAAATATGATCAAGCTGGTGTTTCATTAGTTCAGGGTTTAAAACTTCCCTGACACAAATAATCATCAGTAGGGTGAAACTAACCTTTTCTTACAACGCAGATGTTTTAATTATGAGATTGCAGAATTACTTATAAACAACAGATGGCTAAATGAAATATGTCCATGATCATGCCACGCAAAATTGGTTCACTCAGAGTTTCAATAACATATTGTGTTTGCTGAAAGACTTGATAACGGGAATTTGGCAGCACCCCAACTTTTACTCCCAGTCCATTTGAGTGAAAAATATTTTTTAAAGTTTAGAGATGAGAATGGCATCATTCCAATTTATCCACCCACTATACGCCCCTTTTTGTCTCTGTAAGACAATTAACCCTTTCAACAAGCTTTTGTGTGTAATCCAGAAGATGTCTTGACACTCCCATACTGGTTTGCCTGTGAGCCCTTTTAATTCTGATAAAGTAATGAACAGTCCACACAGCTGAAGATGCATTTTAATTGGAACTTACAAATCTTAAGTTTTGAATTTTCACCCTCTTAACGACCCAGACCTGACCATGTTCACAGATGGAAGTGCTTCCATCGGTGAAAGGGGGGAGCGGTTATCAGGATATGCTATAATCAACCAGGGTGGGGAGACAGTAGAATCAGCAGCATTTGAAACTCCATTCTCGGCCCAACAAGCAGAATTGTCCGCACTAATACACGCATGCGCACTAGGAGCAGGCAAAAAAGTAAATATTTATACAGACTCCAGATATGCCTTTGGAGTTGTACATGATTTTGGACAATTATGGAAGAACAGAGGATTCTTAACATCCGCTGCCACCCCAATTTCCCATCAGCAGCTGGTGACCCAGTTACTCCAAGCTCTTATGCTCCCAGAAAAGGTAGCAGCGATAAAGTGTACTGCCCATACGAAAGGGAAAACTCCAGTAGATGAAGGAAATAGGCAGGCCGACCATAAAGCAAAAGAAGCCTCAAAGTCAAAGGCAATGGTAGTGCCCAAAATGATGAGCCAGACTAAAAGCTCAAAGAGCAAGTCTCCCTCTGAAAAACCTATGCCGACCATAACTGACGTAATCCAGCTACAGGAGGACGCTCCTGCTAGCGATAAAAAGTCATGGGAAGAATTAGAATGTACATATGATAAAGAAAATAAGCTGTGGGTCGCCCCAGCAGGGCAGACATGTATGCCCGATGCTTTGGCAGCCTGGGTGACCGAATGTGTACACTTTGCAACTCACTGTGGTGCTCGCGCTAGAGGTGATATATTGTTAAAAACCTGGTGGCATCCCAGACTGCAGGAGATAGCCCAACGAATTAGCAGTCGCTGCTTGATATGTCAGCAGTATAACCCTGGGAAGGCTGTCCCCACCATTGCCCGAGGGTCCCTTTGAGACCCTGCAACTGGACTACATTGAGTTGGAAAGATGCCAGTGTTATAAGCATGTATTAGTGATTATTGATGTGTTTAGTAAATGGATAGAGGCCTATCCTACTGTAGATAATAAGGCTTCAACTGTCGTAAAAGTTCTTGTGCGTGAAATTGTACCAAGATTTGGAATTCCATATCGTTTAAGCTCTGACAATGGACCTCACTTTGTGGGACAGATCAATAAAGAATTCTGCACTCAACTAGGAATTAAACAGCAGTTACACTGCGCCTACAGACCCCAGGCAGCTGGGATAGTGGAAAGAGCTAACCAGACTCTGAAAACCAAAGTTGCTAAGCTATAAGCAGAGACTGGAGCCACCTGGCTCAAACTTTTACCTGTTGCATTTTTCCAGATCAGAACCACCCCTGCGGGAAAGACTCGATTGAGCCCCGCTGAAATCTTGTACGGAAGGCCCCTTCGCACCGCCTGGGACTGTCATACATTTTTTTTTTTTTTTTTTTTTTTTTTTAATAAATTTAGATTACCCAATTATTTTTTCTATTAAGGGGCAATTTAGCGTGGCCAATCCACCTACTCTGCACATTTTTGGGTTGTGGGGGCGAAACCCACGCAGACACGGGGAGAATGTGCAAACTCCACACGGACAGTGACCCAGAGCCGGGATCGAACCTGGGACCTCAGCGCCGTGAGGCGGTTGTGCTAACCACTAGGCCACCGTGCTTCCCGACTGTCATACATCCCGAGACATTCAGTTCCACCACATGACTACAGAAATGGCTAATTATATAATAGCCCTCACTAAAGTATTAAAGAGTCTCCACTTGCGAGTACGTGCCACGCAAGAGGAAGTGCCACCCTTAGTTATCTCCGATATTGTACGACCGGGAGATCATGTGATGATCCGCAATTGGACACGGAAGGGGTTGGAACCGCGTTGGGAGGGACCATTTCAAGTTCCCCTAACCACCCCCACAGCAGTCAAAGTTGAAGGACGTAATGCATGGATCCACATGCACCATTGTAAACTAATAAAGTTTGCATGATCACTAACTCTCGTTTTAAAGTTCTAGGTACATGTGGCTGATCGTTCGACTACAGGATGAGGCTGCCTTTTGTCCTCGCGATCCTTGCCAGCACACTATTGTGTGCGACCGCTCGAGACCGGCGATGTAGACCCAGCAGAAGGATTCTGCACCTTTGGCGTGAGGACACCTTTAGCTGTGCCAACAGCACCACAGATGAGACCTTGTGGACGGCGACCCCGGTAGATACCTGCACCGCCATCATTCATCAAGACGAGCAGAAGCCTCGGTTCCTGACTACCCGCGGATCCCTGACCTGCGATCGCTACGCTTTCCGGTGGGACTACCGGTGTACGAGGGAAAGGCAAGCCACGAGTTCCTGAATGTAAGACTATCCATACTCACCCAACTACCAGGAGGAAGCGGGCAACGTACCATGTGACTGCAAATTCATTCCTGTTTATGTAGAACATAGAACATAGAACAGTACAGCACAGAACAGGCCCTTCGGCCCTCAATGTTGTGCCGAGCCATGATCACCCTACTCAAACCCACGTATCCACCCTATACCCATACCCAACAACCCCCCCCCCCTTAACCTTACTTTTATTAGGACACTACGGACAATTTAGCATGGCCAATCCACCTAACCCGCACATCTTTGGACTGTGGGAGGAAACCGGAGCACCCGGAGGAAACCCACACACACAGGGGGAGGACGTGCAGACTCCGCACAGACAGTGACCCAGCCGGGAATTGAACCTGGGACCCTGGAGCTGTGAAGCATTTATGCTAACCACCATGCTACCCTGCTGCCCCTATACTTATACCTTATGTCTTATACTTATGCAAAGAAATTGAATGTCTCCTCTTGTTGGGTATGTACGCATGTTCCTAGCCATGCCCATGGGGTTATTCCTTTGGTCCCTCATTCCTATTTGATCGAGGAGGTCGCAGAATGGGCTCTGCGACGTAATCGCACCGATCCTGATAATGATACACAAGATATGATAGATTGGCGATCGGCCGGGTTCGATATGAGCACATTTAAAGGATGGTGGTGGCCGAAATTTACTGCAACCCGTCAACCGCCCTACCTGATCCTCTCCAAGTATGCTAAATTTCCAAAAGGCAGTATATGTTTTAAAAAGGATCATGCCAATGGGACCCACCCGGTAGGTACCAGCCAATGTAACCAGACCCTGATTTGGCAACCATCCATAACTAATGTTACACAAAAAGGCTTGTTCACCTTTAATTGGTCAGCAATAGAAAACCATACAAGTGGCGGCCCCTGGAGGGGGGAACTGACTAGAATCATGATGACGGATGCCAAGGGGAACTTGACCTCGTACAATGATACCTATTTTATATGCGGACATAAAGCATATCCCTGGTTGGTCAGGTTCTTGCTATATGGGCTTTGTAGTCCCTGGCATCACCCATTATACAGACCTATCCAAACATCCCAATGCCCGAACCACTAGGTCCCTTGTGCCTTGGGAGGTGATAGCTACTGTCCTTTGGCCGCAGTTCGGCAGTATTAGATCTCTCCAAAAAGTCACCAAGCTCCGGGATATATTGGAGCAGGTGGCTAATGATACCGCGGAAGGACTCAGTGAGCTCAGCGCAGAGTTAGTAGCTGTTCGGACGGTTGCCTTACAGAATCGCATGGCTCTAGACTACCTCCTCCCCAGCAAGGGAGGTACATGTGCTGTAGTGGGTTCTGAGTGCTGTACTTATATCCCTGATAGCTCGGAGAACATTACTCACCTAGTGGACCACATTAGGGATGGGGTAGAGAGACTCCGCCAGTCCTCCTCAGACGACTGGTGGGAGGGCTCTGGTCTAGCTCATGGACCACCTATCTGTTTCATGGATTTATTATCTTTAGCGCTATTTGCATTTTGCTGTGTATTATTGTAACCTGTGTTAAATGCTTTTGTAATCATTTAGGCGCCTCTGTGATGCCACAGATGCTGCAGCGGCTTCCCCAGTTAGACAAGCAGGACTTAGTAGGTGCCGAAAATGTGTATGAGGTCATTGGACCAAAGGGTAATTTCCCAGAGGAATTCCTCAGACTCTCAAGGATAAGTCCCTGAGGGCTGTGTGATCATGGAATGATCAAAGGGGGGAATGAGAATGTGAAGCAAGGGTTAATAGCTAGAACAAGCCAGAATGAATATGGGATATGTTAGTGGAAAATTACAAGTGTAAAAGGAGAACGAACTTGCTGAAATAAGGGAGTTGAATAGCCTTGAGAAACAAGGAAGATGGCCAGGTGACAGGGTATGAAATACGGGAGCCGCTTGCAATTATAACTAGCACCTGCCAATTAAGCTAAGACTGCTACAATACTCATGTGCCAATAGATAACTTTAAAGTCTGTATAATTGCTACATACTCATGTGCCAATAGACAACTTTAAAGTCTGTATAATTATGTACTGGAACTATTGCAATAACGAATTAATAACAAATTTATGCTTTGTAATGGGGGCGAGCTCAAGTGAATGTAAGAGACAGCCCCTAACAATACATATAAAAAAAGGATGTTTCGAGCAAAACTTTGGCACTCTCCAAGGTGGACCTTTGGAATACCTAGAGGGCCGCCCCGATCGCAATAAAGAATATTCTGAAGTACGAACGTGTTCGAGACTGTTTCCTCCAGACTGAGAGACAAGTGAATTAGAGACGCATTCACACTCCTACATAACACCACTGGAAGTCAGCCAGATTCTATTTGTACAGCATGGTCCAATCATGAGCCACCAGAATACCCAAACATCTGAACCTGCTCAAATGGTAGCGCACTCAAACCTGCCCCATCTCTCCAGTGGGTTCTCTGGAAACACTTCATTTTTGGCCGTATTCAATTTGTAGCCTGAAAATGCACCAATATGCCCATTATCATCCATCCATTCCAATGGATTGGAAATATGCAGCAACAAGACATCTGCATACAACGAGACCCTGTGCTCCCTGCCCCCCTTACACTACCCGATCACACCCATGATGTCTGGAATGCACTAGCTGAGGGTTCAATAGCGCAAACAGAAGTGGGGATAACGGGCACCCTTGTCTTGTACCCCTGAGTAACCAGAAATCTCCCAAACTAATCAAATTTGTTCCAACACTAGCTGCATACAACATCCACACCACTGAAATAAACGTGGGCCCAAACCCGAACCCACCACAGAACCTCGAACAGACGCCTTCTCCCAACCCCATCAAACGTCTACTCCGCATCCATAGACACAATAAAGTCCAGCACCTTGCCCTTCAACAACGTGATAACCACATTTAATAAACATCTAATAATATTCAACAACTGCTAACTCTTCTCCAAACCCGTCTGGTCCTCCAGCACCACCTCCAGCACACACCCCTCCAACCAGCTCGTCAATACCTTAGCCAGCACCTTCACAGATGTGTTTAATAGGGAGATGGGCCTATATGACCCACACGCCACTGGGCACTTATCCTTTTTGGGGATTAATGAAATCAACATCTGAGTCAACGTGGCCGGCAGCTCCCCCCATGCCAGAGAGTCGGATAACATCTCCAGGAAATGTAGGACCAGTTCCGCTGCAAACCGATTGTAAAAGTCAACCGAGAAACGATCTGGTCCTGGCGCCTTCACTGATGGCTTCGACCCGATCGCTTCCATAACATCCTGTAACCCCAGCGGAGCCTCCAATCCATGCCCCTTCTCCCTCTCAACCTCCAGGAACACCATCTCCGCTGCCTCCTCCCTGAGGCTCAAACCTATACAGCCCCCTATAAAAAGTCTCAAATGCCTTATCAATTCTCTCATTGCCCAATAAACCATCTGCCACACCAGCGTCACTAGCGCTCTCCCCTCACACCCCCTCCCTCCCCCACAAACACACACACCTTCCCCACCAAACTCACCACCGCTCCCACCCCCCCTCTGGCTAACCGTCGCAGTCCCCCTGCCACCTCCCCCCCCCCCCCCAACATTGCTTCCATTCACCAGCACACTTGAATGAAATGAAATGAAAATCGCTTATTGTCATGAGTAGGCTTCAATGAAGTTACTGTGAAAAGCCCCTAGTCGCCACATTCCGGCGCCTGTCCGGGGAGGCTGATACGGGAATCGAACCGTGCTGCTGGCCTGCTTGGTCTGCTTTAAAAGCCAGCGATTTAGCCCAGTGAGCTGAAGACTGAAACAAAGGCCCCCGTCCATATCACCCAAACTGCCCCTTCTCGCACTATACCTACCCACATCCAACATTTGGAGGGGTCCCATCCACGACCCATCCCACCGCCGATACCCTCCCTCAACCAACATGAGAGAGACACACACGACTCCGAACCCCCCCCCCCCCCCCCCCCCCCCCCCCCCAACCATTGGAAAATACCAACAAGGCCAACAAGTGAAAATAGAAGAAAACATTGGTAAACATTATACAAACATCTCGGAAACAAAAACATCATGAACATTCCCCCAATCAACCCTCTGCCAAACCATGCTCTTTAATATAACCGTGTGCCTCTTCGGGTCAGGTAAAATAATATTTCTTCCTTTTAAAAGTCACCCAAAGTTTGGCCGGGTAAATCACACCAAGTCGGACCTTATTTCAATAAAGTATCACCTTGGCCCGATCAAAGTCAATCTGCAGCTTGGCCAGGTCGGCACCAATGTCTGGGTATATTACGATCCGCTGGCCCTCCCAAGTACAGTCTCTCATCGTCCTCGCACACCTCAGGATCCGCTCCTTCACCTGGGGTTCTCACTATCACTGCCCTCGGAGGCTCCCCTGCTCCCCGCCTCAACAATCGATGATCCCAGTCCACCTCCTGCTTTGCCAACATCTTTGAGACATAGGCTATGGCACTCATTCCCTCCATCTCCTCCAGCAGGCCTACAATGCGTTGGTTCTGCCACCGGGGCCGATTCTCCTGCTCGTCTGCCTTTGTTTTCAGCTCCTTGCAGACCACTCTCAGCATCGCCACCTCTGCCTCCAATTCTACAATTCGACCGGCCTGGTCCATGACCCCCCTTTCCACCTCTTGGGTCGTCACACCTTGCAGATCCAGGCTCTTCTCCCCCCACTCCATGGCTCAAAAAGAGGGGCCACCACTCACTCAATCACCTTCGATCAGACTCTTGCATCTCTATCCAATGCTGCCGAAGTTCCCCCTGAACCAATCCCAGCAACTGCTGCACTGGCAATGGGGTGGACGATGCCCCAGTCTCCGCCAGGCCGTCTGTAAGTGGGCCATGCAGAGCTGCCACCTCCAGCACCATCGCCTTATCTGACTTCTGTCGGGTGCAGTAACCCGTCAACATTCCACCTTGGAGGAGAATTCAATAACCACCACTTATCCCATAAAACTTCCAAACAAAGAGCCCATTAATCGAGCAGAAAGGGCCAAAACCAAAACCTTCAAGCAGGAGCCACCCTGTGTGCGACCAGTCAGCACATGCCCCAACCGGAAGTCAATTTAATAAGTTAAAAGATAAATGAATAAAAATGACCAGGTGAGGGGATTCAGTGTGAACGTGTCTGGTTCACTCATACTCTCAGGGTGCTCAGTGGGTGTGTCATTGTTGGTGTGGGGGGTGAGAGTGAGTGAAAATCCCGAGGCTGGGACTAAGATTCATTCATTCTCCCACCCTCTCTCTCACAGCCAAACATGCACTCCCTACCTCAGGGCCAGATACCCATTCTCTCCCTCTCAGCGTCACACTCATTCCTAATGTCCCTCACACAATACAGCATTGTGCCCGTCCCGGCTTCAACACAACTTCGCCCACCCGAAGGTCTGCTCCGGTCAGATCAGATCATTCCTACCCCCTGGTCCAGCTGCAGTTGCTCTGGATTATACTTACCTGTAGCTCATCCATCTCCCCCCCCCCCCCCCCCCCCGCATTTGGAGTATTGCGTGCAGTTCTGGTCACCGCATTATAGGAAGGATAGAACATAGAACATAGAACAGTACAGCACAGAACAGGCCCTTCGGCCCTCAATGTTGTGCCGAGCCATGATCACCCTACTCAAACCCACGTATCCACCCTATACCCGTAACCCAACAACCCCCCCCCCTTAACCTTACATTTATTAGGACACTACGGGCAATTTATCATGGCCAATCCACCTAACCCGCACATCTTTGGACTGTGGGAGGAAACCGGAGCACCCGGAGGAAACCCACGCACACGTGCAGACTCCACACAGACAGTGACCCAGCCGGGAATCGAACCTGGGACCCTGGAGCTGTGAAGCATTTATGCTAACCACCATGCTACCCTGCTGCCCACTACCATGCTATCCACACACAATATTCACCCCCTAGTGATACATCAGGTGATCAACAGCACTGGATGTCAAAGTTATGAATTTTAGATGTATCGTGATCATTACATGTCAAATTTCTCTATTCTCGGGGGATAGAATTAACCCCTAAAATGTTTTTGGTTCAAATGTTTTTTTAAAAATGACATTCACATCCTTTAAGCTTAACTTGATGTGTGGGATTCATGTTATTCTCTCCTGCACTAATACAGTATCGCTGTTGGATTTTCTTTCTAAAGTAGACCATAGAGTAACAAAGGTCATGAGAATCCTCTCCAACCTGAAGAGGCGTCGAAACAAAGTGAGCACAGGTTTGAGAATTGGATACTCTTCCAGCCCAAGCACAGTTGGGAGCAATAGCACATAAAGGAGGGAAATCCTCCATACCAATGCTACTCAATGGCTGAAAGAGGAAGGAAAGACCCCACGTGAGTATTTCCGTCATTGCGACAATCTTTGAATAGAAGTAAAAGAGTACATTCTTCCTTCCGTCCACTTCATCACTTTGTCTCCGATAGATTACCTCACTGTTTGCAACCAAGAGAAACGATGTGACTTGTTTATAATTAAAACTCTTTTACACTCAGAGGAAATGAGTTGGCTTTCAATGGGTCCTCACGGCCTGAATCTTAGTTAGATAAGAGCTCATCACACCTCTCCTGAACACCATCCTAAAACATGCAGCTTAGCTTCCAATAAGATGCTGAAACCTCTCAAAAATCTGAACCTTGACCCCCCCACATTCAAACTTCCCACTTGCAGGTTTTATGGAGATGGCCAGCTATCTTCCAGCTCCTGGGAGGTGAGTTGCCAATTAAAATATGCTGACGAGGTTGTCAGCCTTGCTGTTTCACGTTGGGTAGATGGGTTTCTGAGGCATCGGGAATTCCTGGCAGGTGAATGGAGGCAGGGACAGCGAGGAAAGGTCTTTACAACACTGCTTGTGGGCCAGCAGGAACAGGAGTGATTCTCTCCAGCCCCCACACTCCCCGACAACTGGACCTCTACTGCACAAAGTCATAAGGGGTCAGAACTTTGATCTCCTAGTGTTTTGTGCCAGCTATAACCCCCACGAGACCCATGGGTCAAACTCGATTGATCTCCCCGTGGGGTTCATGGTGTGCGAGCTCCCCTGGAGAGGGGCGGAGGCCCAACTACGGGTTCATAGATTATCACAGAATTTACAGTGCAGAAGGAGGCCATTTGGCCCATTGAGTCTGCGCTTGCTCTTGGAAAGAGCACCCTACCCAAGGTCAACATCTCCACCTTAGCCCCATAACCCAGTAACCCCACCCAACACTAAAGGCAATTTTGGACACTAAGGGCAATTTATCATGGCCAAGCCACCTAACCTGCACATCTTTGGATTGTGGGAGGAAACCGGAGCACCCGGAGGAAACCCACGCACACACAGGGAGGATGTGCAGACTCCGCACAGACAGTGACCCAAGCCGGAATCGAACCTGGGACCCTGGAGCTGTGAAGCAATTGTTAATTCCCCAAGATAAAGGCCGGGTCAGGAGGGAGCCAGCATCCCAGGATGGTCCCAGCTTGGAATGTTGCTGAGTTGCTGTATTTGCTAACTCTGAGTAGGAAATAAATAACTTTTGACCCACCTTTTTGGGACTCCTCATTGACTATAATAGTCCCAGAAACTGGATGCAAGGCTTCTCTCACACTGATGGGGGAGGGTCTCTCACACTGATGGGGGACAAAAAGAAAAATGACAAAGGATGTGTTTGTTCACCTCTCGCAAAAAACAAGTTAGGGTGGCAACCACTGATCAACGTAACAGCCGACAAACCAAGTGAGATTCAACATGAAACAATGGAAGCAAAGAGTGACATCATATTCAGAGCCAGAATATCCTCCAAACCTAGAGGAAGACCCAGCAGTTCCAGAGCCTGTCACTCCTCCAAGAGTAGTGTGAACGAGGTGTGGAGGGCAATCAGGCCTCCAACTGCCTGAAGCTCTGAATTCAAGTACATGGAGGTTGTGATAATGTAGTAATGATAATGGGCACAATTCAATGAACTCAAGCTGAAGTTTGCTGAATGGCGCTACCCAACAGCACTTTGCCCTTTTTTGGCCTTGGGGGCTGCCCCCGCCGAGGCCGCACTTAGAGGGATTTCCTGCTGGGGAACTTCAGCTTTCAGACCCCCTGCCGCTTTTCTGAACCCCCCCCCCCCCCCCTTCCATTCACACCCCCCCCCCCCCTTCCCACTTCCCAGCGGGTGGCCCCTGGGAAACCCTCTCATCCCCATTTACCTCACAAAGACATCACCCCCTCTGCCCCCCCCCCCTCCCCCTGGCAGTGCCACCCGGGCACTCAGAGGAGGGAAAAATCATACAATTGGCAACATCATTTGATGCTTCCACCTTTATAAAAATATATATATTCATTAATGGCTGTAGGTGTCTCCAGCAAAGCCAGCATTTGCTGCCCATCCCTAATTGCCCTTGAACTGCTCAGTCTTTTCAAAGGGCAATTAAGAGTCAACCGCATTGCTGTGGGTCTGCAGACACATGTAGGCCAGACCAGGTAAGGATGGCAGATCTCCTTCCCTAAAGGACATTAGTGAACCAGGTGTGTTTTTATAACAATCAATGATAATTTCACAGTCATCAATACTGAGGTTAGCTTTTATTTCCAGATTTATTCTGAATTTTAAATTCCACCAGCTGCCGCGGTGGGATTCAAACCCCTGTGTCCCAGAGAACTAGCTGATCCATAGGTTTTTTTTTAGACATTACCATTATGCCACCATCTCCGGCTGCTGAAATTCTTGTCAGAAACATAAAATGAACAATGAAGTGCCGCAGCAGATTAATCGAAATCCGAAATGTACGAGGCAGAAACTTTGTTGAGCTGACTTTCCTCGCAGATTTGCAGAGGGACCGCGCCTTGGCTTGGTGTAAAGGCCGCGTGCTCGCACAATCCTGAGGGCGATGCTGGCAGGAGTACAACGCCTGGGCGGGCGGGACACACAGGTCAGACAGGTCAAATGAGAGAAGCCAGACTTAATGCGTCCTAGAAGGGATGGGGGAGTCAAAGTAATGGTCCTGTACATGTAAACACGGCTTTGATTATGGAAAAAGGATCTGTTGCAGACTGGTAAATCATAGAATCATGGAATTTACAGTGCAGAAGGAGGCCATTTGGCCCATCGAGTTTGCACCAGCTCTTAGAAAGAGCACCCCACATGCAGACTCTGCACAGACAGTGACCCAAGCCAGGAATCGAACCTGGAGCTGTGAAGCCACTGTGCTAACCACTGTGCTACCGTGACGCTCCAAAATGATTGGAGTTCAGTAAGTTGCTCTGGATAGACAGGTTACCTCGTGTGGACTGGGCATAGGAAACTCAAACTAAACCCCACAGGCTCCTGAAACCCATGTCCAGGGTCCCCAGCACAGTAGCCCAGTGGTTAGCACAGTTGCTTCACGGCTCCCGGGCTCCAGGTTCAATTCTAAGCTTGGGTCACTGTCTATGCGGAGTCTGCACTTTCTCCCCGTGTTTGCGTGGGTTTCCTCCGGGTGCTCCGGTTTCCTTCCGAAGTCCAAAGATGTGCTGGTTAGGTGGATTGGCCATGATAAATTGCCCTTCGTGTCCAAAATGGTTAAGTGGGGTTACTGGGTTCCGGGGATAGTTTGGAAGTGCGGGTTTAAATGGGGTACTCTTTACACGGGCTGGTGCAGACTCGATTTGCCAAATGGCCTCCTGCACTGTAAATTCTATGATAAGCTGCTGTAGTCCCTCTTTACTCCACACGATGGAGGCAACGCCTCTCTGACAATAAGTACACCAACTTTTGCCAAGTTTGATGCCTAAAGCTCCATTGAAATTCAAGTCACCCATCCAGAACATCTGGATTCCGCAGCGATTAATACAAACTCTTACGGTTTTGTGAAGGGAAAGACTCGGAGATATGTGATCACTGCATTTGTTATACCTACTTTGCATTAAAGCGAGACTGGCAAGAGGTATTTTCAGACCGGTCAAAACAACTCACCCTGAAAAGTTTCTACTTACGTGTTGATAGGTTGCTGGTTTGACTACCGCAATACAATAGTGAAAGAACATGCAAATTAGAAACAGGAGAGATCATTTGGCCCCTTGAGCTTTTTCCACCACTTGATCAGAATCATGGCAGATCTGGTTGTGGTAACAACCCTACTGCCAACCTTTGATTCCCTTGCCAATCAAGAATCTATCGAACACAAGCTTGAAAATATTCAATGTCTCAGCCTCCACTCCTCTCTGGGAAAGGGAATTCCACGGACTAACAACACTCTGAGAGGAAGAAATTCTCCTCATCTTACATAGAAGATAGGACCAGGAGGAGGCCTTTTGGCCCTTCGAGCCTGCTCCGCCATTCATCACAATCATGGCTGATCATCCAACTCAATAGCCTAATCCTGCTTTCATCTTAAATGGAGGACCCCTTAATTTTAAACTATGTCTCCTAGTTTTGTCTCTCCCACTAGGGGAAACATCCTCTCAGCATCCATCTTGTCAAATCTCCTCAGTATCCTCAATAAGATTCACCTATCATTCTCCTGAATCCCAATGGACACAGGTCTGACCTGTCCTCTTTCCTTATAAGACGATTCTCTCTACTCTGGAATCAGTCAAGTGAGTTTTCTCTGAACTGCTTCTGATGCTGTTATATTTTCATAATGGTGGCCATTCAGCCATGAGCACCCAACAGAGGTCCACTCCTACACCCTGTCCCCATAACCCTGTAAGGCTACCTAACCTTTGGACACATAGGGGCAATTTATCATGGCCAATCCACCTAATCTGCACATAAAAGATTGTGTGAGTTGAAAGGGTCCTTCCTGTTTGCTTTTCTTTATTCCCTGTTTATTCCCTTAATTTCCTTTTCTTTTACTTTTGTTGTTACATTTTTGATCCATGGATCTTTAATGGACCTGTGACTTTAAGGCAAAGCAGCAGCCTGCACCTTTAATTTAAACAGGAAGATTCAGAAGGCTGTGCTGTTTTAGACTGACGTCAGTGATGACTTGGAGTGGTTGATGTGTCTGCATGGGTTTCCTCCGGGTGCTCCGATTTCCTCCCACTGTCCAAAGACGTGCAGGTTAGGCGGATTGGTCATGATAAATTGCCCTTAGTGACCAAAAAGGTTAGGAGGGGTTATTGGGTTACGGGGATAGGGTGAAAGTGAGGGCGTTAGTGGGTCGGTGCAAACACGATGGGTCGAATGGCCTCCTTCTGCGCTGTATGTTCTATGTTCTATGTTCTAACAGGCTGATGTGAAGTCAGGATATTCTTCTGGAAAAGCTGTGAGTAAGATATTGCTAACTGCAAGGAAGATCATTAAGTGCGATAAACCAGAGACTTTAGACGCTTAAACTGTGAAAAAAGTGCTTGAATTAAATAATCATCTGAAGCAAGGACTCTTATCTTTTGGCCTTAATCCTTATTAGTTTTACCCCTTCCACCCCTCTCTGTTTGTTTGTCTTGTGTGTGAATAGAGGGTGGGGTAGTTGAAGGGGGAGTCGGGTATTAGCTTGTTGTTAAGCAGCTGTATTTACTGCGTATTAAATATTTGTTCCAGTTATAAATAAACAATTTAACACAGTGGGCTAAAGAGCTGGCTTGTAATGCAGAACAATGCTAGCAGCGTGGGTTCAACTCCCGTACCAGCGTCCCCGAACAGGTGCCGGAATGTGGCGACTAGGGGCTTTTCACAGTAACTTCATTGAAGCCTACTTGTGACCATAAGTGATTATTATTGAACAATAATTGTGTTTAAATTTACAAACTGGTGACTGTAATTATTAGGCAGCCAAGGGCCAACGGTTTCAGGTATTTTTTATAAGAATTATTGGTTAATTCAACCTATGTTGTGACTCCGGGATGAGTGGAGCTGGTATTGACCGCGCACTAGCCCAGGGCATCATAACAGAGTGAATTCTGACTGTAATGTAGTGTTTGCAGAGAGAAGACACATGATTTGAAGTAATTTACCGGATGATAAATTGAACCTTTCCAAACAAAGGTACAGGCCTTACCTCACTGAAAAGAATGTAATGTTTCTCTGAAGGGGCTGGGAGACAGGCAGGGAGAAGCAGCGTGAAATCTCCATCGCCCTCCTGATCGGTGCCCCACCCCATCCCGATTACGTCTGGGACAGGAAGGGTCAATGTTGCTCTTCGCACTCAGAGACAATTAAGTTCCCTAAATGGCCATTTAAGGACCGCATCCTGCTCCTGCTGGTATTTTACCAGCAGCGGGTGGAATACATGCTCTGTGGGCAGCCCACCAGGTAAGCCCTTCGAGGTATCCCTGCCAGCTGGTGGGGGTTCCCTTCTACATGTGATGCCCACGCCCAACCTAGAGATCCAGTGACTGCAAAGGCTGCCCATGTGTGAACTCTGCCCGCCTACCCTTAAAACTGACCCCCTGCCCACCCGTCTGCATGGGCTCCCTAACTGGCCCCATGATCCCATCTCACCTCCCTTTCCTCCAGGGATCCAGTGAGAATCCTTCAACCTAGGCCCTTGTGACGTGCCGCCCACCAATGCTGATACTACTGCCAGCCTCTGATAGGGTTGAAGCTCTCAGAGGTGGCACATCCATATTGAAGATGCCAAAGGCCCCATCACCAACCAGTTAAATGTCTAATTAAATCTAGCGGGGAATTGGGAATGGCCACTGGGTCCCCGGCAACAAAAACAGTGAATCTTCTGAAAGGAGAACCACCATAGTTTCTCAGGTGTTGTGAAATATAACCTCGATGTTGCTTCTGACAGTGGAACCTGCCTCCCTCCGCAAGGTCAGGTTAGAATGGAAGGAGGCTGTTGGATGGAACAATACCTGATCATTCTCATTCAGGAGTCAACTGCATTAGACAAAACCTTCAAAACAATCCCTAAATGACTTAAGGGATTAGAGGTAAAGATGATCAGAGTTTTTTTAAAATTTAGAGTACACAATTATTTTTTCCAATTAAGGGGCAATTTAGAGTGGCCAATCTACCTATCCTGCACATCTTTGGGTTGTGGGGGTGAACCCCGGAGACACGGGGAGAATGTGCAAACTCCACACGGACAGTGACCCAGGGCCGAGATTTGAACCCAGGTCCTCAGCGCCGTAGGCAGCAATGCTAACCACTGTGCCACCGTGCTGCCCCAAGATGATCAGAGTTAAACATTTGCTGAGATAGTGGCGGCACGGTGGCAGAGTGGTTCAGCACTGCTCCCTCATAGCGACAGGGACCCAGGTTCAATTCTGACCTTGGCTGATTGTGTGAAATTTACATGTTCTCCCTGTGTCTGCGTGGGTTTCCTCTGGCTGCTCCGGTTTCCTCTCAATCACAAGATGTGCAGGTTAGGTGGATTGGTCATGCTAAATTTCCCTTTTGTATCCAAAGGTTAGGTGTGGTTATGGAGTTGTGAGGGAGTGGGCCTAGGTAGGGTGCTCTTTCAGAGGGTTGGTGCAGACTCGATGGGCTGAATGGCCTCCTTCTGCACTGTAGGGATTCTATTCTATCATATAGAGGCAGCACGGTAGCATGGTGGTTAGCATAAATGCTTCACAGCTCCAGGGTCCCAGGTTCGATTCCCGGCTGGGTCACTGTCTGTGCGGAGTCTGCACGTCCTCCCCGTGTGTGCGTGGGTTTCCTCCGGGTGCTCCGGTTTCCTCCCACAGTCCAAAGATGTGCGGGTTAGGTGGATTGGCCATGCTAAATTGCCCGTAGTGTAAAAAGTAAGGTTAAGGGGGGGGGCTTTTGGGTTACGGGTATAGGGTATACGGGTATAGGGTGGATACGTGGGTTTGAGTAGGGTGATCATTGCTCGGCACAACATTGAGGGCCGAAGGGCCTGCTCTGTGCTGTACTGTTCTATATAGAGGCTATCCAACAGATGAAAGCTTGTGGCAAGGACAACATTGCAGCAGTGATCTGTAAAGTTGGTCATGAACTCTCAATTGATGATAAATCAATTTATGGGAACAATATCTCTTCTATCAACTATGTGAAAGATTCTCACACAAATCCTCCTGAACAGCCTTGGACCTGACAGTGAAGAGGCCCTGGCTAAGACCCAATTTGGTTTACAGGAATACATTGAAATCACAAACATAACCTTTGACACTCAACAAGAAATGTGTCTGAAACAATGCAGGGGGGCTCCTCCCCATGAACTTCCTCGATCAGCCAAAGACCTTTGACTCCATCAATCGCAAAGCTCTTTGAAAAGCCAACCAGAAATTTGGGTGTCCAGGAAGATTTGTCCCTACACTGCGACACCTGCATGACAGTATGACAGCAACTGTCCTTTGCAATGGATTCCCGTACCAGCCTCCCTGGACAGGCGCCGGAATGTGGCGACTAGGGGCTTTTCACAGTAACTTCATTGAAGCCTGCGCGTGACAATAAGCGATTTTCATTTCATTTCATTGGAGACCGAAACCTTTCATATCTGGATTATCAATCTTGGCTGAATGAATGCACCAACTCGCTTCACCATCTACCTCAAACTGGTCATGGAACTCATTCATGATCAACTTCCGCAAGAAGCTTTGACTCCACAGGAAACTTCTCCAACCTCAATGGGCTGAAAGCCAAGATGAACGTAATCCTAAAGGACATCCACGACTTCAAATCTGTCAATGGCTGTGCAGTTGTGGTCCACACTGCAAGCAACATTCAGATCAGCCTCAACATTCTTAACACTGCATATGAAAGGGATGGTACTCACTCAACCTTAACAAAGTCCTCCCCTGGACAAGCACCTACATCTCTTGCTATTGATGAGGAGATTTTAGAAGTTGTTGAACACTTCTCATATCTCAGCAGCTATCGTTCTCAAAAAGCTATCACTGAAGTGGAGATCCACCACTGAATCAGCTGTGTCAGACACCCTTTCAAATATCCCACAAGTGGGTTTGGTTTTGATTATCCTTGAAACATGCATCAACATCCTGGGAGGTTACCATTGACCAGAAATTGACTGGACTAGCCATACAAATACTATGCCTACAACAGCAGGTCAGAGGCTAGGAATCTTACAGAGAGTAACTTACCTCCTGACACCCAAAGCCTGTCCGCTATCTACAAGGCACAAGCCAGACATGTGATGGCATACCCCCCACTGAGTGCAGCTCCAACAACACTCAACAAGTTCAACACCATCCACTTGACAGATACCCCAACCACCACCTTCAACATTCACTCCCTGCACCACCAATGAACAGGGGCAGCTGTATATGCCATCTGCAAGGTGCACTGCACCAACTTACCAAGGATCCTGCGACAGCACCTTCCAAACGCGTGTCGTCCACCATCTAGAAGAGCGAGAGCAGTAGATACCTGGGACCACCACCACCTGGAGTTCCCCTCCAAGTCAGTCACCATCCTGAGTTGGAAATATATCGCCCTTCCTTCACTGTCGCTGGGTCAAAATCCTGGAACTCCCTCCCTATCAGCACTGTGGGTGTAGCTTTTCCACATAGATGGCAGTGGTTCATGAATGCAGCTCACTACCACCGCTCAAAGCAAAATTAGGGATGGAAAACAAATGCTGGTCTCGCCGGTGACACCCACATCCCATGAACCAATAAAAAAGCACATGTTGGATGTCACAGCAGTCCAGACTTCCTGAAAATGACAGGTCTGCTGGGTGGGGGGAGGATAGTGGCCGCAGTTCTAGGGAAACAACTCTGCTGTTCCTCTCACAGAGTGACAGCCAGCAGGAAATTACTTGAAGTGTAGCCTCGGCAGAGAGAAACTCCACAAGGCCAAAAGAAAATGGCGAAGTGCCATTGAAACCGTGCCCAAAATTAGATATTGATTCTTTCCGGTGAATCCCGCTTCTGGGAAAAAATAATAAAACAGAAAACACTCCTCCAGCCTTCGCCCCTCACCGCTCCCCCCCCCCCCCCCCACCCCCCGCACCCCGCCCACACACACATACATCTACACGCGCATTTTCCATCCACTGTTTGCCACCTCCACACCCGCTGTCCCAATAAGAATGGCGGGCAGGTTCTCAGTACAGCTCCCAGTGCTGCCCAATCCCAGCTCCATAGCCTCGCAGTGCAACTGGGAGTCGTGGCTGGTGCTGAGGCAAATCTGAGCACGGAAGGACTATTCTTGATGGGGGCCACCCTCAGAGGTATAATAATAGTGAAATGTTTCAGTGGGCAGAGGGCAGCAGGCCACTCAGCTCGCAGAAGGAATCCTGCAGGGTGTTAAGGGCCAGAGTTTAGAGAACCCCAAAGTGTATCATGGAGTTCACCTGACCCACAACTTTTAATAGATTGTGGTCTGGGGAGCACACGGCCCACTCTACAGGTGCGGTACAGCAGAAATGGAAAAGTATTTTTAAAAGCAGAACAATGTTTATTCCATGAACTCAAGTTAACCTTTTTAAAACATCCAGTGAACATCTTAGCGACCATCAATTCAATACAACCCCCCAAAGAATACAACACTAAGTAATCCTTAATAACTTCCCAAACAACATCCAGAAGACAAAAAGAACCCTTTGTACAGAAAGACATCAGGCTCAACTTCACTACTGAAAGCAGCTACCACATTGAAATCAGCAAAATGGACATTCATAAGCTTGCAGAGATTCACACACATCCTGCTGTGACTTCAGCTTCTCCAAAACTAAAATGAAACCAAACCCACCCTGCAGCAAAAAGCCTAAAGCGAAAGTAAAAAGCTGACAGACAGCCCAGCTCCACCCACTCTCTGAGATCAGCGCAAAAATATACACCCGTTTCTTAAAGGTACTCTCACTACAGATTTTTATATACACAACCATTTATAAACACCCATTTCTTAAAGGTACTCTCACATGACACAGGCATGTTAGTTCCTGCCCATGGGCCTACCCTTTTAGAGGTTGGTGGCGGTGGGTGAGGGGGGTTGGGGGGGGGGGGGGGGGGGGAAAGGATAGACTCCCTGACAGCAGCCCCCCCTCCCTCAGGTCGGCTGCAAGAAGGCTTCATCCACAGCCTCTCCACACAGCAGGGGGTTGAGGAGTGGTTTGTTTGCCACCATCAAAATGCCAGCAGTGTTGCAAATTGTCCCTCATTGAGGCCTTGTCTGTTTAAATTGCCTGTCCATCTCCATGCAGAAAGCTGTCTATCTCCATGCAGCAAGTTGCCAATCTACATCTGAGGTCGGCCCTGGGAAACCCCATCTCCATAGATTCAGCCCCCTGATGCTTTGTGAGGTTGAGGGAGGCTGCTGGATGAAGGGTTCAGTTCCAAATGACCATTCTGCACAGATTGATGAGGTCAGGTTCTGCATACTTCTGGCAGGCATTATTTGAGTCTGCGTTACACCCTTCACCAAGAAGGCCGTGCAAAACATATGTTTCATGTCAGAAATGCCATGTGCCGCCTACACCATTTTGATTTTCTAAAAGCATATATAGTGCCCCAAAAACTGGTGCCACTGAGTGCAGTTTCTCACTCGATGAATTTCAGTCTCTCTATGGAGAGCTGGATTCAATAAATCTGGCTGTTTGTAGTATGTTATAAAAGCTGCTGTTATTGTTATAAAGACCCATTAGTTCACCAATGTCTTTCAGCAAGAGGAAACTGCTACCCCCTGCCTTAATTCCCTCACTAAGTTGCGAGTTCATGCCCCATCCCAGAGTCTTGAGCGCTAAAATCATTGGGGTTGTAAGGTAGCACAGCGGTTAGCACAGTTGCTTCACAGCACAAGGGCCCCAGGTTTGATTCCGACTTGGGTCACTGTCTGTGAGGAGTCTGCACGTTATTCCCGTGTCTGTGTGGGTTTCCTCCAGGTGCTCCGGTTTCCTCCCACAGTCCAAAAGATGTCCAGGTTAGGTGGATTGGCCATGCTAAATTGCCCTTAGTGTCCAAAAAAAGGTTAGGTTGGGTTACGGGAATGCGTGGGGGTATGGGCTTGGGTGGGTTGCTCTTTCCAAGGGCCGGTGCAGACTTGATAGGCCGAATCGCCTCCTTCTGCACTGTATATTCTATGATTCTATGACTGATACAACAGTGAAATACTGATGGAGTGCTACACTGTTGGAGGTGCTGGCTTTCAAATGAGGCATTAAGTCGTGCCATCTGTATTACGGATGCCTGGTCAGCTTTCAAAAGTGGCTCAGATACTGGACCAGAGCTCCAATGTTTTAAATTTTAAGGCAGTGAGGAAAGCTTGATTCATTGCAGGACTGATTATATAAGAAATAGGGCTTGGTTATTTTATAAACAAATTTTATTGAAACTAAAAAAGAAAGGAAAACACTGTTTAATCTTTTAAACTTCAATCCTAACAATAACAGTTTACATGTAGTTCCTTAACCTTAACACACTAGTGCCCATTAAACAGCACATGCTGCCCTCATTCCATTTACATAGACAGGCAAAGGCAATACTTTCATTTACAAAACAATTTTTCTTCTGTTAGCGAAATTCTGGCAGAACCCTTTTCCAAAGCCAGCTTCGGTGGCAAATTTCATGACCTCTCTCGGTTGTTTGCAAAGCCATTTCCCTGTACCTGTTCATAACAGGATACCTGCTCTGTCTCTCCGCCCAGCCCTCAAATAAAGGCTATCTGCTGAGGTTTTCCAAACTTGAACCCATCATTGTTATCTATGGCTGTTTGACTTTCCACTCACAGTTATGCAAAAGAACAGAGCCATGCTATTAGAACATAGAACATAGAACATTACAGCGCAGTACAGGCCCTTCGGCCCTCGATGTTGCGCCGACCTGTGAAGCCAATCTAAAGCCCATCTACCACTATTCCCTTATCATCCATATGTTTATCCAATGACCATTTGAATGCCCTTAGTGTTGGCGAGTCCACTACTATTGCAGGCAGGGCATTCCACGCCCTTACTACTCTCTGAGTAAAGAACCTACCTCTGACATCTGTCCTATATCTATCTCCCCTCAATTTAAAGCTATGTCCCCTCGTGCTGGACATCACCATCTGAGGAAAAAGGCTCTCACTGTCCACCCTATCTAATCCTCTGATCATCTTGCATGCCTCAATTAAGTCACCTCTTAACCTTCTTCTCTCTAACGAAAACAGCCTCAAGTCCCTCAGCCTTTCCTCATAAGATCTTCCCTCCATACCAGGCAACATCCTGGTAAATCTCCTCTGCACCCTTTCCAATGCTTCCACATCCTTCCTATAATGCGGCCACCTGAACTGCATGCAATACTCCAAATGCGGCCGCACCAGACTTTTGTACAACTGCAACATGACCTCATGGCTCCGAAACTCAATTCCTCTACCAGTAAAAGCTAACACACCATACGCCTTCTTAACAAACCTCTCAACCTGGGTGGCAACTTTCAGGGATCTATGTACATGGACACATATCTATTGATATGCAACTGGCTCCCATTGATGGACAAAGAGGCCATCAGACCCTGTAATGGGCTAATAGCTGGTCAGACCGGAGTGTCCCAAACGATAATGAATCTTGAGTGATTCACGCTTGTTGAACAGGGTCATACAGTGCATTCCCATAATGAGCTTAAGTCTGAATGGCACAATGTAACACATGCCAGGTGTCGGCGTATCACTCTGACTCCATGATGGCAGTGTTTTTTCTTCTCAATCTGTTTAACCCCTAAATTGCCTGCTACATTTTTGATCTAATTTCTGGCCCAATTTCCTAATATCTCCCTCGCCTAACACCTGTCTCCCCTCGCAAGGTCAGCACAAAAGATTCTGTTTAACTATTTCAAAAAAGAGTAATGGAGTTATCGCTAGTGTCCTGACCAATGTTTATCTCTGAACCAACATTAGCAAAACCAGATTATCTGGTCACTATCACATTGTTATTTATGGAATAGGAACATGGGAACATAGGAATTAGCATCAGAAGTAGGTAATTCAGCCCCTCGAGCCTGCTAAACCATTCAATCAGATCCTGGATGACCTCTCCCTTCTCTCAAATCCACCTCCCAACTTGTTCCCTTTAACCCGTTTCTGAAATCAGAAATACATCTATCTCAATCTTGCTATGTGCAGGTTGACCGCTGCGTCTCCAATATCACAATAGCATCACTGGCAGTCCAGTGCTTTGTGACACCTTGAGGTTGTGAAAGGTGCTATATAAATGCAACTTATGTTTTTAATGCAGGGATAGTCCGAGGGGTGGTGAGAATTACAAGTTCAAGAGGCAGAAAACATCAGTGCCTCACTTTTCCAGTTCTACTTTATCAGAGTTATCAAAAGAGCGAGAGAGAGAAAAACAGCAGCAATATGTTATCTGACTTTCAATAAATTGCCTTTTAGAATTGCTCGCAGCAAGAGAGTATTAATGTTTGAGATAAGCTGTATGAGTCATCTAACTTTAAGTAGATAGGATTTATTGCTTTTTTCTGGAATCAATAAACATGAAACATTGCTGGTGACCAATCTGATTAGAACTATTACTCATTGCATGTGTATCAATCCCTCTTAACCAAGTTAGCCCACAGGAATTGAAGATAGTGAATTGGACTTAGGGCACTATCTTAATTGCATCTGTAGCTTTCTCCGTGGGAACATTATTCAAACCTCTGCAAGGCCATTAGATAAATGATTCGATTAGGCTTTTTCAAGAGATTGTGACCAGACTTGTAATTAAAGTTTCAATATTGAAGGCCTTATATTTTACTCTGCCAGCCAAGGTTCAGTGGTAAGTAACCTCACTCGAGTCAGAGGGCCATAAGTTCAAGCCTCACTCCAGAAACTTGCGCACATAGGGCTTAATTTCACATTTCTCCCTGATGGCTGGTGTTAAGGAGCATCAAATAGCACAAATGGACATCACACTATTCATTAATGACTTTTATGAAGGCAGATACATTAACGGCATTCAAAAGGCATCTTGAAAAACACATGGATAGGATGGGTATAGAGGGAACGAAAGGGAAAATGCTGGAAAATCTCAGCAAGTCTGGCAGCATCTGTAGGGAGAGAAAAGAGCGAACGTTTCGAGTCTGATGACACTTTGTCAAAGCAGCTTTGACAAAGAGTCATCGGATTCGATACATTAGCTCTTTTCTCTTCCTACAGATGCTGCCAGACTTGCTGAGATTTTCCAGCATTTTCCCTTTCGTTTCAGATTCCAGCATCCGCAGTAATTTGCTTTTATCCAGTGGGTATAGAGGGATACAGCACAAGGAAGTGCTGAGATTTTTGGCAATGGTTGGTATCATGACCGGTACAGCCCTGAAGGGCCAAAGGGTCTGCTCCTGTGCTGTATTGTTCTTAGTTCATAGAAAGTCATATATCCAAATTTGTGGGTGATACAAAGTTAGGTGGCACTGTAGACAGCCTAGATGATAGCAGCAAGGAGATATTGACAGACGAGGTGAATGGGCAAAATTATGGCAGATGGAATTTAATGTCAGCAAGTGTGAGGTTACCCATTCTGGACCAAAAAAGGATAGCACAGAGTACTTTCTAAATGGAAAGAGGTTAGGTAGAGTGGATGTCCAAAGAGACTGAAGGGTTCAGGTGCATAAATCCTTAAAATGCCAGGAACAAGTGCAGAAAATAATTAAAAAGGCTAATGGAATGCCAGCCTTTATATCGAGAGGATTGGAATATAAAGACCCAAGGATTATTCTGCTGTCATACAAATCCCAGTTTAGACCCCACTTGGAGTCACTGTGAGCAATTCTGGGCACCACACTTTAGGAAGAATATTTTGACCTTGGAGGGAGTGCAAGAATGATACCTGGATTACAGAGGTTATGTTACGAGGACAGATTACTCAAATTAGACCTATTTTGCTAGAATTTGCAAGGTTAAGGGGTGATCTGATCAAAGTATTCAAGATATTAATGGAAAGACAGGATAGATAAAGATAAACTATTTCCACTGGTTGGAGATTCTAGAACTAGGGGCCATAGTCTAAAATTAGGGTTAAACGATTGATGAGAGATGTGAGGAATAATTTGTTCACTCAAAGGGTGGTAAAGGTTTGGAACTCCCTCCCACAAACAGCAGTTGAAGCTGGAACAGTTGTTAATTTTAAATCTGAGATAGATTTTAGTTCAACAAAGATATTAAGGGATATGGGCCAAAGGCAGCTATATGGAGTTAAACCACAGATCATCCATGGTCTCATTAAATGGTGGGACAGGTTTGATGGGCTGAACGGCCTACTCCTGTTCCTATGTTTATTGGGTTCTTGCCAGCCCTGACCTCCCAACACTTTTACGTAGGGGCGGGCAAGGCCTCAAGCTGGCTGCCCACCCTAGCCCCAGTTGAGGAACCTTAAGCAGTTAATTATTGGTTGTTTTCCACCCAACCTCAATTTTCAGCCTGGTGGGATGATATCCAAGGTGTGGGGAAATCCTGAAAATTATCGGATGGGAAGGGAGAGGAAGGGCACCTCCATCAGAAACCCCTTACTGATTCTATCTCCTCCACCACCACCACCACCACTGCCACTAAGGCCTAATGGCCGCTGGACCATCTCCCTCCCTCTCCAAACCCTCTCCCCAAACACCCCAATTGCCCACTAGCCACTCCCTCAGGCCGTCCCTACCCTCTAGACCCTTCGAACCAGAAAATTAACCTTTCCATCCAGTTCAAGACTGAGGCTCTGTCAAGTGCAAGCACTTCCACTTCTGGCCACTGCAGCACTGTTGCTGTACAGGCTAGAGAGTTTCTGGCCAATCTAAGAAAGGACTTCCTCTCAAGTGAGGGGCAGAAGCCCTGCCTACAGACAACTGACACTCATTGAAGTATGAAATGGCTGTGGGGCAGTCAGAATGAGCAGGGATATGTTCACCATTGGCTCTTCAGATGATGGGGCTGACACTTCTGCACAGTTCCAAGGGAGTTAGAGATGCTATCCTTCAGACGTGATTTTAGTGAGAAGTGGTGATTGGGTAACAAACAGTTACCCACAATCGGTGTGATGTCCACAGCAACTTTTTTAATTAATTGACTTTAACGGGATGTGAGCATCCCAAGTTGCCCCTGAAAAGGTGATGGTGAGCTGCCTTCTTGAACCACTGCAGTCCATGTGGTGTAGGTGCATCCACAGTGCTGTTTGGGAGAGAGTTCCAGGATTTTTATCCAGCAGCAGTGAAGGAAAGACAGATATATTTCCAAGTCAGGGTGGTGAGTGACTTGGAAGGGAACCTCTCGGTGGTTCCCATGTATCTGCTGGCCTTGCCCTTCTAGACCATAGTGGTTGTGGATTTGGAAGGTGCTGCCTAAGGAGCCGAGGTGAGTTACTGCAGTGAATCTTGTAGATGGTACACACTGCTGATACTGTTCGCCAGTAATGGAAAGATTGAATGTTTGTGGATGGGGTAACAATCAAACGGGCTGCTTTGTCTTGGATTGTGTTGAGCTTCTTGAGTGTTATTGGAGCTGCACTCACCCCGGCAAGTGGAGAGTATTCCATTACACTCCAAACTTGTGCCTTGTAGATGGTGGACAGGCTTTGAGCAGTCAGGAGGTGAGTTAGTTGCTGCAGGATTCCATGGGCGGGATTCTCTCAGCCTGGGGTGGGGCCGGAGAATCGCTGTGAAGCGCGCCATGCCGCCCCAATGCTGGGACACAATTTTCCACAGAGAGAAGGGTTGGCTCCATTGGCGCCAGCGTGGTCGGCGCGGCGCCGGCCGGGGGCCACTCTATGGGGCCGTCCCAGCGATTCTCCGCCTGGGATGGGTCGAGCGGCACTACCAAAAAACCAGAGTCCCGCCGGCGCCATTCTAACCTGCTCTTAGCCGACATGACCACGGTGTGGAAGGGTCCAGAGGCGGCCTGTGGGGGGCGGAGGCTGGTCCAACCCCGGGGTGCCTCCGCTGTGGCCTGGCCGCGATCGGGGCCCACTGATCAGCGGGTCGGCCTCTCAAGCTGAGGGCCTGCTTTCTTCCACACCGGCCCCTGTAGCCATGTTGCGTCGGGGCCGGCGTGGAGAAGGGAGCCACTGCACATGCGCGCTTTGGTGCCGGTGCCATTGCGCATGCACGTACCCGCGGCGCCCAATTGACGCCAGGATCAGCAGCTGGAGCAACGTGGGTTGCTCTAGTGCCATGCTGGCCCCCTGTAGGGGCCAGAATTGCTGTTCCTGAGGCCATGTTGGCACGGTCTAGAAACGGGACGGCGTTTACGACGGCGTCAACACTTAGCCTCAGGATCAGAGAATCCCGCCCCCTGTCTCTGACCTATTCTTCTAGCCACAGTATTTATATGGCTAGTCCAGTACAGTTTCTGGTTAATGGTAACCCCCATGACGTTGAGATACTGGGGGATTCAGTGATGGTAATGCCATTGAATGTCAAAGATTAATGGTTTGATTCTCTCTTATTGGAAATGGCCATTGCCTGGCACTTACTTACCACTTGTCAGCCCAAGCCTGGATCTAGGCCAGGTATTATTGCATTTGCACATGGACTATTTAATTGAGGAGTCGCGAATGGTGCAGAACATTGTGCAGTCGTCAGCGAACATCCCAACATCTGACCTTATTGCCTGTAAGACTGTGTTTGATTCAGGCTTTTTATACAGTGATTCCCCAATGCTTCAATGATTATGATTCAGAACTCTCACCACCACAGCCAGGTTTGTATTCTTGCTCAGGGAACAGGATGTGTAATGAATGTTGTGAGACTGTCCTTCTACCTTAGGAATTGTTTCTTTGACAGACTCTAGACATACTCTGGTATCTGCTTAACACTTGTTTATTGGTACTACATCGAAGCAGGTTACAGAGTAGGTATATAGCTCCTTGTGATTCCAACCTCTCTCTCTCAAGTGAGGGAACGAGAGAGATGATTGATGTCAGTGGTATATCAATATCTATGTCATATATTAGCATGTCCCGTCTGTTAATTGCCACAAAGGGCGGTGGAGGCCGGGACGTTGAGTGTCTTTAAGACAGAAATTGATAAATTCTTGATTTCTCGAGGAATTAAGGGCTATGGGGAGAGAGCGGGTAAATGGAGTTGAAATCAACCATGATTGAATGGTGGAGTGGACTCGATGGGCCGAATGGCCTTACTTCCGCTCCTATGTCTTATGGTCTTATGGTTAACCCTTTACATGACAATTAATGACAGATTAACTCAGTTGGTTTGAGCATTTTGCTACTAATATCAAGAAAGTGGGTTACGTCCATGACCACATGCTGCCCATACCTCACTGCCCGTCAATCACATTGGAGTGAATTCTCCAGTCGTGGGTTGCTCGGCGGCGCACCATCGCTGGCAGTGGGATTTTCTATTCCACAGCTGGCCGACGGGATTTCCCAATGTAGCCATCCCATGCTGCCGAGAAATCCGTGGGTGTGGGTGTGTGCTGGCGAAACGGAGAATCTCACCAGTGGAGAATTCACCCCATTGTGATTTGATGCTACATAGATACGGGACAGGATTCTCTGTCCCACCAACCTCCCGTTTCCGGTGCAGTATGCTCCCGCCGGCAGCGGGATTCTCCGTTCCGGCAGCCGGCCAATGGGGTTTCCCATTGTGGACCACCCCATGCCGTCGGGAAACGCCTGAGTGCGTGTGCGCTGCCGAAGGGGCGGAGGATCCCGCCGACGGAGAATCCCGCAGACAGCCTTTCACCTCCGCTGTCCCATTGGATAAAATAATTTCCGATTTAAAAAAAAAGACAACTTTAAAAACAGAGGTTTAACCCTTTGAACACTGTTGGCAGCAGAGCTGATTTATACTCTGAGTGGTTTAGGTTGTGCATTATGTTTCCCTCTCCTATGTCACATCAGACACTGTATTCACTTGTCCCAATCTTTCAAGAAAATGCCTGGGGACATACTGGAATAACAAGTTAAGAATTGTCAGACGACTTTGATTTCTGATTCCATTCCAGTCTGCAGATTCTGCTTATCGCTCGGAGCACGAGATAATCATTGCAGTAAATCTGTTCGGAGCTTTAACTGCCAAACAAATGCATTGCCCGGTAATAAAACATTGAATAGCAACAGCGCAACAGAGATTGTTACAATTGTTATCTTGCTGGCTCACGGTTAGCACGTGGTTGTTGTGTTATGCTTCTTCATGTAGCATAAGCTGCTTCCTTGATGTATACAAAGGAAGGTTCAGACTTGGAGATAGCTTTAACACATTTATTGAACAGTTAACAATTCTCCTACTTGAGTTCGACTCTCCTGCTAATCTCCTGTCAGTCTCGTTGAGATGTTCACGTCCTGAATGGGAATTGCAATGCCGTCGTCACTTGTCGCACATACAGTGGGTAGACCTTCTGTGTCTTCTTGTCGGTTAATTGAGCTGGGTAGACTGTCAGAGTCTCTTCTGGTGGCTCAAATAATCTGGGTGGACTGTCATAGTTGCTTTGTTGTTCATGTGAGCGTGGTAGACTGTCATAGTCGCCTTGGTAGAACATAGAATTTACAGTGCAGAAGGAAGCCATTCGGGCCATCGAGCCTGCACCGGCCCATGGAAAGGGCACCCCATTTAAGCCCAGAACTCTGCCCCATACCCGTAACCCAGCAACCCCACCCAACCCCTTTGGACACTAAGGGCAATTTAGCATGGCCAATCCACCTAACCTGCACATGTTTGGATGAGCTGTGCACTTGAGCATGGCAGACTTGCATTGTCTGCTGCTAGTTGCTTAGGTGAGGTTGCTAGACCTTCGTGGTCTTGTTCATGCAAGGACTGCCCTCTGGAGTCTTGCGTTGCTTCCATCATGGAGTCTGTCAACGTGCTTGCTGTGGAGGCTTGTATCGCTCTCTCTGTGGAGACTGGCATTGTTCCCTGTGTGGAGTCATGCAGTGGTCTCGCTGTGGAGTCGATCTGTGCGCTCTCAATGGAGTTGTGCAGTAGTCTCACTGTGGAGTCTTTCTGTGTTCTCTGTGTGGAGACGTGCAGTGGTCTCGCTGCGGAGTCTGTCATCGCTTTCTGAGCGGAGTTGGGGACGCTTGGTGGTGCGTGGACCACTCTCTGTGTAGAGTTGGGGACTCTTCGTGGTGCGTGTACCTCTCTCTGTCTCTTGGCGTCAGGCCGCTCTCTGTGGGATTGTACCTCTCTCTGTCTCTGGCGTCAGGCCACTCTCTGTGGGCTTGTACCGCTCTCTGTCTCTTGGTGTCAGGCCGCTCTCTGTGGGCTTGTACCTCTCGCTGTCTCTTGGCGTCAGGCTGCTCTCTGTGGGATTGTACCTCTCTCTGTCTCTTGACGTCAGGCCGCTCTCTGTGGGCTTGTACCTCTCGCTGTCTCTTGGCGTCAGGCTGCTCTCTGTGGGATTGTACCTCTCTCTGTCTCTTGACGTCAGGCTGCTCTCTGTGGGATTGTACCTCTCTCTGTCTCTTGACGTCAGGCCGCTCTCTGTGGGCTAGTACCTCTCTCTGTCTCTTGGAGTCAGGCCGCTCTCTGTGGGCTTGTACCTCTCTCTGTCTCTTGGCTTCAGGCCGCTCTCTGTGGGCTTGTACCGCTCTCTGTCTCTTGGCTTCAGGCCGCTCTCTGTGGGCTTGTATCTCTCTCTGTCTCTTGGCTTCAGGCCACTCTCTGTGGGCTAGTACCTCTCTCTGTCTCTGGCGTCAGGCCGCTCTCTGTGGGCTTGTATCTCTCTCTGTCTCTTGGCTTCAGGCCACTCTCTGTGGGCTAGTACCTCTCTCTGTCTCTTGGCATCAGGCCGCTCTCTGTGGGCTTGTACCGCTCTCTGTCTCTTGGCATCAGGCCGCTCTCTGTGGGCTTGTACCTCTCTCTGTCTCTGGCGTCAGGCCGCTCTCTGTGGGCTTGTATCTCTGTCTGTCTCTTGGCATCAGGCCGCTCTCTGTGGGCTTGTACCTCTCGCTGTCTCTTGGCGTCAGGCCGCTCTCTGTGAGCTTGTACCTCTCTCTGTCTCTGGCGTCAGGCCGCTCTCTGTGGGCTTGTACCTCTCTCTGTCTCTGGCGTCAGGCCGCTCTCTGTGGGCTTGTACCTCTCTCTGTCTCTTGGCTTCAGGCCGCTCTCTGTGGGCTTGTATCTCTCTCTGTCTCTGGCGTCAGGCCGCTCTCTGTGGGCTTGTACCTCTCTCTGTCTCTTGGCTTCAGGCCGCTCTCTGTGGGCTTGTATCTCTCTCTGTCTCTGGCGTCAGGCCGCTCTCTGTGGGCTTGTACCTCTCTCTGTCTCTTGGCTTCAGGCCGCTCTCTGTGGGCTTGTATCTCTCTCTGTCTCTTGGTGTCAGGCCGCTCTCTGTGGGCTTGTACCTCTCTCTGACTCTTGGTGTCAGGCTGCTCTCTGTGGGCTTGTACCTCTCTCTGACTCTTGGCATCAGGCCGCTCTCTGTGGGCTTGTACCTCTCTCTGTCTCTTGGTGTCAGGCCGCTCTCTGTGGGCTAGTACCGCTCTCTGTCTCTTGGTGTCAGGCCGCAGCAGAATCCTGTATTTCTGGGTTAGGATGTCGTCTGTGCTGGGCTGAGGATCCTCAAATCCGAAGAACTCATCCATGTCTGTGTTGGATGCTTCACTGTACAACACATCTGTTTGCGGTTCGGATTTGGTATCTGAGGTCGCCATGTCCAATGATGAAATCATTGTCTGAGTCGTAGTCTTCAAGGACTATATCATCACTTTCTGTGTCGGAGCTGTCATTGTGCTCGCGATGTCCAAAGAAGTAATCAATGTCTGAGTCGTAGTCTTCAAGGACTAAATCATCTCTTTGGGCGGTGCTAACTGCTTGTTGCAGGGTTCTGCGGTGGTTACTTTCAGCTACTGGTGGAAGTTCAGGCATTGTGCTGTCATTCCAGGTGAAGGAATTGTGTTTTCTGGCTTTAAATTTTTTTCCCACTATTTTGGGACATTTCCCCTTTAAGTCGGCGTAGTCCGTGGCCTCTGACATCTTTACGCTTGTGACGTAGAGCGTAGGAATGGATCGCGCTTGCACAGATCACTTTTCCTTTACTTTGCGCTCTTAGCGCAACTGCACGTGCGCAGCTTCTCGCGCATGCACAAAACACTGTTTGGCCGGTTCTCGTCTTCTGGGGAACTGCGCATGTGCGGCTTCTTTCTCAACATGGCTGCCAATCAAAACTGCCGTTTTCTGCATTTGCAGGCCTATCTTCGCCTCGTGGTGAGTATTGGCGCCTCTTTTGCCGTTCTCTCTTTTGTTTTCCCCGCAGTCTGTTTGAAACTTTTCCAGGACTGTCTGGAAGTCTCTCTTGTCTGGCCCTTCGGAGTATTTGAAGGTCTTGATGATTTCTGCTGTTCTTGCACCTGCAATGGTGAGCAGAAGCTTTATTTTCTCTGCATCCGCCACGCCGTCTAGGTCGGACGCTACCAGATAGATTTCGAATCTCTGCCTGAATGCACGCCAGTTTGCACTGAGATTGCCGTGGTACCTGAGCTGCTGTGGAACCGGAATCTCGAACATCTTGCCTGGGTGCTGTTGCTGGTAGTCACGGATATGTTGATTTGAACTATGTGGACTTAACAGGCACTAACTGGTACCATGTTTAGTTATGCTTCTTCATGTAGCATAAGCTGCTTCCTTGATATATGCTCTGACAAAGGAAGGTTCAGACTTGGAGATAGCTTTAACACATTTAGTTAACAATTATCCTACTTGAGTTCGACTCTCCTGCTGATCTTGCTATAGTATCTCGATCTAACTAGCCAGTCTGCTCTAACCCATGCGGTGGGTGTGATGCTTCCTGATCTGCCCCTGTCTCTCTGAGTGTCGCCTGTGGAAGGAGAAAGAGCATGTGTGCCCTGTCCTTTTATATGGGTAGCTCCCTTGTGGCAGTGTCACCTCTGGGTGCCTTGACTGCCCATTGGTTGTGTCCTATCTTACTGGCCTGTTAGTTGAATGCCTGTGTGTCATGATGTCTCTGGTGCTCCCTCTAGTGTTTATTTAGTTTTAGTAATTTGCATTAACCCCTTGAGTATTTACAGTGATGCATATCACCACAATGGTAATTTGTTCCCTCACTGTCGCTGGCAGTAAATTTTGCACAAACTGGAGCCAATTTACATTCTGTTAGTTCTTCAATTTGAGGCACAGGTCTGGCAGAACAATTCCATCTCCTGGTTGGGTCCTGGACCGGAATCTGAAGCAGTTAGGCCCTCTGCTCACCAATTGGCTGAGCTAATGGTGTGGGCAGGAAGAGAAGGCATTACCAGAGCTATTCTGGCTCCAGTTGAGCAGAGAAGAGTGGAATCAGCGATGTTTGAGATGGGGTGAGAGGCTCTGGAGGAGAATGGAAGGCCGTACACATCAAATTCTGCTGTGAGGTCAAGGAGGTTGAGGGTGGAAAGTTTAACACTGTAATATCTGCTTGGGATTCTTGGGAGGTATGGATTTGGCTACAAGTTTATCCCTTGGATTCGGCTACTGTTATTGTGGGATGTTCACAGGATCCTTTGGTTTCTTACTCCCAAAGAGATCTTGTTGAGGGCACTGGTCTTTCATTCAAAAAACCTTTATTTACACCACTATTTACAAGGTTATAGAGCATCAGGACATCGGGCTGGATTCTCTGCCACCTGCAGCTGGCAGTGGAGTTCCCGATGCGGCGGAGAATCGGCATTGGGAAAACAAATGCCCGCTGGCGATCCATTTCCAATGCTCCGGTCCCCCGCTGCTGTCGGGAGTAAGGTTTACGGGCCAGACACCATATTCTTCAGCCCTCGTGATTCTCTGGTCCGTTGGGTCGGGAATCACATGACCGAGAATTGGTGCTGATCCTTGTTGTGTCCTGTTGTCTTGTCCTTGCAAAGATTCATACAGAACTGCTGACTTAGCATGACGATATATTAGTTAACACGTGGAACGATGACATACAGAATGCTATACAGGCTAGGTTGCTCTGGAACTACCCGATGTGCGACTGCCCTGCCGATAGCCAGATATCACATGACTGGTGCCTCACGTCACCTGCTGGTGGGAGGTCGCATTGCTGAGTGTATGCAATATTATTCACAAGCATGTCACCACAATCCTTACAAGCGTGTACCTGATGCAGTGGACCTCACGATGGGCCAGGGAGTAACTATTTAAGAGAGTTGCCCTCAAATGCCATCGTAGGACCACCCTCTCTCCAAAATGCAAGACCTGCCCATCCAACCCCCACCAGACCACCACCCTCCTACACCGCCACCCCATCACCCCCCCCACAGGAGACCCCCACCAGGGACCTCCGGTGACATTATGTGGAGGAAAACATGCACGAGGTGGCTCCCGCTAGAGTAATGCACCTTTTGCCCATTTCTCTCAATTCCAGGGATATTTTCTTTTTAAATTCCACAGAATTAATGGGAGAGGGATCTTATGGAGGTGGAATGCACAGTAACATCAGGGGAAAGAAGGTGGTCAGCAGAAATTCACTGATGGAATCGGAGGCTTCTCAGAGCTCGTCGGCAGATAAAATGGCGGAGGCAGCTTCCATGTATGTGGCGGGCCCACGTAAACTCCAGCAGAAGCCTCGTCCTGTTGATCCGCCCTCTGCAGTAGTGAAGTTTTATAACTTCAAAGAGAAAGAGCAGGTTGTGAGATGGGCAAGGGAGCATCGTGACTCTAAAATGGGACGGTTACGCCATCAGGTTTTACCAAGGCGGGGCAGCGGAGCTGGCTGCGTTCAACAAAGCCAAGGCCGCCCTGTACAAAAGTGGAGTCCGATTCAGTGTGGTGTACACGACATGGCGAAGAGTGACTTTCAAAGGAAAAGACTTATTTGATATAGAACATAGAACATAGAACGATGCAGCGCAGTACAGGCCCTTCGGCCCTCGATGTTGCACCGACATGGAAAAAAAAACTAAAGGCCATCTAACCTACACTATGCCCTTATCATCCATATGCTTATCCAATAAATTTTTTAATGCCCTCAATGTTGGCGAGTTCACTACTGTTGCAGGTAGGGCATTCCACGGCCTCACCACTCTTTGCGTAAAAAACCCACCTCTGACCTCTGTCCTATATCTATTACCCCTCAATTTAAGGCTATGTCCCCTCGTTCTAGCCACCTCCATCCGCGGGAGAAGGCTCTCGCTGTCCACCCTATCTAACCCTCTGATCATTTTGTATGCCTCTATTAAGTCACCTCTTAACCTTCTTCTCTCTAACGAAAACAACCTCAAGTCCATCAGCCTTTCCTCATAAGATTTTCCCTCCATACCAGGCAACATCCTGGTAAATCTCCTCTGCACCCGTTCCAAAGCTTCCACGTCCTTCCTATAATGAGGCGACCAGAACTGTACGCAATACTCCAAATGCGGCCGTACTAGAGTTTTGTACAACTGCAACATGACCTCATGGCTCCGAAACTCAATCCCTCTACCAATAAAGGCCAACACACCATAGGCCTTCTTCACAACCCTATCAACCTGGGTGGCAACTTTCAGAGATCTATGTACATGGACACCGAGATCCCTCTGCTCATCCACACTACCAAGAATTTTACCATTAGCCAAATATTCCGCATTCCTGTTATTCTTTCCAAAGTGAATCACCTCACACTTCTCCACATTAAACTCCATTTGCCACCTCTCAGCCCAGCTCTGCAGCTTATCTATGTCCCTCTGTAACCTGCAACATCCTTCCGCACTGTCTACAACTCCACCGACTTTAGTGTCGTCTGCAAATTTACTCACCCATCCTTCTGCGCCCTCCTCTAGGTCATTTATAAAAATGACAAACAGCAACGGCCCCAGAACAGATCCTTGTGGTACGCCACTCGTAACTGAACTCCATTCTGAACATTTCCCATCAACTACCACTCTCTGTCTTCTTTCAACTAGCCAATTTCTGATCCACATCTCTAAATCACCCTCAATCCCCAGCCTCCGTATTTTCTGCAATAGCCAACCGTGGGGAACCTTATCAAACGCTTTACTGAAATCCATATACACCACATCAACTGCTCTACCCTCGTCTACCTGTTCAGTCACCTTCTCAAAGAACTCGATAAGGTTTGTGAGGCATGACCTACCCTTCACAAAACCATGCTGACTATCCCTAATCATATTATTCCTATCTAGATGATTATAAATCGTATCTTTTATAATCCTCTCCAAGATCTTACCCACCACAGACATTAGGCTCACCAGCCTATAGTTACCGGGGTTATCTCTACTCCCCTTCTTGAACAAAGGGACCACATTTGCTATCCTCCAGTCCTCTGGCACTATTCCTGTAGCCAATGATGACCTAAAAATCAAAGCCAAAGGCTCAGCAATCTCTTCCCTGGCTTCCCAGAGAATCCTAGGATAAATCCCATCCGGCCCCGGGGACTTATCTATTTTCACCTTGTCCAGAATTGCCAACACTTCTTCCCTACGCACCTCAATGCCATCTATTCTAATAGCCTGGGTCTCAGCATTCTCCTCCACAATATTATCTTTTTCTTGAGTGAATACTGACGAAAAGTATTCATTTAGTATCTCGCTTATCTCCTCAGCCTCCACACACAACTTCCCACCACTGTCCTTGACTGGCCCTACTCTTACCCTAGTCATTCTTTTATTCCTGACATACCTATAGAAAGCTTTTGGGTTTTCCTTGATCCTACCTTCCAAAGACTTCTCATGTCCCCTCCTTGCTCGTGTCAGCTCTCTCTTTAGATCCTTCCTCGCTTCCTTGTAACTATCAAGCGCCCCAACTGAAACTTCATGCCTCATCTTCACATAGGCCTCCTTCTTCCTCTTAACAAGAGATTCCACTTCTTTGGTAAACCACGGTTCCCTCGCTCGACCCCTTCCTCCCTGCCTGACTGGTACGTACTTATCAAGAACATGCAATAGCTGTTCCTTGAACAAGCTCCACATATCCAGTGTGCCCAACCCTTGCAGCCTACTTCTCCAACCAACACATCCTAAGTCATGTCTAATGGCATCATAATTGCCCTTCCCCCAGCTATAACTCTTGCCCTGCGGGGTATACTTATCCCTTTCCATCACTAACGTAAAGGTCACCGAATTGTGGTCACTGTTTCCAAAGTGCTCACCTACCTCCAGATCTAACACCTGGCCTGGTTCATTACCCAAAACCAAATCCAATGTGGCCTCGCCTCTTGTTGGCCTGTCAACATATTGTGTCAGGAAACCCTCCTGCACACATTGTACAAAGAACGACCCATCTAATGTACTCGAACTATATCTTTTCCAGTCAATATTTGGAAAGTTAAAGTCTCCCATAACAACTACCCTGTTACTTTCGCTCTTTTCCAGAATCATCTTCGCCATCCTTTCCTCTACATTCCTAGAACTATTAGGTGGCCTATAGAAAACTCCCAACAGGGTGACCTCTCCTTTCCTGTTTCTAACCTCAGCCCATACTACCTCAGAAGAAGAGTCCCCATCTAGCATCCTTTCCGCTACCGTAATACTGTCCTTGACTAGCAGCGCCACACCTCCCCCTCTTTTGCCCCCTTCTCTGAGCTTACTAAAACACCTAAACCCCGGAACCTGCAACAACCATTCCTGTCCCTGCTCTATCCATGTCTCTGAAATGGCCATAACGTCGAAGTCCCAGGTACCAACCCATGCTGCCAGTTCCCCTACCTTATTTCGTATACTCCTGGCATTGAAGTAGACACACTTCAAACCACCTACCTGAACACTGGCACCCTCCTGCGAAGTCAAATCTGTGCTCCTGACCTACATACTCTCAATCTCCCGTACCCCAAAACTACAATCCAGGTTCCCATGCCCCTGCTGAATTAGTTTAAACCCCCCCAAAGAGCACTAACAAATCTCCCCCCCAGGATATTGGTGCCCCTCAGGTTCAGATGTAGACCATCCTGTCTATAGAGGTCCCACCTTCCCCAGAAAGAGCCCCAGTTATCCAGAAATCTGAATCCCTCCCGCCTGCACCATCCCTGTAGCCACGTGTTTAATTGCTCTCTCTCCCTATTCCTCATCTCACTATCACGTGGCACGGGCAACAACCCAGAGATAACAACTCTGTTTGTTCTCGCTCTGAGCTTCCATCCTAGCTCCCTAAAGGCCTGCCTGACATCCTTGTCCCCTTTCCTACCTATGTCGTTAGTGCCAATGTGGACTACGACTTGGGGCTGCTCCCCCTCCCCCTTAAGGACCCGGAAAACACGATCCGAGACATCACTTACCCTTGCACCTGGGAGGCAACATACCAAACGTGAGTCTCTCTCGCTCCCACAAAATCTCCTATCTGTGCCCCTGACTATTGAGTCCCCAATTACTAATGTTCTACTCCTTTCCCCCCTTCCCTTCTGAGCAACAGGGACAGACTCCGTGCCAGAGGCCCGTACCCCATGGCTTACCCCTGGTAAGTCGTCCCCCCCACAAGTATCCAAAACGGTATACTTGTTACTCAGGGGAACGACCGCAGGGGGTCCCTGCACTGACTGCTTCTTCCCAGTCCCTCTTACAGTTACCCATCTATCTCCAGTCTTTGGTGTAACTACTTCCCTGAAGCTCCTATCTATGACCCCCTCTGCCTCCCGAATGATCCGAAGTTCATCCAGCTCAAGCTCCAGGGAGAAGCAGACTCCTTTGTTAAGAAGCAAAGGAGTCTGCCTTTGGGAGGCACGGTTGCACAGTAGTTAGCATTGTTGCCTCACAGCTCCAGGATCCCGGGTCAATTCCGTAGAATTGTGCGGAGTTTGCACGTTCTCCCTATATCTGCGTGGGTTTCCATCGGGTGCTCCAGTTTCCTCCCACAGTCCAAAGATGTGCAGGTTAGGTGGACTGGCCATGTTAAATTTCCCCTTTGTGTCCAAAAGGTTAGGTGGGGTTACTGGGTTACAGGAATAGGGTTGAGGGGTGGGCTTAAGTAGGGTGCTCTTTTCAAGGGCTGGTGCAGTCTCAATGGGCCGAATGGCCTCCTTCCGCACTATAAATTCTGTGAATATTCTATGAAACATGGATTGGGCACGGTGTGAGTGGGTGTTTTGGGTCCTGGGGATGTGCATGTTGAATGGTTGGGGATCCATGTTTATTTTTGCATTTTCCTGTTCTTGTTGGGATTAAATTTCTAGAGTTAGGGCTTAGCTTTGGGATTCGGTTTTATGCAGGGTTCTGTTCTGATGTTCTGATTGTTATGAAATATATAGCTCCCTGTCGGAGCACAATAGTTAATGGGGTTTTAGTATTTTGTTGTTTGTAACCATTTTTCTTCACTCTAGTTGGGAGCCTCCCTGCTAACCTAATAGTTAGCTAACATGAGTGATGTTGAAGGGTTGGCTGCAGCTCATTACAGTTGTTTTTTTAGATAATGAACTTGGAGTTCTTGTTTTGTTTAGATTTGTTGGAAGTAGATTTTAGTTGTGTTGCCTTGCTTCTATCTGTATGTGTACAAAGAACAAAGAAGAACAAAGAAAAATTAAAGCACAGGAACAGGCCCTTCGGCCCTCCAAGCCTGTGACGATCCAGATGCTCTATCTAAAACTGTCGCCTATTTGCTAAGGATCTGTATCCCTCTGCTCCCTGCCCATTCATGTATCTGTCTAGATACATCTTAAATGACGCTATCGTGCCCGCCTCTACCACCTCCATCGGCAATGCGTTCCAGGCACCCACCACCTTCTGCATAAAGAACTTTCCACGTATATCTCCCTTAAACTTTTCCCCTCTCACCTTGAACTCGTGACCCCTAGTAATGGAGTCGCCCACTCTGGGAAAAAGCTTCTTGCTATCCACCCTGTCTATACCTCTCATGATTTTGTAGACCTCAATGAGGTCCCCCCTCAACCTCCGTCTTTCTAATGAAAATAATCCTAATCCACTCAACCTCTCTTCATAGCTAGCACCCTCCATACCAGGCAACATCCTGGTGAACCTCCTATGCACCTTCTCCAAACCATCCATATCCTTTTGGTAATGTGGCGACCAGAACTGCACGCAGTATTCCAAATGTGGCCGAAACAATGTCTTATACAACTGTAACATGACCTGCCAACTCTTGTACTCAATACCCCGTCCGATGAAGGAAAGCATGCCGTATGCCCTCTTGACCGCTCTATCGACCTGCGCAGCCACCTTCAGGGTACAATGGACCTGAACTCCCAGATCTCTCTGTACATCGATTTCCCCCAGAGCTTTTTCATTTACCGCATAGTTTGCTCTTGAATTGGATCTTCCAAAATGCGTCACCTCGCATTTGCCCGGATTGAACTCCATCTGCCATTTCTCTGCCCAACTCTCCAATCTATCTATATTCTGCTGTATTCTCTGACAGTCCCTGATGTGTTGCCTAGGCTGGATCTGGATGGACTGCGCTTGATGCAGTGCAGCAAGAGACAGACTTCCAACACTCGATGAGATGCAACACGATTTTATTAAACAGCTAACTATTTACATATCCGACTGTGGGTTGACACTATGCTGACTTGACTGGAGACCTGAGGCTAACCTGACTAGACTTGCTGACTACCACATAGTGTGTGCCTTGACTAATGTTCACGAGCTCTGACTATCCCAGAGGCTGGATCCCGAAAGAGTGGGAAAGCTGGTGCCCTCTGGCTTTATAGTGGCCGTGTCCTGTCTGGTGATTGGCTGCTGTGTTCTGTGTGTTAACTGGTCATCCTGTGTGTCCATCACTGCCTGCCTGCACTCCATTATATACATAGATGCATATTATGACAGTCCCCTTCACTATCTGCTACTCCACCAATCTTAGTGTCATCTGCAAACTTGCTAATCAGACCACCTATACCTTCCTCCAGATCATTTATGTGTATCACAAATGACAGTGGTCCCAGCACGGATCCCTGTGGAATACCACTAGTCACCCTTCTCCATTTTGAGACACTCCCTTCCACTACTACTCTCTGTCTCCTGTTGCCCAGCCAGTTCTTTATCCATCTAGCTGGTACACCCTGAACCCCATACGACTTCACTTTCTCCATCAGCCCACCATGGGGAACCTATCAAACGCCTTACTGAAGTCCATATATATCACATCTACAGTCCTCCCCTCATCAATCAACTTTGTCACTTCCTCAAAGAATTCTATTAAGTTGGTAAGACATGGCCTTCCCTGCACAAAACCATGTTGCCTATCATTGACAAGCCCATTTTCTTCGAAATGGGAATAGATCCTATCCCTCAGTATTTTCTCCAGCAGCTTCCCTACCACTGACATCAGGCTCACCGGTCTATAATTACCTGGATTATCCCTGCTACTCTTCTTAAACAAGGCGACAACATTAGCAATTCTCCAGTCCTCCGGTACCTCACCCGTGTTCAAGGATGCTGCAAAGATATCTGTTAAGGCCCCAGCTATTTCCTCTCTCACGTCCCTCAGTAACCTGGGATAGATCTCATCCGGAGCTGGGGACTTGTCCACCTTAATGCCTTTAAGAATACCCAACACATCCTCCCTCCTTATGCCGACTTGACCTAGAGTAATCAAACATCCATCCCTAACCTCAACATCCGTCATGTCCCTCTCCTCGGTGAATATTGATGCAAAATACTCGTTAAGAATCTCACCCATTTTCTCTGACTCCACGCATAATTTTCCTCCTTTGTGGAACTTATGAAATTTTGATCACTATTCCCAAAGTAATCCCCGACTGAAACTTCAACCACTTGGCTGGGCTCATTCCCCAACAACCAGGTCTTAGTTGGACTATTTACATACTGCTCTAGAAAACCCTCCTGGATGCTCCTTACAAATTCTGCTCCATCTAAACCTCTGACATCCCAGTCAATGTTGGGAAAATTAAAATCTCCTATCACCACCACCCTGTTGCTCCTACATCTTTCCATAATCTGTTTACATATTTGTACCTCGATCACACGCTCACTGTTGGGAGGTCTGTAGTACAGCCCCAACATTGTTACCGCACCCTTCCTATTTCTGAGCTCTGCCCATATTGCCTCACTGCTCGAGTCCTCCATAGTGCCCTCCTTCAGCACAGCTGTGATATCCTCTCTCACCAGTAATGCAACTCCTCCGCCACTTTTACCTCCCTCTCTCTCCCACCTGAAGCATCGATATCCTGGGATATTTAGTTGCCAATCATGCCCTTCCCTCAATCAAGTCTCAGTAATAGCAAGAACATCATACTCCCAGGTACTAATCCAAGCCCTAAGTTCATCGGCCTTACCTACTAAACTTCTTGCATTAAAACAAATGCACCTCAGACCACCAGTCCCTTTGCGTTCATCATCTGCTCCCTGCCTACACTTCCCCTTAGTCACGCTGACTTCATGATCTAGTTCCTTACAGGCTTTAGTTATTATCTCCTTACTGTCCTCTAACCTCCTCATTTGGTTCCCATCCCCCTGCCACATTAGTTTAAACTCTCCCCAACAGCGTTAGCAAAAGCACCCCCGAGGACATTCGTTCCAGTCCGGCCCAGGTGTAGACCGTCCAATTTGTAGTAATCCCTCCTCCCCAGAACCTGTCCCAATGTCCCAAAAATCTGAACCCCTCCCTCCTGCACCATCTCTCAAACCACGCATTCATCCTGCCTATTCTTTCATTTCTACTCTGACTACCACGTGGCAGTGGTAGCAATCCTGAGATTACTACCTCTGAGGTCCGGCTTTTTAGCTTGGCTCCTAACTCCCTAAATTCTGCTTGTTGGACCTCATCCCGTTTTTTACCTATATCGTTGGTGCCTCTATGCACCACGACAACTGGCTGTTCACCCTCCCCCTTCAGTATGTCCTGCAGCCGATCTGAGACATCCCTGACATGTGCACCTGGGAGGCAACATACCATTGGGGAGTCTCATTTCCGACCACAGAACCGCCTATCTACTCCCCTTACAATTGAATCCCCTATGACTATAACCCTTCCATTCTTTTTTCCGCCCTTCTGTACAGCAGAGCCAGCCACGGTGCCACGAACCTGTATTTGGATATGGTTATTACCGAGGGGGAGGGCAAGGAGGCAGGGGGAGTGGGGGATGGGGGTAGATGGAAATGGTGCCTGCAGGTTTTTCTTTGTTTCGTCATGTGATTTAGTTTGGCGGCCATCTTGGGTGGGGCTGGTTGCTGTACCTGTTGGGCAATCTCTCGGCGGACACCAGATTGAGAGGGGGGTGGGCGACCCCCAATTTGTTTATTCACCCGGAATGTCTGGGAGTTGAATGGTCCTGTTGAAATATCGAGAGTATTTGCCCACCGTAAGTGTTTAAATTCTGAAGTGGTGTTTTTGCAAGAGACCCATTTGCAGGTCATAGACCAGGCAAGGCTGCGGAGGTTGGAATTAGAAAGGGCGTTCTCGGGCTGGCATGGACAAGTTGGGCCAGGTGGCTTCTTTCAGTCCTTTAGCTCTTCTATGGTTCTTAGGGGTGTGTGGGTCAAGTCTTTCATTCTGGTTTCAATGGTCGGGCCTGGGGTGCGGCAATACTAATTAATAAAAGGGTTCAGTTTCCTGCCGCTAAGACCTTGTCCAACTCCATGTTGTTGCGGGTGGCTCGATGGCGAACGTTTCGGTGGTTCTGGTTAATATCGATGCTCCAAACTGGGGCAATACAAATTTTCTTAATAATCTGCTGACCTCCCTCCCCGATTTGGATTCGCATCAGTTTATTTTGGGTGGGGAATTAAATTGTGTTCTGATCCCTAGTCTGGATCAGTCCAAGCTCAAATCTCTGACTCCATCAGGGGTGGCCAGAGCTTTGTTGTTTTTCATGGAATGGATGGGGTTCAATCCCGGCCCCGGGTCAATGTCCGTGCGGAGTTTGCACATTCTCCCCGTGTCTGCGTGGATCTCACCCCCACTACCCAAAGGGTAAGTGGATTGGCCATGCTGAATTGCCCTTAATTGGGAAAAAAAGTTCTTACACGTGCATCAGGCATACTCGCGGATGCATTTTTTTATGGATGATAGGTCTCTCCACCCTTCTGGGTACTTGGACGATGCTCCGCACTGTGTGATTTTGGCACTAGTGTCAGGTGAGCGGACCGTCTCGGAGTCTCCGCAAACTGGGGAAGGCATCCCCGAGAACGCTGCGGCCAGTGGGGGGGGGGGGGGGGGGGGGGGGGGGGGGGAAGGGAAGAGAGAGAGGGAGAGAAGTGGGAGGGGGGGGAGAGCGAGTAGTGGGAGGGGAGAGCGAGTAGTGGGGGGGGAGAGAGAGGGAGAAGTGGGGGGGGGGAGCGAGTAGTGGGGGGGAGCGAGTAGTGGGGGGAGAGAGAGGAGAAGTGGGAGGGGGGAGCGAAGTAGTGGGGGAGGAGAGGAGTAGTGGGGGGGAGAGAGAGGGAGAAGTGGGGGGAGAGTGAGTAGTGGGGGGGAGATAGAGGGAGAAGTGGGGGGGAGAGGGAGTAGTGGGGGGGGGAGAGAGAGGGAGAAGTGGGGGGGAGAGGGAGTAGTGGGGGGGAGAGAGAGAGAGAGGAGAAGTGGGGGGAGAGTGAGTAGTGGGGGGAGAGAGAGGGAGAAGTGGGGGGGAGAGTGAGTAGTGGGGGGGAGGAGAGCGAGTAGTGGGAGGGGGGAGAGAGGGAGAAGTGGGGGCGGAGAGGGAGTAGTGGGGGGGAGAGAGAGGGAGAAGTGGGGGGAAAGAGTGAGTAGTGGGGGGGAGAGCGAGTAGTGGGGGGGAAAGAGGGAGAAGTGGGGGGGAGAGCGAGTAGTGGGGGGGAGAGAGAGGGAGAAGTGGGGGAGGGGAGAGCTAGTAGTGGGAGGGGGGAGAGAGAGTAGTGGGAGGGTGGGGGGAGAGAGGGAGAAGTGGGGGGGGGGGAGAGCGAGTAGTGGGGGGGGAGAGAGAGCGTGTAGTGGGAGGTGGGAGAGGGAGTGAGTGGAGTGGGTCATCCACCCCCGGATGCAACATGTCAGCCGCCCTGCCATGGCAGGACGGTGATGAGGACACGGCCGCTGGTTGCCCTGTGGCTGATGGCCACAGCCCACTGATGCACCGGTGAGGAGGACGTGTTGTTAACTGCCCGTTGGACGCAGAAAGTGACCAGGGGTTAGGCTGGCCGCGTGTCAGCAGCGCGACCAGGCCACCAGGACAGTGTCCTGTGGCAGGCGGCTGCCAAGGTGTCGAATAACCTCCGTCTAACATGTCGTTTCTCTGCCCCCCACCACCCTTCTGTAGGTGACCATAATGTATTCTAACCGAACAGCTATGTTCAGCACAGTGGTTGGGGCCGCTGCACTGCAGTTGGACATCCAGCAGCGTCCACAGCGACATCCCACAGTGGATGCAGGGGCAGCTGCAGCAGCCGAGGGAATGGCCGTGGAGTGGCCCGTCGTCGAGCAGCATGGGGGGGAGGAGGAGGAGGAGGAGAAGGAGGAGGAGACATTGATGGTGGAGCCAGGGCGCCAGAGGCGACGACCGAGGCCGAGGGTGTACCGTGACCGGATCTCTTTTGAGACAATGCCGGACCTCACCTGCAGGAGGAGACTCCGGTTGAGCAGAGAGACGGTCGCACATATCTGTCACCTTGTGGCGCACCTCGCCCTACGTGGAATGGGAGGAGGACACGCGATACCGGTTGCCATCAAGGTGACGGTGGCACTTCAATTTTATGCTACCGGCTCATTCCAGTCTCCGAGTGGGGATCTATCCGGGATCTCCCAGTCATCGGTGCACAGGTGCATCCGGGATGTGACCGATGCCCTGTATACCATCGCCGACCACTACATCACCTTTCCCAAGGACCGAGCAAATCAAGAAGCACGAGCCCGTGGATTTGCCAACATGGCCGGGATACTGATGGTCCAGGGGGTCATTGATTGTGTTCACATCCCCATGCACCCGCCTGCAGGAAACAGGGAAGTGTTCACAAACAGGAGGGGGACATACTCCATGAACATCCAGGTGGTATGCGACCCCCACATGAGGATCATGCACGTGTGCGCAAGGTTCCCAGGGAGTGTGCATGATGCGTACATTCTTGCGCAGTCGTTCATCCCTGCTATGTTTGAGGGACGGCCCCCCCCCCGGCTGAGGGGCTGGTTGCTGGGCGACAGGGGTTATCCACTGAGGTCTTGGCTGATGACGCCTATACGGAGGCCTCAGACCAACGCGGAGACCTTTTATAATGAGGCCCATGCAGCAACCAGGGGTGTGGTGGAGCACTGCTTTGGTCTGCTGAAAATGCAATTCAGGTGCCTGGACCGTTCCGGCGGGGCCCTGCAGTACCAGCCCGACAGGGTCGCTCGCATTGTTGTGGTCTGCTGTGCGCTGCACAACATCGCGATGCAGAGGGGAGATGCCCTGGTGGAGGAGTCGGAGGGAGAAGCTACTGGCAGTTGTGCCAACACGGAGACGGAGGTTGAGGAGGAGGAGGAGCTGGAGGAGGAGGAGGTTGGTGGTGTGTCGGGCGCAGCACGCAGACACGACCCGGGTGCTGGTAATGTCCAGGAGGCTGCACGACGGCACCGGCGAGGGCAGCGGGCACGCGACGCCTTGGTGGCAGCAAAATTCACGCGCCGCATGCGATGGCACCGCTGAACACTACCACTACCACCTGCATCGCTAGTCATGCAGAGGGTCACCACACAGCTCCTACCACCCCCACCCCCCGCACCGCGTACTCTGCTCCACATCGAGATCACCCTTACCACTGCGGCACAACGGTATGGCACGACATTGATGGCTGTGTCAGCGGGTGTGATCAGTGCCATGCTGAATGATGACAGCCCGATCTGCGATGAGCTGTGAGCTCAGAATCGTTAGACAAAGTCTGACTCATGTCAATAGCTGAACCATCCATCTCGGAGGTCGGTGAGTTCGTCAGGGACACTCCATCACGTGCCCGCGTGGGGTAGCTGTGGGAGGGTGTGAGGGGGAGGGGCAGGGACTGCGCACCCGGCACCGAAGTTTCACCGCTCGTCAACCCCAGCGACAGTCGATCACCATCACGATCCCCGTGGCAACGGAAAAATCTCACATTCTTACAAGTTAGGTGCAACAGTGAGTTTAACGGTGAATATTATATACAGATGCCCTAGCCCCTATAACTAAACTGTGCTATGCACCCGTGCCAACTTACACTGTGTCTTTCTTCATTGCCTTACGGACCCTACCACTACGTCTAAGTGAATCCCCAGATGGTACAGCAGGAGTGGAATGTACTGCTGAGAATTACGCCCTGCGACATGTCTCCCCGTCGGCACTCGTTTCCTGGGGCGACCCGGCCTTGTTGAGCCAGGCTGCTCCGCGGGCGTTTCGGATGACGTGGTGCCACCCTGCTCTGCCCGCTGCCCACCCGATGCACCAGGGATGGGACGGGGGGAGGCCGAACGTTCAGGGACGTCCCGTGATGGAGTTAATGGGACGGGCCCCAGAACCTCCTCCTCCCTCGGGGAGCCCGGTGGCCCCTGGGCCTCACTGTGGGACGGAGGTGCGAGCGGGGAGGTGCCCTGTCGCCCCACCGACACCTGGCGCTGCCAATCCTGGAAGCCTGCAACCGTATCGACTAGTGTCCAAAGGTTCGCTGAGACGGGGTCCAGGGAGTGAGACATTCCCGCCAGGGACTGTGCGACCTCAACCTGCGAGTGCGCGACGCCATCCAGCACGTGTGTCAGGCGGCCGATGCTCTCCGTGACTGACTGCTGGGACTGTGCCTTGGCGTGCTGGGACTGGGCCATGGCCTGCTGGGACTGTGCCATGGCCTGCTGGGACTGGGCCATGGCCTGGTGAGACTCGGCCAGGGCCCGTAGCGCGCCGGCAATGTCGTTTTGGTTCTGGCGCATTGCTGCCTGTGAGAGGGCAGCCCTCTCCAGGGCCGAGGATGACACGTGCACATTAAGCCCAACGCCTTGCAGAACCTGACCCATGGCCGAAACCATTTCACCCATTGCCTCGACCGCGGATGCCACCCGTGCGGTGTCGGCCTGGGTGGCTGCCATGAGCGGCACCACTCCCTGCTCCAGGACGCGGTTTGACTCCTCTAACTGCATTTGCAGCTGCTGGAAGACGGCCCTCATCCCGTCATTCTGTCCCTGGGTTTCAAAATGCATCGGCTGTCCACGTGGGTCGAGTAAATCCTGGAACCCGGGAAACGTCTGGGAGCCAGCTGAATGCTGGGCCTGGGCTGTCCTCCGACAGTCCAGCCCCTCGGCTGCTCCAACCTCCACCTGCTGTACCGGCTCAGCTGTGTGGTGCACACCAGACCGTGACCCAGGAGCCTCATCACTTAATTGGCCAACCGAGGTGAGTGTCTCTGGGATGGTGGATGGTGTGGGACACAGCAGTGCCGCAAGCTCTAGGTCCTCGTCCGTCATAAAATCAGCAGTGTCCTCGTCCCAGTCATACCCGAGCGCAGGCTGCACGCAGCCCATGTCTGGTTGTGCGTCAGGTGAGTCGGTTGACTGCGTCGACGTCCTCTGTGTGTCCTGCTCGACGGTCCCAGGTTGGGAGGATGGCACTCCTGGCTGACCTCCTGCCACCCTCTGGCGTGCGGCCCTGGGTGCGGTGGTCGTGGCAGATGGGCGCCTGTGTGTGGCAGCAGACGGCCCTGGACGTTCGTCAGCACGCCCTAGGGAACAGAATAATACAGGGTTAGTTAGACACGCTCGGCCGGGAGTAGGATGGTCCAGTGGGTAGAGAGTGAGGGGACAGAGGATGGGGGGTCCAGTGGGTAGAGTGTGAGGGGACAGAGGATGGGGGGGTCCAGTGGGTAGAGTGTGAGGGGACAGAGGATGGGGGGTCCAGTGGGTAGAGTGTGAGGGGACAGAGGATGGGGGGGTCCAGTGGCTAGAGTGTGAGGGGACAGAGGATGGGCTGGGGGGGGGGGGGGGTTTCATGCAGGGTTGTCTCACTTGGTTCTGAACCTCCAACCTCGCAGTGCGCAACCTCCCGGGTGCCAGGTCCCCCAGCAAGGTCCAGTGCCCTCTGTTCAAAGACTGTCAGGGGGTACAGAATGGGTGAACCCCCTCCTGTCCTGTTCCGCTCCCGGTTGTTGTGAGCAGTCTTGTCCTGTTGCGGGGGGGCTTAGATAGAGCATCACAATTCGGCAGGGATCATCAGGGCGTTCAGATATTGGCACAGGTTGGGGGGAAAGTTGCAGCTACACCATGGCATCTCTCCAGGGGGTCGCAGTGCTCATGTGGATCTGTGACAACTTTGTTAACCACCCTCCACTCACTCTCGCCCCCCCTCCCCCTCGTGGCCGGGGGGGGGGGGGAGGTGGGTGATGAGGGACATGGGGCGGGGGGGGGGGGGGTGATTGTGACCCAGGGGCACCCTCTTGGCACTTACCCTGGCAGCCCTGGTGAGGTCGTGGAGCTTCTTGCAGCACTGCTCCCCAGACCGAGGGGTCTGCCCCACAGCACTGACTGCCGTGCCCACCTCACGCCAGGCTCGTCGCACAACGCTGGAAGGGTGGCGATGCCCTCGTCTAGGGCAGATGATGCCCCTCCGTTGCTCCACCTCATCGAGGAGGGTCTCGAGGTGAGTCTCACCGAACCTCGGGGCGGCCCTCCGTGGCTCCGACATTTTCACCCCCTCCCTTGTTGTCGTCGCTCACGCCCTTTTACGACACGGAGCGGCGTCATTCGGGCGTCATTCTGGCGTTGCGGGCTTCTAACGTCATCCCCCACGTGTTTTCCGCAGCCCCGCTCCTAGCCCATTTCCGGGGCCAGAATTGATCGGGAACGGTGCCATTTCGCGCCATCGTCAAACTTGGCCGAGTTCACGACGGCGCGGCATCGGAGAATCGCGCCCCACATGTCCACCGCCATTGGGGACGATATAAAATTTAATAAAAGTGAGTCAACCTCCCCTTCCCCGCTTTGGGAAGCTCTCAAGGTGGTCCTCAGGGGGGAGATTATCTGCTACCGTTCACATGGTAAAGACAGTGAGGCCGGAGCAGCAGAGGCTGGTGGACTCCATTGTTGGCAAGTAGGAAAGAGCTGCTGACACCATTCGAGCTATTGTCAGCAGACAGAGCAGTGGGCCAGCTGCAACGCTTGAGGGGCATCTTTCATGAATATCGAAAGAAGGCCAGTCACCTTCCAGCTCACCAGCTGAAACGACAGGTGGCTTCCCGGGAGATCGTACAGGTGTGTAACTCGAGCAGCAGCCTGGTGTCCGCCGCTCAGGTTAAGATGGCTTTTGAAGCGTTCTATCAGGGTGACTGTAGATCGGAGCCTCCGGCTGAGGGATCGGGCATGACTAATCTTTTTGGACAGCTTACCCCGATCCTAGCTGTGGGAGGGGGAAGAGAAATGAGGAGTTGGAATACCCGCTGGGCCCGGAGGAAATTAGGAAATGTATTGGGTTATAACAACATAAGAACTAGGAGCAGAAGTAGGCCATCTGGCCCCTCGAGCCTGCTCCGCCATTCAATGAGTTCATGGCTGATCTTTTGTGGACTCAGCTCCAGTTCCGGTCCGAACACCATAACCCTTAATCCCTTTATTCTTCAAAAAACTATCTATCTCTATCTTAAAAACATTTAAAGAAGGAGCCTCAACTGCTTCACTGGGCAAGGAATTCCATAGATTCACAACCCTTTGGGTGAAGACGTTCCTCCTAAACTCAGTCCTAAATCTACTTCCCCTTATTTTGAGGCTATGTCCCCTAGTTCTGCTTTCACCCGCCAGTGGAAATAACCTGCCCGCATCTATCCTATCTATTCCCTTCATAATTTTATATGTTTCTATAAGATCCCCCGTACCCCTCTAAATTCCAACGAGTACAGTCCCAGTCTACACAATCTCTCCTCGTAATCCAACCCCTTCAGCTCTGGGATTAACCTAGTGAATCTCCTCTGCACACCCTCCAGCGCCAGTACGTCCTTTCTCAGGTAAGGAGACCAAAACTGAACACAATACTCCAGGTGCGGCCTCACTAACACCTTATACAGTTGCCACATAACCTCCCTAGTCTTAAACTCCATCCCTCTAGCAATGGAGGACAGAATTCCATTTGTCTTCTTAATCACCTGTTGCACCTGTAAACCAACTTTTTGCGACTCGTGCACGAGCACACCCAGGTCTCTCGGCACAGCGGCATGTTTTAATATTTTATCATTTAAATAATAATCCCTTTTGCTATTATTCCAACCAAAATGGATAACCTCACATTTGTCAACATCGTATTCCATCTGCCAGACCTGAGCCCATTCACTTAATCTATCCAAATCCCTCTGCAGACTTCCAGTATCCTCTGCACTTTTCGCTTTACCACTCATCTTAGTGTCATCTGCAAACTTGGACACATTGCCCTTGGTCCCCAACTCCAAATCATCTATGTAAATTGTGAACAATTGTGGGCCCAACACGGATCCCTGAGGGACACCACTAGCGACTGATTGCCAACCAGAGAAACAACCATTAATCCCCACTCTTTGCTTTCTATTAATTAACCAATCCTCCATGGTACCGCACTGGTAATGCCCTCAAGAAATTCCACTAGATTAGTTAGGCACGACCTGCCCTTTATGAACCCATGCTGCATCTGCCCAATGGGACAATTTCCATCCAGATGCCTCGCTATTTCTTCCTTGATGATTCCAGCATCTTCCCTACTACCGAAGTTAAGTTCACTGGTCCATAATTCCCGCTTTCTGCCTACCACCTTTTTTAAACAGTGGTGTCACGTTTGCCAATTTCCAATCCGCCGGGACCACCCCAGAGTCTAGTGAATTTTGGTAAATTATCACTAGTGTATTTGCAATTTCCCTAGCCATCTCTTTTAGCACTCTGGGATGCATTCCATCAGGGCCAGGAGATTTGTCTACCTTTAGCCCCATTATCTTGCCCATCACTACCTCCTTAGTGATAACAATCACCTCAAGGTCCTCACCTGTCATAGCCTCATTTCTATCAGTCACTGGCATGTTATTTGTGTCTTCCACTGTGAAGACCGACCCAAAAAAATCTGTTCAGTCCCTCAGCCATTTCCTCATCTCCCATTGTTAAATCTCCCTTCTCATCCTCTAAAGGACCAATACTTACCTTAGCCACTCTTTTTTTGTTTCATTTATTTTTAGAAACTTTTAATGTCTGTTTTTATATTCTGAGCCAGTTTACTCTCATAATCTATTTCACTCTTCTTTATAGCTTTTTTAGTAGCTTTCTGTTGCCCCCTAAAGATTTCCCAGTCCTCTAGTCTCCCAGCAATCTTTGCCACTTTATATGCTTTTTCCTTCAATTTGATACTCTCCCTTATTTCCTTAGATATCCACGGTCGATTTTCCCTCTTTCTACCGTCCTTCCTTTTTGTTGGTATAAGCCTTTGCTGAGCACTGTGAAAAATCGCTTGGAAGGTTCTCCACTGTTCCTCAACTGTTTCACCATAAAGTCTTTGCTCCCAGTCTACCTTAGCTAGCTCTTCTCTCATCCCATTGTAATCTCCTTTGTTTAAGCACAAAACACTCGTGTTTGATTTTACTTTCTCACCCTCCATCTGTATTTTAAATTCCACCATATTATGATCGCTCTTTCCGAGAGGATCCCTAACTATGTGATCATTGATCAATCGTGTCTCATTACACAGGACCAGATCTAGGATCGCTTGTTCCCTCGTAGGTTCCATTATACATTTATAGATACATTCTGTAAACTCCTCCTCAAGGCTGCCTTGACCGACCTGGTTAAACCAATCGACATGTAGACTAAAATCCCCATGATAATTGCTGTACCATTTCTACATGCATCAGTTATTTCTTTGTTTATTGCCTGCCCCACCATCTCGTTACTATTTGGTGGCCTATAGACTACTCCTATCAGTTACTTTTTCGCCTTACTGTTCCTGATTTCCACCCAAGTGGATTCGACCATATCCTCCATAGCACCGATGTCATCCCTTATTATTGCTCGGATGTCATCCTTAAATAAGAGCGCTACACCACCTCCTTTACCATCCACTCTGTCCTTCCGAATAGTTTGATACCCTTGGATATTTAACTCCCAGTCGTGACCATCTTTTAACTATGTTTAGTAATGGCCACTAAATCATAGTCATTAACGCTGATTTGCGCTATCAACTCATTTACCTTATTCCGAATACTACGAGCATCCATAAGTAAAGTAGTGTCCAAAATTGCCCTTATTGTTGGGTGGGGTTACTGGGTTATGGGGATAGGATGAAGGTGTTGACCTTGGGTAGGGTGCTCTTTCCAAGAGCCGGTGCAGACTCGATGCACCGAATGGCCTCCTTCTGCACTGTAAATTCTATGATGATCTATGATTAATCTAAGACAAAGGTTCGGCTCAACATCGTGGGCCGAACGGCCTGTTCTGTGCTGTATTTTTCTATGTTCTATGTTCTACATTTATGCTGCAGACAGGTAAAGTCCCTGGCCCGGATGGCTTCCCCATTGAATTTTATAATAATTTTGAAGACCCCTGTTACCCTCCACTCCAACCACCCCATCATCCCCCAGGCACAGTAGTGAAAGATCAAAAGCCCTCAATACGGACTCCATTCTGAGGATGGGTGTGAGCGCGCTGTCAGCAGAAAGACAGAGTCAAACTTCAGCGAAACTGAAAAGCACCAGAGCTTTACTCACTGGGGCATCACAGTAGCACAGTGGTTAGCACAATTGCTTCACAGCTCCAGGGTCCCAGGTTCGAGTCCTGGCTTAAGTCACTGTCTGTGCAGAGTCTACACATTCCCCCCTGTCAGCGTGGGTTTCCTCCGGGTGCTCCGGTTTCCTCCCACGGTCCAAAGATGTGCAGGTTAGGTGGATTGGCCATGCTAAATTGCCCTTAGTGTCCAAAAACATTGGGATGGGGTAGCGGTGTGGGCTTAGGTAGGGTGCTCTTTCCAAAGGCCGGTGCAGACTCGATGGGCTGAATGGCCTCCTTCTGCTCTGTAAATTCTATAATTCTATGATTATCCTCACACTCCTGCCTTGTATATTGATCCGTTGACAATGCCAACACAATGCCAACAGAGACCCTTGGAGGGGGAAACAGGTGGTCATGAAGGGGGTGGCATGACGGGGGGTGGGGGGGTTGGACAATGAGGAATGGAAAACAGATCAATGGAAGAAATGAAAATGAATTGATAGAAGTAAAATGAGGTAAAGGTGGAGGAGAGAGTTCACAGACTGAAGTTGTTGAACTCAATGTTAAGTCCGGAAGATTGTAACGTGCCTACTCGGAAGATCAGGTGCTACTCCTCCAGTTTGTGCCGGGAGCATTGCAACAGGCCAAGGACTGACATGTGGACGTGAGAGCAGGATGCCGAGTTGAAATGGCAAGAGACAGGAAGGTCTAGGTCCTGCTTGCGGACGGACTGGAGGAGCAGAACGCAAAGGGGTCACCCAGTCTGTGTTTAGTCTCTCCAATGTACAGTAGACCACACTGGGAGCAGCGAATAGAATAGAGCAGATTGAAGGAGATGCATGTGAAGCGCTCCCTCACCTGAAAAGAGTGTTTAGGCCCTCGATGGAGAGCAGGGAGGAGGTAAAGGGGCAGGTGTTACGCCTTCTGCGATTGCATGGGAAGGTGCTGTGAGAAGAGGGTGATGTGTTGGGGGTGATGTGGGCCAGGGTATCTCAGAGGGAACAGTCTCTGCGAAATGCTGACAGGGGAAGTGAGGGGAAGATGTGTTTGGTGATGGAATCATGTTGGAATTGGCGCAACTGGCGGAGGATGACTCTTGTGGTGGGGTGGAAAGTGAAGAAAAGGATTCTATCGTGGTTCTGGGAGGGAGGAGAGGGGGCGAGGGCAGAGGTGCAGGAGATGGGTCAGGCACAGTTGAGAGCCTTGCCAACCACAATGGGTGAGAAACCATGATTAAGGAAGAATGAAGACATGTCAGCAGCAACGCTTTTGAAAGTGGCATCCTCCGAAGAGATGCGATGGAGGTGAAGGAACAGGGAAAATGGGATGGAGTCCTGACCGGATGTGGGGTGTGAAGAGCTGCAGTTGAGGTAGCTGTGGGAGTCGGTGGGTTTGTAGTGGCTATTAGTGGACAGTCTGTACCCAGAAATTGAAATAGAAAGTGGGCAGCACGGTAGCATTGTGGATAGCACAATCGCTTCACAGCTCCAGGGTCCCAGGTTCGATTCCGGCTTGGGTCACTATCTGTGCGGAGTCTGCACATCCTCCCCGTGTGTGCGTGGGTTTCCTCCAGGTGCTCCGGTTTCCTCCCACAGTCACAAAGATGACAAATTGCCCTTAGTGTCCAAAATTGCCCTTAGTGATGGGTGGGGTTACTGGGTTATGGGGATAGGGTGGAGGTGTTGACCTTGGGTAGGGTGCTCTTTCCAAGAGCCAGTGCAGACTCGATGGGCCGAATGGCCTCCTTCTGCACTGTAAATTCTATGAAAGTTCAAAGAAGGGAAGGGTAGTGTCAGAAATGGGCCATGTGAAGGTGATAGAGGGGTGCATTTAATAGTGAAATTAATCAATATTTTCAGGTCCAGATGGGAACATGAAGTGGCAGCCAAAAAGGATGGGGTTGGAGTAGGACTGAAATAAGGAATGTTGCACGTACCCCGTAAAGAGACCGGCAAAACGTGGACCCATGTGGGAAGTGAGACATGTTAAAAGGAGAAATTATTCGGTGAGAGGTCGAGGAGAGTGTTGGTAGATGGGGATTGTTCCGACCTCTTTTTGAGCAAGAAGCGGAGGACTCTCACCATCCTGGTGGGGAGAGGAGGTCAAGGGATTGGACATCATGGTAAAGAGGATGTGGTTAGGGCCGGGGAACTGGATGTTGTTGGTATGTTGTAAAGCATCGGCGGAATCGCGATTGTGGGTGAGAAGGGACTAAACAGGAGGAGAGAGTATGGAGTCAAGAGAGGAAGGAATGAGTTCAGCGGGGCAGGAAAAGGCTGACACGATGGGTCTACTGGGACAGTTCTGCTTGTGGATTTTAGGGAGGAGGTAGAAGCGGGCTGTCTGGTGTTGGGAGATTACGAGGTTGGAAGATGTGGAGGGAAGATCTCCAGAGGAGATGGCTTGATGGAAAATTGGGAAGGTGGTTGAGTTGATAGACACAACCTCACCCTAGGAGATTCTGGAAACGATGACAGCCACCCTGGTCCTCCTGGCATGTCAGACCCTTCATGTCACCTGTCCTCTATACTTCAGAACTTCTTTGGGCTCGTCTTCCAGCCCCTCCAGGACCGTCTCATCCTCCTCCTCAGACAGAGTGACATGTTCCTCGGCCTTCTCCTGCTCCTCCTCCAGCATGTCGCCCCGCTGCTGTGCCAGACTTTAGAGGGCACAGCAGACCACCACAAGTGGAGTCCCATTGGGGGGTATACTGCAGGGCACCACCAGAGCGATCCAGGCATCGCGGAACGACATTTTCAGCAGTCTGATATATTGCTCGGTGACAGCACCGGTGGCAATATGGGCTTCATTATATTGGATCACCGCCTCAGTCTCAGGCCTCCGCACTGATGTTATTAGCGGGTATCCCTTGTCCTCTAAGAGCCAACCCCTCATCCTGGGGTGGTCCTCGAAGACATCAGAATCTCTGAGTGCTCCAGGATGTAGCTGTCATGCATGCTCCCTGGGTAATGGGCACACACATGCATGATATGGAGACGGTGATCGCACAGGATCTGAACATTCAGGGAGTAGAGCACCTTCCTGTTAATATAGGGCACTCGCTGACGCAGGGCGACATGCGTGCCATCGCCCGCCTCCTGGGCCAGGCAGCAAATCCTGAAGTGCAGGCATCTTGGTTGGCCTGGTTCAGCTCGAACGTGAGAGAGTCTGATGCCCAGGCTTACAGAGCACCCGCCGCCTCCCAGATGCACCTGTGGGCGGATAACTGTGATATACCGCTCAGGTCCCTGCTCGAGCCCTTGAATGACCGGATGGCATAGAAATTGAGGGCTGCAGTGATATTAATGGCCAACAGGAGCAGGTGTCCTCTTCCTCCACGGGGTGCAGGATGTGGCACAGGTGCTGCATTGTCTCTCTGCTGAGGTGCAGTCTTCTGCGGCACATGGTTTCCATCAGCTCATTGAATGACCACCGACACTTGTATACCTTGGCCTGTCACTGTCCTCCCTTCCGGGTCCCTCCTCAACCTGATGTGTAGTCGAGTCTACAGGGTGCACGGTGGTCCCCTGCACATGGGGTGCCGCCTCCAGCTTGCATTGTCGCTGCTGCCTTCTATAGCGTCTGCCCCCTTTCAGCTGCCACAAGCAATGCGAGGGCAGCCTCAGTGGGATCAACTCCACCCCTAGTGTTTGATTGTTGGCTGCCGCCTCTAAGGTTCTGACACTCCTAGAGTTCAGGCACACTGTTCAGGCAACAATTTTTGCTGGACATGCAATGCACAAATCCTCTGAGGCATGACACATGTGCCCCCGAGAAGGAACTTGAGAGTTGAGAATATTTTGTTTATTAAATGGCCAATAGTAACAAAGATTTAAAAATCAACTGCGTAACATTCCACATATCGCAGTAACCATTAAACGAAAGGAAACATCACCGTACCGTATTGGTACCAATACAAAGCAATAACAGCTCATTTTCACAAAAAAAAAATCAAACATACAGTATCACCTCTCACAGGATCCTCAGCAGAAATGAAGGATAAGCCTGAGAATTAGTTATCATGTCCAGAACTTTGTCTTAAAATGATCTGTCCATTAATGTGTTACTTGTTCCACATATCAGTGCCATTCTCTGTCCAGGAGCCGCATCTGTGCAGGCCTCCCACACGACCCAATCTCACCGGAACTTCCAGCATGTTTAACCCACGGTGACCTGCCAGTTACATGCCACACTTGCCACACCAGCAAGAAAAGTATCAGCAATCTGCAAAAGCATTTCTTCAACAGCGTTAGCAAGTGGCCCATTTGGAACAATCACCTGCAGCGTCTTCTTGCCTCAAACCGTATTGCCTTCTGGGCTCATACATCCCGCTGAGCCCGATGTTCCAAGACCTAGATAGCTTAGAAAAAAAATTGTCCTTCTTTCCGGCTACAAAAAAGGAAGGAAACAGCAACAGCAGCCTCCAGGCATCTGCAGCCACCAGCTGGACGAGCAGCAAACACAACCTGTGAAGTGCTCTCACAACTAACAAGGCTAATTCCTCACTTGAAACAGCCTTCAGCTGTGAAGCTAGAGGCTGCCCACAGCCAAAGGGAGTGAAATTGACTTTCAGGAGAGAAGCTGCAGCAGGGCGTTGTCCTGGAAGATCTTGCTCGGACAGACAGGCTGAAGCTGTCCACAATGTTTAAAGATTCCTTGAATGCATCACAGACACAAAGTCCCTCAACCCCCTGGCCCAGGGGCGACCTCCGACATGGAACATTTCAGACCACGACCAATCCTAACCCCCGAGAGGTTACAATTATTTCTTGAATAATGCTATTTAACACAGTGAATACAGTAACACCTTAACTGCTATCTTTATTCCCACTCAAACAAAACAAAATCCATCTCAGCTCTGAATCCAGTCTTAAATACATTTAGTACTCAGGACTAGCTGCTTTGCAAGGATGTCTGGATGCTCTACTTTGAGACAAAGCGATCCTTCGACACTGCTTTAAATAAAAGGCCTGAATCCTGTCAGAACCGTGCAGAAACTCTGGCTGTATTCCTTCAGAAGCTGCTTCATCTTATTTCAGCTCACCTTCTACTCCCACTCTTCTGAACTGCTTTGAAAGGAACTGCAAATCTAGCTACAGCCATATCTTTTAGCTGAATCGAGATACCTGATTTCTGCTCACATCTCCAGCTAACATTCAACTAAAGCTCTGTTTTTCTGCAACATACCTCGGCTCCTCCCAGTAATTACAGCATCTTACAAAGCTGAAATCTAATTAACTCCACAGGACATCCCCTTTATCCAAACAACATTCCATTATCCCAAGCTTTTTATGATACTTTAATTGCACCTCTGGCTCCAAGGCTTAGTTGTCTTTCAAACCAGGATTTATTTTAAAACATGACTACAGCAGTCATACACACACTAACCCAGGCTTTTGATCTTTACTGTATCACATACCTATAATACAATATATCTTAAATTCCTACATTCATCACGTAATTAGCTAGCATTTGAGTTAACCCTTTCCTCCCGTTGTCATGATATGCAGACACACACACACACACGCACACACATAATGATATACAGACCAGCAGCTAACAGACACAGACCAGGACATGACCAATAAGCAGGCAGGACACTCGGGGGTGGGATCTGACTATAAAAGGCACGAAGCACTCGCACTCCACCTCTTTCCAGTGATGAACATCTGGAGAGTCAGTGAAGGGTGTTGTTACAATCTCACACCTCCAACACGTGGCTAAGAGCTAGTCTGGTTCAGTCAGACAGAGTAACCACACTTAAGTTAGAAGAGAGTCGAACTCACAGAGAACTGTGCTAACTGTGCTATTAGTTCAATAACCCTGATTGAACTAACGTCAAGGTCTGGAGTGTCTTTCTGATCTAAGCTGCATCCGGTTGCAGCCAGTATTAGACCAGTGTACCTAACACGACAACCATCAGTGCAGTAGGTATGATGAGGGATTTAAAATTAAAATTATATACATTTATTAAACTGCTGCCAGATGATGGGTGGGAGCATTTAAAGAGGAGACCATTCATTTCCTCTCACAGATTACACCGGAACATAGTTAATCTGTACCTTCATTCCATTTCCCCACCTTGATTCATGCTTCTCCCACAAAATGCTATCTCTCTTGGCAGATTAGAGCATTCAAATTTAATTTCCACTCTCCTAATGAAGCAGAGGCACAAACTAATGGGAGCAAATTGGCATCGAGACTGTATTCGTTGCTGAATTGGATATTTGTCTTCATCAATACAGGATTGATATGGTGGAATTCATTATGGGCGCACCATCTTTTGGCAGGGCCACGAACAATCCAGCACAAGTTTGTAGAATCAAACAGAAAGTAGCTTTATTTACAACAATATGCACACATGGCCAATAGTTCACTACTGATTTCCGCTGTAGCCGGTATTTATACAGCTACACTGCTAATGATTGCCCTGCTCCCCCCCCCCCACCCCCAAATTGGGGAAACTCATATTCCCATGGGACATTGGGTAATCAGGTGTCCCCAGCCAATAGGATCCAGGCAGGTTATAACACCATCACAACAAGGACTTCAGAAATTCATGGAGAGAGGGTTCATCACTACGTTCTCAAGTATCAACGAGGGTTGACAATAGATTTCAGCCTTGTCAATACTACTTGGCAGCACGGTAGCATGGTGGTTAGCATAAATGCTTCACAGCTCCAGGGTCCCAGGTTTGATTCCCGGCTGGGTCACTGTCTGTGTGGAGTCTGCACGTCCTCCCCCTGTGTGCGTGGGTTTCCTCCGGGTGCTCCGGTTTCCTCCCACAGTCCAAAGATGTGCGGGTTAGGTGGATTGGCCATGCTAAATTGCCCGTAGTGTCCTAAAAAAAAAGTAAGGTTAAGGGGGGGGTTGTTGGGTTACGGGTATAGAGTGGATACATGGGTTTGAGTAGGGTGATCATTGCTTGGCACAACATCGAGGGCCGAAGGGCCTGTTCTGTGCTGTACTGTTCTATGTTCTATGTACTTACGTCTCAAGAACAAATTAAGAGCAATGTGCAGGTAAGCCACTTCAACCCTGCCATCCTGTCACCAAATCTTGGACTCACACCGATTGCATCATCTAATCCTTTTATCCTCATCCCAAATGTTCATCGGCTTAAAGAGGACAAATTCCCGGAGAAGGTTTTGAGCTTACTGATTAATGTCTGAGTGAAAATGAGGATCTAGGGCTATAGGATATTGACGTGTACTAGAGCCGCCTCATCCATCTGACAGGCCATCTCGAATCAAAGAATTTCAAGCCTCAAGGGAATGATGAGATTGAAACACATTTGCTTGTCTTGATTATGGCTTTGAAAGTGAAATAGAGACTGTCCGACAAGCCATTGCCAGAAAATAAAAAAAGCGTACACGCATTCAAGGCCTGAGAGAGGTTTTGGAGATAATGACAAACCTTGAAATGCACAGTTAATAGGCAGTGTGCATGAATTGCTGAGATCACAGAGCTGTCAACTCTGCCAGCTCTGTTTCAACACCATTAGCAGCGAGCCCTGACAGCCTTGACAAATCATTCCAATTGATTACACCCCCAATTCACTCATTGATGCAGAATCCGCTGCCTGTGTAGTCCTACAGCGGTTTTATGGCTTACTGTCTGCAGCCAATTACTCTGATCTGAAATCCAAGCCTTCAATTTTCTTTACTCGCTCATGGTGCTCTGATCTGAAATCCAAGCCTTCAATTTTCTTTACTCGCTCATGGTGCTCTGAGTGTCAGTGGCTGGGCCAGTATTTATTGCCCCATCCACCTTGGTGGTGATCCCGCTTTCTTGACGCACAGTTCATGTGGTGTGGGTAAGTCCACAGTGGTCTTGGGGTGGGGATGTGTCTTGCATAGTGTTGAGCTTCATGATTATTGTTGGAGCTGCACCCATTCAGACAAGTGGATGGCATCCCATCACACTCCTGACTTGTGTCTTGTGGATGTTGGACAGGCTTTGAAGAGTCAGGAGGGGGGTTACTCACTGCAGGAATGCTAGTCCCTGACCTGCTCTTGTAGCCACAGTATTTATATAGCTAGTCCAGGGCAATGGTAACACGCAGGATGTTGAACGTGGAAGGAGAGATGTTAGATTCTCTTCTGTTTGAAATGGTCATTGCCTAGTACCTACGTGGCACAAATGGTGGTATGAATATTATTAACCATTTATCAGGCCAAGCCTCAATGTTGCCCAAGTCTGCTGCATGCAAGTATAGACTCCTTCAGGCTCCAGAAAGAACAATGGCAAAACCAGACCTGCTGACCCTACAAATTTCTCCTCACTATCCCACTGGAAGGGCAAGCCCAGCAGAGGTGGCAGCACAGTGGTATACAGTCAGAAGGGAGTTGCCCTGGGCGTCCTCAACATCGACTACGGACACCATGAAGTCTCATAGCTTCAGGTCAAACATGGGCAAGGAAACCTCCGGCTGATTACCAGCTTCCGAGTCCCAGCCACAAACACCACCCCCACCGGCAACCCAGCTAATGAATCAGTACTCTTCCATGTCGAACATGAATTGGAATAAGTAATGAGCATGGCAAGGGCACAGAATGTACTCTGGGTGAGGACTTCAATGGGACTGATTCCAGGGATGCCGAGGCTGTCATATGAGGAGAGATTGACTAGGTTAGGATTGTTCTCGCTGGAGTTCAGAAGAATGAGGGGGCATCTCATAGAGACTTATAAAATTCTAACAGGACTAGACAGGGTGGATGCAGGGAAGATGTTCCCAATGGTGGGTGGGTCCAGAACTAGAGGTCACACCTGAGGATACAGGGTAAACCATTTCGGACAGAGATAAGGAGACATTTCTTCACCGAAAGAGTGGTGAGCCTGTGGAATTCATTACCACCGGAAGTAGTTGCTGTTAAAACATTGAATATATTAAAGAAGCAGCTAGATATAGCACTTGCGGAGAATGGGATCAAAGGTTATGGGGAAAAAGCAGGATTAGGCTATTAAGTTGGATGATCAGCCATGACTGTGATGAATGGCGGAGAAGGCTTGAAGGGCCAGAAGGCCTCCTCCTGCTCCTATCTTCTATGTATCTATATTATCACCAAGGGTGACTCAGGAGCACTACTACAAGTGGAACTGGCTGAGTCCTAAAGCACATAGCAGCACAGTAGCATGGTGGTTAGCATAAATGCTTCACATATCCAGGGTCCCCAGGTTCGATTCCCGGCTGGGTCACTGTCTGTGTGGAGTCTGCACGTCCTCCCCGTGTGTGCGTGGGTTTCCTCCGGGTGCTCCGGTTTCCTCCCACAGTCCGAAGATGTGCGGGTTAGGTGGATTGGCCATGCTAAATTGCCCGTAGTGTCCTAAAAAAGTAAGGTTAAGGGGGGGGGGTTGTTGGGGGTATAGGGTGGATATGTGGGTTTGAGTAGGGTGATCATGGCTCGGCACAACATCGAGGGCCGAAGGGGCTGTTCTGTGCTGTACTGTTCTATGTTCTATAGCTGCTAGACTGGGCCTGCGGCAGCTGGTGAGAGAACCAACAGGACTAGCCCTGTCTAACCCTAACCCTAACTTTTCCTCATCCTCACCAACTTGTCTGCCACAGATGCATCTGTCCATGACAGTATGGGTAGAAGTGACCACTGCACAGTCCTTGTGGAGACAAAGTCCTGTCTTCACATTGAGGATATCCTCCACCGTGTTAAATGAGATAGATCTAGCAACTCAAGATTCAAAACTGGGCAACCATGAGATGCTGTGGGCCATCAACAGCAGCAGAATTGTATTCAACCATTTGCAAGCTCATGGCCCAGCACATCCCCTACTCTACCATTATCCCAAGCCAGGGGATCAACCTTGGTTCAATGAAGAGTGCAGGCGAGCATCTCTTGAGCAGAACCAGGCAAAACTAAAAATGAGGTGTCAACAACACAGGACTACTTGCATGCCAAACAGCATAAGCAGCAAGTGATAGAGAGAGCTAAGCAATTCCAGAAGCAAAGGATCAGATCTAAGCTCTGCAGTCCTGTCACATCCAGTCGTGAATGGTGGTGGATAATTAAACAACTCACTGAAGGAGGAGGCTCCACAAATCCCCATCCTCAATGATGGAGGAGCTCAGTACAAATGTGCGAAAGACAAGGCTGAGGCATTTGCAACAATCTTCAGTCAGGAGTGCCGAGTAGATGATCCATTTTGATCTCCTCTGGACGTCCCCAGCATTACAGATGTCAGTCTTCCACTGATACGATTCACTCCATGTGATATCAAGAAATGGCTGAAGGTACTGGATGCTGCAAAGGATATGGACTCTGACAATATCCAGGCAATAGTACTGAAGACTTGTGCTCCAGAACTTGCCACACCCCTAGCCAAACTGTCCTAATACAGCTACAACACTGGCATCTACCCAGCAACGGGGAAAACTGCCCAGGTGTGTACTGTACATAAGAAACAGGACAAATCCAACCCAGCCAATTACTGCCCTATCAGTCTACTCTCCATCATCAGCAAAGTGATGGAAGGAGTCATCAACACTGCTATCAAGCAGCACTTATTCAGCAACCTGCTCATGGTCGCTCAGTTTGGGTTCTGCCAGGGTTACAGCTCCTGACCTCATTACAGCCTTGGTTCAAACATGGACAAAGGAGCTGAATACCAGAGGTGAGAGTGACTGCCCTTGACATCAAGGCAGCATTTGACCGAGCATGACATCAAGGAGCCCTAGCTAAACTGGAGTCAATGGGAATCGGAAGAAAACACTCTACTGGTTGGAATCATACCTGGCACAAAGGAATATGGTTGTGGTGGTCGGAGGTCAATCAATTCAGCTGCAAGGCATCACTGCAGAAGTTCCTCAGGGTACTGTCCTAGGCCCAATGGGACTCCCTGTAATAGGGAGACCCCCCCCCACAGGGGCCCCATGTAATAGGGGATCCACCAGAGAGGCCCTTATAATAGGGGGCCTCCCATTGGGAGCCCCTGTCTAAAGAGATCCCCCACAGACTACCCTCCTCTACACCAATGCCCCCCCCCCCCCCAAATGAGAGTCCTGTCTGGACCTTAGAGAACAGAAAAGCTTTTCATCAGAGAGAGATGAATCCTGCCTATGTTCCAGGAATGGCTCATGGGAGCCTACTGGGTGACTCAAAAACATCTTAAATTTCACAAAAATGTAGGAATGGGCAGATAAGCAAGCTGTGGCTGTGATGAATTGAAGACATTGGTATATATAATGTATTATAAGTATTTGGTGCAGTAATGTTTTTAAAAGACTGGGTTAGGGTGTATATATATATCTGCTGCATAATCTATTTTTAAAAACTTAGCTCAAAGGGCAGACCGACTTTGTGGCTGAAAAAGGGGAAATTAAGATGTTGTAAAAGTGAGGTCATTGTTAGTTCAAACCGTGCTTATGTTTATAGGAAGTAATGGGATTTAGTTATGATTTCTGGGGAGTAGATAATTAGAGACATCTTAAGCAATTAGATCATGGCGATTTGAGTGGGATAGAGTTGATGTAGGAATGGGAGGAGCCAGGTCTGTGGCAGTCAGTTTGGAATTAGTGTTGCTAGAAGCTGTGAGCTGAACTGCGGCTTCTGCAGATCACTGTGAGAGATTCAGCACTAATCTGACAGGATCTTTCTCTATCTCTCTTCAAGCAGTCTCGCAAAAGATCTCGCTATGCAAAGATTGGGAAGTAATCCTGTGTTTGTTAACTCTATTTAAAAGCATCTTTTGACCTGTGACATACTGGAAAGGACATACTGGCACTGGAGGGTGTGCAGAGGAGATTCACTAGGTTAATCCCAGAGCTGAAGGGGTTGGATTATGAGGAGAGGTTGAGTAGACTGGGACTGTACTCGTTGGAATTTAGAAGGATGAGGGGGGATCTTATAGAAATATTTAAAATTATGAAAGGAATAGATAGGATAGATGCGGGCAGGTTGTTTCCACTGGCGGGTGAAAGCAGAACTAGGGGACATAGCCGCAAAATAAGGGGAAGTAGATTTAGGACTGAGTTTAGGAGGAACTTCTTCATCCAAAGGGTTGTGAATCTATGGAATTCCTTGCCCAGTGAAGCAGTTGAGGCTCCTTCATTACATGTTTTTAAGGTAAAGATAGATAGTTTTTTGAAGAATAAAGGGATTAAGGGTTATGGTGTTCGGGCCGGAAAGTGGAGCTGAGTCCACAAAAGATCAGCCATGATCTCATTGAATGGCGGAGCAGGCTCGAGGGGCCAGATGGCCTACTCCTGCTCCTAGTTCTTATGTTCTTATGTGATGCATTTCCTTGATTGGAGATAGCAGTTAGGAGTTTAAGTGTTTCTTTTTATTGTTGAACTGTTAATTGTAAGTCATATTTCCGTTATCATATTCCATGTTAAGGTAGTTTAATTCTGTGTAAATAATAAAATGTGTTTTAATATCCCATATCCCTATTTGTACCTGGAATCACTCCTGGAGTGAAGTAGCCTTTCCTCACAGTTTTACAAATTTTTAAAAAAGTGGGGTTCCTCTCCGGTATCCTAGCAAATTTTAGGCTCTAACCCAGGATCGTAACACTGATCCGAATATGACAGCCAGGAAATGAAGTGTTAGTGTTATTACCTTTACTGGAGAAAACTCAATAGCATAGTTTAATGGTCCAAACAAGGTAATCTTGAGGGTTGGTCAAGTAGATTATTTGATAGACACCCCAGATCATAGAGAAAAGAATCGGTTGTGTCATATCAATATGTTAAAACAATAGTAGGCAGGAGGATAAAAAGGAGCGGGTATGTCAAGTTGTTAGCAAAATGGAGGATGAAAGAGACAATGAGAGTGTGGCAGGAGACTTGGACAGTACACAACTTAAACTTCCTACTATCCAATTTACTGGATACTGAAATATTGGTACTGATAGACATCATATTCCCATATTTAGAGGTAGAAGGAGAAGATCTCGCGAGGTTACTTACAGGATTTAAAGGAATCTGTAGGGATAAAGCAGCCATACATAGAATCATAGAATTTACAGTGCAGAAGGAGGCTATTCGGCCCATCGAGTCCGCACCGGCCCTTGGAAAAAGCACCCCACTTAAACCCACATCTCCACCCTATCGCCGTAACCCAGTAACCCCACCTAACTTTTTTTTGGACACTAAAGGCAACTTAGAATGTCCAATCTACCTTACCGGCACATCTTTGGACTGTGGGAGGAAACCAGAACACCCGGAGGAAACCCACGCAGACATGGAGAAACCATGCAGAATCCGCACAGTTAGTGACCCAAGCTGGGAATCGAACCTGGGACCCTGGAGCTGTGAAGCAGCTGTGCTAACTACTGTGTCTACCGTACTGCCCCATGATGTGGATGTTGGGGAATCTTCACCTATGAAACAACATCTTTAGCATTTAAGCCCGGAGAAACAAGCTCAGGTGAAAGCAGTAATTCAACATATCACCTAATGGAACCTAGTCATTGCAGTTGGGGTGTTCGGGCCTAAACTAAATGGATCAGCCAGATTCTGCATAGATTACAGAAAGGCTGCTGTGGAAACAAAAAGGATTCCTACGCAATCTCTTGTTTATTGACAGGGTTGGCAGTGCCACATTTGTCACTGAGATTGATTTATTAAAAGGAAACTTCCAGGTACCTTTTACACTGTGAGCTAAGGTGATTCTAGCTTTTATCACATCGAGCGGGCTATACCAATGCCAAGAGATGTCATTTGGGCTGAAAAAGAAAATGCACCTGTGGTGTTCTCAAGTTGCTTATTTCAGGATGGTTGGCGTAGTGTTCACAAAGACTACAGAATAGCTATTACTTAAGCCAAGCTATGATTTTATTTACACTATTAAACTGGGATTCGACGCTTAGTCCTTAAGAATACACAACTGATCAATAACATCTAACTACACTCATCCACTTACTAATCTCACTACTGGTAGAAACTATAATCTAACTTTACTCACACTATCTGTTCTTCTGACCTTCACTAGCTAAATCCTGCAAACACTCCTCCCCTGAGGTCTAGCATCACTGCCTTATATAGTTGTATCTGCAGCTCCCTCTAGTGGCTACTCTCAACGCTACATTAACCCTTGCAATGCTGATAGTTATGATAGTACCACAGCTCCAACCACTTTCCAAAGACTAACAAATCAAGTTGCAACCAGTGTTCCGAACTATGGGTTCCTTGGATGACCTATGGTGTTAAAAAAAACACTTGAATAGATCGTTCAAAGCAATTAAAAGCCCCATTTAAACAATCGGAGTTAGCAGATCTCGTAATAAAGCTTTCCAAGAGTGAGTACGCGAAAGCACCTGTAACTTACCCAAGGCGTTTCGTAGGGCAAGGACAGGTGTTGCCAAAATTGGTGATAGCAATGACTTTTCCAGAATTTTCTACCCCTAAAATGAAAGACTGAGGCCTGGGTTCTCCGCTGTCTGCTGCAGAGTCCCCAATGGAGCAGAAAATTGAAAAATTGGGATCGGCGGCGGGCATCAGCGGGTGGCGAGCTGATCGCAATGCTCCACCAGATAGAGGATCTGGATCGGCGCAGGCTTGGTGGGCCGAAGGGCCTGTTCCTGTGCTGTAATTTTTCTTTGTTCTTTGTTCACCCCCCACTGGTGGCGAATTCGGGGTTTATGCCCTCACGTGAAGGCATAAACCCTAAATCCGCAGGAAGATGTAAATGAATGCAAACGAGTCTTAAAAAACCATTTCATCTACTTAGCAGGACCGGGACCCTATTCTCTGTCCCTTCTTAATTCTCCAAACATTACGTGGGCTGGGATTACTACAGGAGTCATCAAACATGAACCTCGCGGTGGGACAAGGGGGGCAATTCCTTAAAGGGGTTGCCCCCAAAGTCCATCCGAGGACCATCCCTTCCACCACAATGCATGACCTGCCCAACCCTCCTTGACCATATTCTCCCCCAGGCACCCACTTAAGCAGGAGACATACCCCCAAGGACCCCCTAACTAGAGGGACCACCCCCAGGGACCTCGTAATTAAAGGAATCCTCCCACAGAAACGTCCTAACTAAAGGGACCCCCCCACCCGGACCCCCTAAATAGAGGGGCCTCCCCCAAGACGGCCCAATAAACAGAAGGGACTAGGGAATCTATGGAACTGACTAAAGGGGCTTTTAGTGGGATTGGAAACTATATCGTTGCAGGAGAAAGGTTAAGTACAATTCCACACTCAGGGTAAAGGCACACAGACGCCACTAGCTGGGTGCTTACCTAGTTAAACAATCAGTTAGTATCAGCAAACCTCAGACATCTTTCGGGACCATATTAATCGTTTGAATGTCTGGTGACCTCTGTACTATCTCAAACACTTGGCTTAGCAGACAAAGCTAGAAGCACAAGGCTAAGTCTAGTAGCAATAAGGGATTAGAAGGAGCCTCCGAGAGATAGAAAGACTGATCATTCTTCGGGTAACAGACACCCTGACTTGTGAAAAATCAGCAAATTGTTTAATATAAACTTAAAACAAGCAATGTTAGAATTTAAACCTTGCTGTGCATACGTGACTGCATATAAAAATATCTCATGATTTTTTTAGTTGGGTAGGGTCCTGCTTCGGAGACACTCTCTGAAGTAATGCTCTCCCAGCACATTGGCAAAATAAAAGATTGTTCTAAATCTGAGCCTCCTGAGATTATTTTGTATGATAATCTGCTCAACGTCAAGACCTTTTGAAGTTTATCCTTTTTAAAGCGTTCCCTTACACCAGTCACTGCAGAGACTTGTCTTGTCTTTTGTCTTGTGTATATGCATGCCCATACAAATTGTATGTTAACCAGTTTTACAACTTGTTTTAAAGTAAGTTTTATTTCATAATAAATCAATGATTCTGTGTTTATTGAAAGCCTGATTAAAGTCTCTTTGATGCTGGGTATAGCAATAGTGAAATTCCTTCACTTTTACGCATGAATTGAACATCTACACTATTGTTGCAACCTGTGGAGTATTGGAGCTAGAATTAACTGCACACTCCTCCCATGTCGGTGAATGAACATACCTCTTCATTCACCTGAGGAAGGAGCAGTGCTCCGAAAGCTAGTGTTTGAAACAAACCTGTTGGACTTTAACCTGGTGTTGTAAGACTTCTTACTATGCTCACCCCAGTCCAACGCCGGCATCTCCACATCGCAGCACGGTAGCATAGTGGTTAGCACAAATACTTCACAGCTCCAGGGTCCCAGGTTCGATTCCCAGCTTGGGTCACTGCCTGTGTGGAGTCTGCACGCTCTCCCCGTGTGTGCGTGGGTTTCCTCCGGGTGCTCCAGTTTCCTCCCACAGTCCAAAGATGTGCAGGTTAGGTGGATTGGCCATGCTAAATTGCCCTTAGGGTCCAAATTGCTCTTAGTGTTAGGTGGGGTTACTGGGTTATGGGGATAGGGTGGAGGTAGGGCGCTCTTTGCAAGAGCCGGTGCAGACTTGATGGGCTGAATGGCCTCCTTCTGCGCTGTAAATTCTATGAAATTCATAGATAGATATATCATGGACTATTTGCTTTGTTGACTCTTGAATAGTCAAAATTATTTTCTTTTAAATCATGCAATTTTATGGCTTTACGCTCTTAATAAATAACTGGGATTTAAAATGTTATCTGCTTTAATTACTGAAACGTTACTGTGCCCTAAATGGATTGTAACCACATTTTGGGGCCTTGTTTGGGATTGTAAAATTTGGAATACAATACCTGAGAGGGTGGAAGAATCAGGTACTATAGGAGTGTTCAGAAGGCAATTGGACATATATTTGAAGAGTGCTAATTTGCTGGGTTATGGGTTGAAAGTTGGGTGTGGGATTAAATGGGACAGTACTTTCCAAGCGTGAGAACAGACTTACTGGGCAAAATGGCTCCTTTCAGTGTTGCTGGATTTTGTGATTCGTTGTCTGTAAACAAATTTTCCAACAGGGCAGTGGGAGAGAGTACCAGTCATGGGGACAGAAGCTGAAAAAAGACAACAGGCACACCATATTGTACTCTCCTCACATAGAGAGCATTATCTCAGAAAGGTTTATGAAGTGAAAATCCTGTCTGTAATGAAATCTTTTGATCCTCTTCATACAAGTACAAATAGATCTCAAGCAAGGTCAGTTGCAGAGCATGGTTTATTGAATCTTAAATTTACAATAAAATTGCTTTTCATGCAGTCAATCAATCAGTTTAGTCCAGAATTGCTCATTGTGAGTAACTTATTGAAGTCCTTTTTTTTAACCTTATTCCAATATAAAAGCATGCAAAAAATATCCTCTTTATATTAATACATATTTACAATGTAACACTTGCATCTCTCTCCAGACTAAGTACAGTTGTATCATGCGTAAGATATACTTACTACAGTGCACATTCATTGCAACACTCATTAGAAACAGCAAACATTGACATGAACATTTCAGGCTGATGTAGTATAGGTTAGCAGTGCACAATGAGTGAAGATGTTGATGTTCTGAGTACTAAACAGCCATATGAAATCCTCCTCAGCAATTCGACTCCACTGATCACAAGGTGGAGAGCAAGCTTTTCATCCAGCCCTGCAAACCAGCAGAGTTACCGAGTGGTTAGCAGCAGCAGTTAGCATTGTATTTCAATGGTCTACATGTCA